>NW_006159701.1:4228691-4244141 GCF_000334495.1 Tupaia belangeri chinensis | reverse complement strand
GGGAAAGACATGAGGCCTGGACAAAGCTGTGATGGGGCATTTTGCGTAGAGGGTCCAGCCCTGGGGAAACTTTTCTCAGCTGGGAACAGCTGGGTTGGGAACACCCATGGAGACAGCCCAGCATTCTACAGAGTCTCTCTGTAGCGCGACAAAGTGCTTCCTGGATACCGGCACAGCCTGCTTTCCTCCTGGGGCTTGGGATTTCCCGAACCCAAAGAAGAAAAGAAAATGACTTGGAGCTAACAGCATGAACTGCAGACGCTCTGTCGCCACTGAGTTAATCCTTTGGTTTCCACAATGTCAAAAAGGCAGTCTTAATAATTTGGCATACTATTAGAATTTCAAACTTTAATTCTCAAACAATCCACAAAGAAAATTCTGAAAAATTACTTCAACAGTAGCCTAGATCCATCCCAAGGCCCCCGTTTTCAAATAAATAAAAGAAGTAAGGCTAGTCTCAAGTGCTAGAAGGAAAAGATAATGGTCTTGCTATTAGGAGTCCCAGATTCAAATCCTGTTGACTCAGAGTGTAAGCCTCAGATCACTTAGCTATATAGTCCAAATTTTCTCATCTAAAAAACAAAGAAGGGAAAAGTGGACATACCACCTGCTCATAGGATTATTGGAAAAAGTTGAACAAGATAATGTAACTATAAGTATTTTGCACATGGGACAAAGGTCATGAGGCATGTCTGCATAGAAAAACAAACAAAATAATACCATGACTTTTCCGACAACCCAATAGGTCCTGAATATAGTTGAAACATACTAAAGTCATTGCTGATAATAAAATGCAGAAAGTGCTGATGGAAACAAAACATTTTTTATGATTAAGAGACGGCCTTGACCACCACTGTCAGAGTGCCCTTGGCTTTTTACTCAAACTCTAAACACAGCTTTAAAAAGTCTCATGCTGGGTGCGAGTGCGTGTTCGCCCATAATCCTGAGAGGAGAATGGAGAAGGGATTGTGGCATGCCCATCTCCCCTGGGGGGTGATTTCTGGCTTTCTGTCCTGTCTGTCTGTCTCTCCAGTGAGCGCACACACCCTATAGCAAAAATATTTCTTGAAAAAACCCAAAAACTCAGGGATCACAATTGAGAGCTTTTAGATTCTGCTTTTTGGGCTATATTTTTGTTAGGCAAATACTAATTGCTAAGCTCTAATAAGTGTATTTATCTTACTTTTTGCTATAGGGCATGTGCATTTTCCAGAGAGACAGAGAGAGAGAAAGTGAGAAATAATGCTCAAGGAGGGATGGCCAGACTGCAATCCCTTCTCCTCCATTCGCCTCTCAGGATTTTTTTCTAGGTACACACATCAGGCATGTTTTTCAGGCCACTGGGTATGGGGCTCAAACGTCGGAATTGGCCGTGTGGAATCTGGTGCCTTAGCCAACATGACATCTGCTGGCCCTTTAACAAATTTATTTTAATAAGGCCAGGGTATTACTTACAGTTAAAATGAACTTGAGCTGATGAGGTCACAGGTTGAGCTCAACCTAAGTGTTTTTATGCAGAGATGCTACTGCTATCATCTTCTTGGGGCTGGTCTATATGGATGACACAATTACTAGAGAACTTCTCATGGATTAAAAGGGAGAGTTTTGTTTCCTTTGCTTCTAGTGCCCTCCCTATCCCCATCTCACCCAACCCTAATATTTAGAGACTTAGTTTATAAAGTGCAGGTCTGTGGCATGCATCCCAGGAGCTTGTTATAAATACAGAATATTGGGCTCATCCAGACCTACTGAATTAAGAATATATCTTGTTGTTTGCTTGTTTATTTATTATTTATTTATTTATTTTGAGAGACAGACTGATAATAGGATCCTGCCATGCCTCAAAACTCTCTCCAGCCTTCCAGCCAGCCAGGATCACAGGTGTGCAAGTGGGTATACCCAGCATATTCAGGCTGATCCAAGATCCAAACCTCAGGCCTTCTCATATGGTTCCAATATCATGCAGTGACACCCTACCATCTGGACCACTGTGGCTGGGTCAAGAATCTGGTTTTTTGTTTGTTTGTTTGTTTGTTTGATTTGCTATAGGATATGTGTACTCACTGGGGTGGGGAGAGAGGGAAGAAGAAAGTGAGAAATGAACCCCCCAGAGGAGATGACCACACTGCTCAGGATTTGGGGCACACAGACATGTGTGCCCAGCATGTTTTTCAATCTACCAGGTTGGGACTCAAATTGTGCTGTTGACATGCAGGATCCAGCCACTTTAACCACTATGCCTCCTGGCTGGACCCCAACATTCTGTATTTTAATAAGATCGTAGGTGATTATGTGCACATGAAAGTTGAGAATTCCTGAGCTAATTTTCTGTTTCTTCATGAAGCCCCTTTTGAAGTAGCCACTGCCCCCATCATGCCAGGGCAGGTGCCCTTTTGGTGTTCCCAACCTTTTCCCACCTCCTTCAATAGAGAGGATCAGCATGTGCTTCTCTCTTATGTGTCTATCTTCTGTCTTAGACTGAGGGTCTCCACAGGCTGCAGATGATGCCGTCCTTGTACCGTTTTATGTGAGGTTTGGCAAATGGTCAGAGTTTAAAAAATGTCATTTGTCACACCTAATAACTTCTAAATATGTCTAAATGCTTGTGACTTTAAACCTTAATAGCTAACTAAGGGACCAGCAGATGGTGTAGCAGTTATGTCACTGGACTCCCACATGGCTGACTGCAGTTCAAGTCCTGGACCCAGTGACTTCAAACACACGCCGGGTGTATGTGTGCATGTGTGTGCATGCCCAAGATCCCAAGAAGAGAACGGAGGAGAAGGGATTGCAACGTGGTCATCCCCCTGGGAAATGATTTCTCACTTTCAGTCTTCTCTCTCTCTGGTGAACACACATGCATATACCAAATATCTCTCCCCAAAACAAAACATCCTTAATAGCTAACTTTAACTTCAAAAACTAATTATTTCAATAACTTTAAATAATACCCAATAGTTTAAAAAAGTTTAATAACTAAAATTTGCTATCAACTGTGCCACCAGGCTGGGCTCCAAGTAAATAAAATTTTAATAACAAGTTTTAATAATAAATTCAGATGCTTGTGAGCCATGTGAGAAAAAAAAATTACAATTTAGAGGGTCTGGCAGGTGGCATAGTGGTTAAAGGCACTGGACTCCCACATGGCCAACCACAGTTCAAGACCCAGACTTGGTGGCTTACTATCTTGTGCTCTCTCTCTCTCTCTCTCACACACACACCCACCCCCCCCCCCACACACACACACACACACACACACACACACACACACTGTCCTTCTCTGGCCTCTCTCAAGTTAAATAATTAATTAATTAATTAATTATGTTAAATAATAGTTAAAAATAATTCTTAAAAAATTACAATTCAGGGACCAGCAATTGGCGTAATGGCTATGTAGCTGGACTCCCATGTAGTCTACCGTGGTTCGAGTCCCAGACCTGGTGGCTTAAACTCATGTCAGGTGCATGTGCATGTGTGCCCAAGATCCCGAGGGGAGAATAGAGAAGGAACTGAGGCATGGCCATCCCCCATGGGGAGTGATTTCTTGCTTTCTTTCTGTCTCTCTCTTTCTTTTTAGTGAGCACATGCACCTTATAGCAAAAACCTCTCCCCCCCAAAGAAAAAATTACAATTTAGATTAATCATGTTACATATTTGAATCCAGATACTGGATGTTATATTCATGTAGTTATAATTTAATATTTAAAATATGACAAAATTAATTAAAATGTTTATTTTTTGTAATGGAAACTTTGAAACATATGCAAAAGTGGGAAAGACTAATGAATCTATTAACTGGCATCAACAAATATCCATTTTCTAAAATGTATTTGTTTGTATAGTCAGTTTATTTTTTGACAGACAGAGAGAAAGGATGAGATAGAGAGATACCCCTAATGGGGTTCTCACACAATGATCCACTCGCAGTCCCAGCTGGCATGGATCACAAGAACACATGCACACATCCAGTGTGGTCAGGAAGGTCCCAGGATGCAAACCCAGGGCCTTCCCACGTGGGTCCTGCACTACCACTATCCTACCACCTGGCCCTTCCACTATTTTTTAACCATTCTTATTTCATCTATTTCCCTCACTCCTACCCAGTCATTCTGTATGTGTGTGGGAGTGGCAAATTGTTTTAAAACAAATCCCAAATACAATGTTATTTCAACTATAAATATTTCAGTTTCTACCTGTACCTAACATTATGCTATTATTGTAGTGATTAAAATTAACAGCAATTCCTTAATATAATCTAATAATAAATCTTCATTCAAATTTCTCCATTTCTTTTTTCTTTTTAAAAATTTTGCCAGGAGGCACGTGTGCTCACTGGAGAGTGTCATAAAGGGAGAGAGAAAGAAAGTGAGAAAGCAAACCCCATAAGGAATGGTCACACTGCAATCCCTCCTCTTTATATCTCCTTCCTGTTGGGATTCTGAGCAGGCATACACACATGTCTGGAGTGGTTTTAAAATCACTGGGCCTGGGAATTGAAACACATTTGGCCATGTGGGATCCAGCTGCCTTAACCACCATACTACAGGCTGGTCCTAAAATTCTCACTTTCAAAAATGAATCTTTAGGGACCATAGTGTAATGGCTATGTCACTGGACTCCCACGTAGTCGACCACGGTTTGAGTCCCAGACCCGGTGGCTTAAACTCACGGCAGGCACGTGTGCGTGCGTGCCCAAGATCCCGAGAGGAGAATGGAGGAGAGGGGATTGTGGCGTGGCCATACCCCCTGCGGGGCGATTTCTCGCTTTCTGTCTCTCTGTCTTTGTCTGTCTGGCAAACGCATGTGCCCTATAGCAAAAACCTCTCCAAAAAAAAAAAAAAGAGAATATTTATAGCTGAATTTATAGAAATCAGATTTCTTTAAAAGCAAATAAACAGACAAAAGCTCTTAGATGAGAAGGTAAATATTCTCATGTCTGTGAACTCGGGCCCAAAACAGATATGTGAAGAAAATTGTATTTGCCTTTAAATGTAATTTACTGGTCCCCTTACCAACTCACAGTTACATTACTTACTCTCCCCCCATCACACTTCCATTGGGGTGGAGGGGCTCTGGAAAGAACGAAGAAAAAATTCTAAAAGAGCTATAACACCTACATTATTTACTTTTTTATTTTTCTTTTTGAGAGGGTTTTGTTATAGGGTGCGTGTGCTTGCCAGAAAGACAGAGAGAAACAGAAGGTGGGAAATCACCCCTTGGGGGGATGGCCATGCCCGAAATCCCTTCTCCTCCATTTTCCTCTCGAGATCTTGGGCATACACGCACATGCACCCAGCGTGAGTTCAAGCCACTGGGTCCGGGACTCAAACCACAGTCAGCTACATGGGAGTCCAGCGACATAGTCATCATGCCAACTGCTGGCCCCACATTATTTACTTTTTGAAGACTCCACAAAACTATTAAACAAATCCTACAAGTAGAGGAAAATAAAATCTATGCTGAAGTCCACACAAGCATGTCCCACGGAAAAAAAAAAGAAAGAAAGAAAGAAAGAAAGAAAGAAAGAAAGAAAGAAAGAAAGGAAAGGAAAGAAAAGAAATGACCATGGTCAGGACGAATATTTAACAAAAGAGAAATGCAAAGGTTATTGGCCCAAATGTTCCCCCTCAGTAGTCAAATCAATAGGATTTACATTCCTTACAAAGGGATGCTAAACTTGTTGATGGAATTTGCTTTTAAAATCTGTCTTTCTCTTGGCTGCAGTAAGAACTTGGGGTTTCTAAGAACCATACAGGCAGATGCAGTTTGAAGGACAAATCCAATTACCTCAGAGTTGTTTTCCTTTTAACAGTCCGTTCTGATCCATGCTCTGCAGGTCAAGAGCACAGTTCGAATTTCCCTGTGCCCCCTTTTGAATTATACTTCATGTCTGCCTCCTGCTTGTTGTAGGTCTCCTCATAACACGCCGAGCGGCAGAGATTCCGGTCTCCACACAATGGCCCACCATTCAACTAGCTTCTGCTTTGTCCCTAAACATTCACTCTCCCTGGCTCCCGCTGGGTCTGTTATATTCAGATATGAACTTTCCAGGAATCCAATCATGTCACAGGCCCTTTCCTGTATGACAAGTTCAATGCTAATTATGAATAGCTTGCTTCACACAGAGGGTTAGTATTATTCATGAAATGATGGCACCACGTCCAGAAATAGGGCAAAATCACCCTAAAATTAGCAGACCGTGTCTCTGTTAAATCTACCAGGCAATTCCCAAGATGTCTTGTTGTGCCAGCACAAGAGCTTTTTCCTCAACTGTGTTGATCAGTTGCACTGAAAGCACAAAGTTCTGCCAGACCCAAGGTTTAATGTTCAGCTTGATGGGGAGCTCTGGTGCCCAGAGGGCAAATGAAAGGGTTTTCTAAAATACCAAAGCCAGACACTGCTGCCCTCCACTTCCCAACTTAGATCCTCTTGAGTCCGCATTCCCAACTTCTGCAAGTCTTCCTATGAAGACCATCTCAAAAGCTAGCTTTAGCAACTTCGAGAGGGCTATCAAAGGGCCACAAAAGAATGGAAATAATATATTTAATTTTCCTTTTTTGGGACAGCGAGACAGATCTGGCAAATCTGAATGAGAGGCATACTAGATGGTTTGTACCACTCTGCTATAATTCTTTCTTCTGAGCCCTAGATTCAATGACCACATGAATCTGTTCCTACTGGCCCAAATTTTATTTCATAAAAGCAAGCTGAAGATTATCCTTCCAGATAAAAGTGCCCAGATTGAAATCCTCTCTTCACCATCCCTGAGAGAACGACATAGGCTGGTACTAAAATACTATCTTTGTGTAAAACAAATGGACCGAGGAAAATCTGCTTTCCTTCCCCCCTGTCCCTTTCTTCTTTATATAACTGGAGCCAAACGAGATGTTTTTCATTCTAAAAATTTGATTAAGCAGATGAGCAAAAGCCTATTCTTCTGGTCTTCACTGTTTTTTCAGTTTTGGGGTAAATGAAGGCATACTCTGGTTAGAAGGATAGTGAAGCTAGGCCTAACTGCCAGGCAGTGGTGACATTTGGAACTTTAAGTTTCAAAGGCAAGCCCTGGTCCAGAGGCTGCCCTCGACTCTAGAGGCATCAAAATTCAGACTGCTGTTCTAGGCATGCTGGGATGGGTCCTAGGTCCCTGCAAATCACCACATTACAGGGCATATTCACGTCTCCTGGCCTGAGGAGCAAGACAGGTAACAGGGCAAAGAGCAGGCTTAAACAATAAGGAAAAAATAAGCCAGGTACAATGGTCATGAATGAACAATCCTTTTTTTCAGCTATAGGAACTAAGAAACCATGCTTCTTTGGCATGTTTAAAAATATATTATGAATATTACATTATTAGACTCCTTGTATAGAAGCACCAGATTTAGTTTTAGTTTCAGCACTTTAAACTTTCTGAAAAATATTTTTACAATAGTTTCCACCTGTTTTGAGTATTTTTCTTTTCTGCAAAATATTTTTACAATAGTTTCCACCTGTTTTGAGTATTTTTCTTTTCTTTTATTTTTTCTTTCTTAAGCTTTTTGCTATAGGGCAAATGTACTCACCAGAGACAGAGACAGTGAGATGGACAGTGAGAAATCACCCCCTGAGGGGGATGGCCATGCTGCAATCCCTTCTCCTTCATTTTCCTCCTGGAATTTTAGGCATGCACACACATGTACCTGGTGTGATTTTCAAGCCGCCAGGTCCAGGCCTTGAACTGTTGTTGGCTATGTAGGAGTGTAGTGTCATAACCACCATGCCAGCTGCTGGTCCCTCAAATATCTTTCTAAGAGTCCCTCTACAAACACCCCCTGAGGTCCAGGGTTTTATTTGTCTTTGCACCTGCATGTATTGTAATAAACATTGGATAGAGGAATGACCAATTGAAATGGTATGTAAACAGACCTTTTAGTAAAAGGCTAAAGAAACTAGGTCATGAGTTATCATCATAAAAGACAATGGAAAGCTTCATGATAATGTGAATAAAAGAACTAACATCTCAGCTCTGTACGGTATTTCATGAAGTTTTTACTGGATATGTCATTTTCCAGGGATTCTGTTCAAATCCAAATAGTATCAAATAGTGTTAGAACTCAGTTTGGGTATAAAGAAGTTCATTTTAAAAAAATGCATTCTAAAAAAAATCATTCCAGGAGCAATCCTGTAGCATAGTAATAAAGTTCTATATATTGGAAGCCACTCCCACATACCCAACCATACTTAAAATCTCAGCATCAGTGGCTTGAAAACATGTCAGGAGGGCCAGCAGGTGGTATGGTGGTTGAGGCACTGGACTCCCACATGGCTGACTGCAGTTTGAATCCTGGACCTGGTGGGTTGCTTTCTTACTTTCCCTTTCTCTTCCTCTCTCTGTCTCTCTCTGATCAAAATAAAAATGATAATGATAATAAATAAAATTAAATAAACAATTCTTTTAAAAAAAAAAAGAAAGAAAGGAAAACATGTCAGATGCATGTGCATATGTGCCCAAAATCCTGATGGAATGGACAGATGGAGGAGAAAGGATTGCAGCAAAACCATGCCCTATTGGGGAATGCCTTCTCTCTTTCTCTCTTTTTCTCTGGCAAGCTCATGAGCCCTCTAGCAATAAATAAATAAATAAATAAATGGCCAGAAGGCGGCATGGTGGTTAAGGCACTAGACTCCCACATGACCAACTGTGATTTGAGTCCTGAACTTGGTGGCTTGCTTTCTCACTTTCTCTCTATCTGGTGAGCACATGTGCCCTATAGAAAATTAAATAATAATAATAAATAAGTTTTAAAGAATTATTTATTTTATTTATTATTAGTATTAATTCTTAACTTGGTATAGTTATCAAAGAAAGGGAGAGAGAAAGAAAGTAAGAAAGCAAGCCACCAGGTCCAGGAATCGAACTGAGGTCAGCCATGTGGGAGTCCACCATGTCACCTGCTGGCCCCAATAAAATAATTTTGAAAAATAATGAAATAAAAATTAATTCCCAAAATGTACAAGATACATTTCTTTCCCTCAATGTACTACTGAGTGTTGCCCTTTCGATCCATGAAAGAATCAGCATGAGGAAATTAACTAAAAGTAGGAATTCTCATTGGGTTTACTCATGAAGGGAATGTCCATGGATGAGGTACTGAGGAAATGGGCATTCCTATTGCCCAAAAGCCTCGACAAGAAAAGTGAAACACTCAGCCTGGAATGATTTGTTTCACATGTTGCATGAAATCACAAGCCTGAGCTACCTAACCTCTGGCAGTGGCCTTCCTCTCTGCACTCTTAGTGGTCAAAGTCCTATAAAGCATCCAATCAAGTACTAAAGTCTTACTCTGGCAGGCAGGAATATCACAGTACTTCCAGTAGACACCATCCTCGTGTTCTGCAACGTAGCACCAGGGACTCACATCTCCATCTGGGTTTCTGTTGGGCAAAAGGACACAATAGCTGACTTTTTTTTTTCCTTTTAAAGTTTATATATTTCTTCCATAAGGGAGAGAGACAGAGAGAAAAATAGTACCACCAACAGGGCTCTGATGCTGTGATGCACTCCCAGTCTTAGCCAGCCCCAGATGGTGGGCACATGCATGCCTGGAGTACTCAGGGAAAATTCTGGACTTGAACCAGGAGCCTACCTATGTAGAAATGCCTTGTAGACTGTTGCATTTTACTGCCGCACCACTGTTTGGCCCCCTGATGACATTTTTGATGTTTTAAGTCAATTGGCTCATTGTTTTTCAGTTTTACAGGACAGTAATTGCTTCAGCTTTTGTGTTACTCCTAATAATCAGTATGTTTTTAATAATTGGTATGCCATCTCTCATAAAGAAGAAAAAAATGGGACCAGGTGTGCCAGCTACATGGTACTGTGGTTAAGGCAGCTGGATCCCACACGGCCGACTGTGTGGTTTGAGTCCTGGACCAGGAGGCTTGAAAAACATGCTGGGCATGTGCACATGTATGCCCAAAATCCTGAGAGGAGAATGGAGGAGAAGGGATTGTGGTATGGCCAATTCTCCCCCTTCCTCGGGGGGGAGTGCTTTCTCACTCTCTCTCTCTCTCTCCAATAAGTGCACATGCACCCTGTAGCAAATTTAAGAAAAAGGGGGGGGGGGCAGGCAGGGACACAGCAGTAACACAACTGGACTCACATGGGAAGGTCAACAGTTTGCCCGTGATCCAGCTTGTTGAGACTAGGGGTGGATCATAGTGTGAAAACCTTGTTGGGAGTATCTGCCTGCCTGTCTCTTATCTGTCTGACTTTCTCTATCATGGGATAAACAAACAAACAAACAAACAACAGCCAAACAAGAAGTGGGCTAGCTTCCTGGCTCAGTGGTTTAAGGGAATCAGATCCCACACGATCAACTGCAGTTCAAATCCCAGCCCTAGTGGCTTGAAAAACACATTGAACACATGTATGTATGTGCCCCAAACCCTGATAGAATGGAGAGATGGAGGAGAAGGGATTACAGTGTGACCATGTCCCCTTGGGTAATGTCTGGTGAGTACACACTCTGAAAAACAAACGACGACAACAGCAAAACATAAAAAATGATGATACTATGAAAACAAATCTATCCATTTTGATGTATATTTCCAAGTTTGGGGAAAAGTGAACAAAAGTGATTCATTACAGTGTAACCAGGACAACAGATCACTGAACAAATCATGCCAAACAGCATTGGCTCCTAGCAGATGATCACAGAGATTCCCACAGCATAGGTGCTCTCAACACTGCTGATGAGAATGTGAACAGACACAGTCAGGATGGTAATCTGGTAATTGGAGTCAAAGGCCCTGGAATATACAAACCCTTGATTTGGCAATTTCTTCTTTAGGAGTTTAGTCTATGGAGATCTTTACTTATAAGGATATTCAACAAAGCATTTTTACTTACTATGTAAAAAATTGGGGACTGACCCTATAGCATGGAGGTTAAGTGCTGTGCAAGCCAGATCCTATATAGCTAATCAAGATTCAAGCCTAGTTCTGGCAGCTTGAGAAACACACCAAGAGAGTGCACATGTGCCCAGGATATTGACTGGGAAAATTGAAGGGAAAAAGACTGTGGCATGACCAGGCCCCATTGAGGGGTACTTTCTTTCTCTCCATACCAGTCTGTCTCTCTCTCATACACATGCATTCTTTAGCATTAAAAACAATTAAAAAAAAAAAGTCAGAAATAGTTAATATCCAGGCCAGGCAGGTGGTGTGGTAGTTTGAGCAACAGAATTCTACATGGCTGACTCCTTGTTTTTTCTTCTAGTTTTGGTGGTTTAAGAAACACACTGGGTGTGCATGAGCCCATGACTGTGTGTGTGTGTGTGTGTGTGTGTGTGTGTGTGAGTGTGTGCCCAAAATCCCAAGAGGAGAATGGAGGAGAATGGATTGGGCATGGTCATCCTCCACCTCCATGCTGACTCTTCCTATCTTTTTCTGCAGAAAGGATGTATGCCCTATAGCAGATTAAAAAAAAAAAAAAAAAAAGCAAACAACTATCAAGGATTGGTTAAATACGGTATATCTATATAAGAGAATGCTAGGTAATTTATGTGGTATAGAGGCCTATCTTGGTAATAGGAATCTTTTTTATGCCCAAAGAAAGTCACGATATCTTACTAGCTTTTTTTTTTTTTTTTTTTGGAAAGGAAGTTGTAAAACATGGATGACACAATCCCATGTTTTAGAAAGATATTTGGGGAAGGATATACATCAAACATCAAAGTATCTCTAAAATGATGAGATTAGGTGATTTCAATTTCTTTTCTCATTTTCTTTCTTTCTTTTCTTTTCTTTTCTTTTTTTTTTTTTTTTTAAGAGATTTTCTGCTATAGGGCACATGCACTCGACAGAGAGATAGGGAGAGAGAAAGTTAGAAACCACCCTAAGGTGGTGGGGTGGGGGGAGATGGCCACGACACGATTCCTTCTTCTCCATTCTCCTCTTCAGATTTTGGGCATGCATACATACATGCCCGGTGTGTTTCAAGCTGCCAGGTCCAGGACTTGAATCATGGTTGGCCATGTGGGAGCCAAGTGATGAAACCATCCCGCCATCTGCTGGTCCCAATTCCGTGATTTTTTAAGTGTTAAATTAAAATCCATGTAATACAAACTTCAGTGACAAGGTTTTACTAGGATCAGGTTGATTAACTCACATTTGATAGAAATGGGTCCTATTCCTTCCTCAAAATACTGACTCCTTAGAGAATTCTGAAGAAAACTGCCAAAGAGACTCAGAATTTGTGGTCTCATCTTCACAGTACCAACTTCTGATATTTTCCAAAAGATTTATTTTACATTCCTTAATGAGAATAGCTTAGAATAAATGCCTTTTTGGGTCTTTTCATCTCAGAGATGCCCTGACAATAAGGCGACACTACAGAGCAGATCAAAACACGGCAGGGGCTACTGGACACACAGAAAAAACTCCTCTCTCTTCACAGCTTTCCAAGCCCCTTTTATTTAGACTCAGAACGCTGGAAACCTGACACTCCGGTTAGGCCGGAAATGGGCATAAAGACCCAGCAGCCCAGAGCTTTGGAGCAACCCCTATCAGGCCTGAGTGGGATAAACCTATTGTGTGGCCTAGAAGATAAGCTTCCCAGAAACACAAAGGGTCCTTTTAGTTCTTGTGCCCAAAGACAGGTGCCAGCACAGGCTCTGCTTGTCCCCTGTCTCTGCCCTCCCCTCTAATCCAGGGAAATACATTCCCACTACTTGCCATCTCTCAGACATCTCAAATGTGATGTGTCTGAAAAAAATCACAAAAGACAAACATGGTGTCGGGTGTCAGCTGAGAAATAAAAGTAGGAGAACTTGTACAAAGCCTTTCTTTAAACAGTGTTTCGCTGTCATTTTCCTCCCTCTATTCAGTATTCAGCTTTGATGTAGTATTTGGTAAGGCCTTTCGAAAACAACTGTTTGTTATCAATGTCAAAACTATTCTGAAAAGCATCAGAATAGCCTCATAAGAACAAGCACATTCATTCCTGACTTCGCTACAGTGAGAAAACAAAAGACCGGGCCTTTCTGATGTGGTAATAATCAACAATTTCAGCCTTCCTTTTTTGAAGGATAAACTGGTAGTTTAGGTCTGGTACATTCTGTCAAATCAGAGAAGGCTGTGACCTGCCAGGGATACAGAGAAAGGTGGTCCTTCCTGGTCCCCACTGTTCCCCCAGTAGATATTTACTAGGAGCCCGTGGGTAGAAATGGGTGTGCTAATCTATTAAATTTTTTTCATATAAATTAAGCCTTATTGGCTTATCTTAAAGTCAAACTTAAAAACAAGAGCTCTTCTGAGAAGATTTGCTTAATAGAGAACAACAAAATAATAGGATAAATCAAAGCCTACCTCCAAGAGACATTTTAGAACAAGAAAAATAACAATGTAAGGACAATAAACACTCCTTTTAAACATTCTTCCCAACTCAACCTGCTCTTCCTAAGAATAGAAGAACTACGGAAAGATAATAAACCAGAAATGGAGTGGAACTCATTTCTTTCTTTATGCAGAAAAGATTAACATATATAACTTTGAAAATAAAATATAGAAGAATTATTAATGAGCTTTTATAACTTTAACAATAAGATACAAAAGAGCAAAATTGAAGTAACAAGTACAAAAATTGCTATATCTGGTAAGTGGTACTTGGGGATGGTTTCAGAGAAAGAGGTAAAATAAGAAACTATCTACACAATGTATTCTGTAGCATGTGAGAAAATTTTTGGAACACATTTTTAATACCTTTATAATAACAAGATGGTAACATTAGCATAGAGGTTAAAGAAAGGGCTTTACCAAGTCTAAAGAGAATATAGGTCAGCCCCATGGCCTAGTGGTTAAGGGAGCAGGATCAAAACAAAAGACCGGGCCTTTCTGATGTGGTAATAATCAACAATTTCAGCCTTCCTTTTTTGAAGGATAAACTGGTAGTTTAGGTCTGGTACATTCTGTCAAATCAGAGAAGGCTGTGACCTGCCAGGGATACAGAGAAAGGTGGTCCTTCCTGGTCCCCACTGTTCCCCCAGTAGATATTTACTAGGAGCCCGTGGGTAGAAATGGGTGTGCTAATCTATTAAATTTTTTTCATATAAATTAAGCCTTATTGGCTTATCTTAAAGTCAAACTTAAAAACAAGAGCTCTTCTGAGAAGATTTGCTTAATAGAGAACAACAAAATAATAGGATAAATCAAAGCCTACCTCCAAGAGACATTTTAGAACAAGAAAAATAACAATGTAAGGACAATAAACACTCCTTTTAAACATTCTTCCCAACTCAACCTGCTCTTCCTAAGAATAGAAGAACTACGGAAAGATAATAAACCAGAAATGGAGTGGAACTCATTTCTTTCTTTATGCAGAAAAGATTAACATATATAACTTTGAAAATAAAATATAGAAGAATTATTAATGAGCTTTTATAACTTTAACAATAAGATACAAAAGAGCAAAATTGAAGTAACAAGTACAAAAATTGCTATATCTGGTAAGTGGTACTTGGGGATGGTTTCAGAGAAAGAGGTAAAATAAGAAACTATCTACACAATGTATTCTGTAGCATGTGAGAAAATTTTTGGAACACATTTTTAATACCTTTATAATAACAAGATGGTAACATTAGCATAGAGGTTAAAGAAAGGGCTTTACCAAGTCTAAAGAGAATATAGGTCAGCCCCATGGCCTAGTGGTTAAGGGAGCAGGATCCCACATGGTCAACCACAGGGTTCAAATCCCAGCCCTGGAAGCTTATAAAACATGCTGAGTGTGTGTGTGTGTGTGTGTGTGTGTGTGTGTGTGTATACCCAAAATCCCAACAAGATGAAGAAATTGAGGGAAGGGATTACAGCATGACCATGCACCATTGGGGAGTGCTTTCTCCCTCTCTGTCTCTCTCTGGCAAGAGTATGTGCCCTCTAGCAATTAAAAAAGGAGAGAAAGAACGCAGAATATGGGCCTCAAGTGACTTCAAGATGACCATAAAGGCCCTTGAGTATTAGCAAAAGTATGTGAAAGGGCAGACAGTAAACAATGTGGCCCAGGGTATGCAGGAATATATATGTTGCTTCAGCTGGGTCAACAGTGCCATGGTTGAGATTCCAATGTACTGGTAGGGCCAGGGATACCATGCATAGCTCAGGGTGGAGTTGAGCAATCAGTTTTTCTCCATCTCAATGGCTCAAGGGGCTCCCTTTGCACCTGTCCTAATAATAATTACATTCGACACATTGCTGAATCCTGAGTCACAGTACCAGGATCTTGAGTATAAATAGCTAAAACTTTATAATCAAAAGTGCTTACAATCTCTACTCTGGTGCATAAATACCAGTGATTTAATTTTCTTCCTCGTCTTATTTTTTTTTTTTTTCCCTTGGAGAGATTTTCACTGTAGGGCGCGTGCGCTCGCCAGACAGACAGAGAGAGACATAGAGACAGAAAGCGAGAAATCACCCCCC
>NW_006159701.1:4220284-4228660 GCF_000334495.1 Tupaia belangeri chinensis | reverse complement strand
TGGTCACGCCGCAATCCCTTCTCCTCCATTCTCCTCTCGGGATCTTGGGCACGCACGCACACGCGCCCGGCGTGAGTTTTAAGCCACCGGGTCCGGGACACGAACCGCGGTCGACTACGTGGGAGTCCAGCGACATAGCCATTACGCTAACTGCTGGTTCCCTCGTCTTATTTTTTTGAGAGAGATTTTTGCTATAGGGTATGTACACTTGCCAGAGAGTCAGAGAGACAGAAAATGAGAAATCAGCCCCCCCAACCCCCATGGGGATGGCCATGCCACAATCCCTTCTCCTCCTTTCTCCTCTCAGGATTTTGAGCATGCACACACATGTGCCTGGTGTGAGGTTCAAGCCACAGGGTCTGGGTCGAACTGCTGGACTACATGGGAGTCCAGCAATACAACCATTTTGTCATCTGCTGGTCCCAATTTTATTACTATTTCAAAATTACTATTATTTTAATTTAACCAGAGAGAGAGAAAGGGAAAATAAGAAGGCAGGCCAACAGGTCTTAGACTTAAATCATGGTTGGCCATGTGGAAGTCCAGTGTCTTACCCACCATGCCACCTGCCAGCCCCCATACTAGCAATTCTTAACTTGAGTTTGATCACAGATAACTTTTAGAATCTGATCAAAGTCATGAATCATCTCCCCAGGAAATCCTAAATACACTTGTGAAGCACCATGGCTGTCAGGTTAAGAGGTAAGGGTAGAGTCCAACAGAAGATGAAAAGCAAAGAAACACCTCAGCCTGCTGAAAGGAAATAAATGGCACAAAGCTGATGGGTACAGCTGCTCCCATGGTAAGGTTACCCTAGGCTGGCTGAAGGTAGGACAGAGCAGGCAGCTTACTTTGTTCAGGGCAGAGGGTGGCTGGCTCACAGGTGGTGGTGTTAGACCACTACATTCTCACCAGAACAGGAAGACTTATCTGTGTAATGCCCACTGGTGGTAGGGCTAACTAAGAAAATCCTCCCAAAGAGATAAGTGATCAGGCAGAAAAGCAGGACTCCGAAAGCCAGTGTGAAAGCAATCCAAGTTGAAAAGAGCAATAGTGTGTGTGTGAGGGTAGGGGTGGGGGGACTAATGTAAGGTATGAGGGAAAGATTTTAAATACAGTGACAAGAAAAGCCTTCTGGGCCAGGTCTATGGGACTGCTCAAAAGAAACCAGACACCATATGGAGACTGTGGTTCAAATGCCTGGCCCAGTCAGCCTGAAGCAAGCCGGGCATGCATGTGAGCGCCCAGGATCCAACAGGCTGAAGAACTGGAGGAGCAGCGTAGAGGCAAGACCAGACACTGGAAAGTGTCCATATCTCTTTCTCTCTCTCTCACGTATGTGCATGCATTCTATCATGAATTTTGAAAGAGAGAGAGAAGAAGAGAAAAAAAAGAAAGGCCTTCTGAGTTGGCGAAAAGGAAACAAAATTCATTTTTCCTAGCTGTGGTAGAGATGGAAGAGCTAGAAAAGATCAGAATTTTATTTTAAGGCTGAGTGGCTCCATCTTACCTGCAATAGTTATGGTCGCCTAGGCCCCCCTCCCCATTGGGGTATTTCAGAGTGTTGTAGGGATGCTGGAAAGTCTCGTTCCAGAACAGACATGGCTTCCCGCCTTGAAGAGCTGTCCAGTTTTGCGTGCCCCTATAATCCACACCATTGGCTGTGAAGCACTCTAGGAGAAAGAAAAGACAGAGCAGACTGATTTTCTGGCAACATCTATAGTCTCCTCCCTCATTGGTTGATGTTGTATTTGTTTTGTTTGGACTGTGCTGGAAATAGAGAATGTCTTACGAGATCCTGGATGTGGTGCAGCTAACTGTGGTGGGGCTGAGTAAACCTGAAAAGAGGTACCCTCCAAAAGCTAGACTAATCTTGGAACTGGCTTGACTATCTACTCGAACATTTTCTCCTAAAGTATACAGATTCCAATTAGGACATAAACAAGGAGCTGAAATGTATTGAAGCCCATGAAGTGAACCAAGAAACCCCCTAAATCTGGGAACAGTTGGTAACAGCCATCCATGTGGATTTCTGGGTACTCGGAGGGGGTCATTGCTCTCGCCAGTGTCTCTGTGTGGTAACTAGAACCAGGTCACCAGCTGTAACTGAGCTCTCCCCTACAGTCTGAAAGGCTGCACTGACACTTGGATTTAATAAGACCATCGGATACAGCAATGCTTTGGAATCCCAATCACACAAATCTGGGAATGACTCACATTCCCTGGTAATGAAGAACAGTCCTCCCCAGGCTGTTGGAGATAGGGGTGCAACAAAACACAGCCAGTACCAGGAAGGAAGGGCAGGTCTGGCATTTGCTCTCACCTCTTTCTGAATTTCTTTCCTATGAAACACACTGAAAATGGTCTCAAGTCCCATTTAATAAAATGACAAATCCTTGCAGGTGCAACAATGTGCTTCAAAAATCTGCTTCTCAGGGTTGTGAAGGGGTATAAGAACTGAGGCCGACAGGCTCTCCCCTGACATATTGCATGCATTAAACTCACAGAGGTTCATGAGAAAGGCAGAGTACAAAGAGAGATTTCTTAAAATTAGTTTAGTTGGAACTGACAGATAGAAGCACTTCAAACACTTCTTGAAGATGTATCATTAGGAAACTGACAATCTGGGGAGTTACACTCACATTCTTAGCTTGCTTGCTTCCCTTCTTCTGGCGTGCACTGACCCGCGACTTCCGGTATTAAGGGCCCTAACGCTATCTCCTGTGGTGCCACAAGTGCCTGCTCCAGTCTAAGCATGTCGACAACATGAGAAAACGGCCATTCTGGAAAGTATTTCTTTTGATATTTAAACAGAATATCTCTCTTCCAGTAGCCTCTTCCTCCCACCTTGTGGTCCCCGTGTTTTGTCTAGAATGGCACTGTCTTACGGGTAGCCAAAATAATCTGGAATGCCAGGCTCTACAAGAAAACCCTAGCAATTTATGACGTCTTGTGCAATACTCATATGTTATGATAAGTATGGCTCATCATATACCACAGCAACCAAACTCTGTACCAAGAATCTGCATAAATAAGAAAGTTCAAAGGTAAGTGAAGGAGGCAAACCCATAGGCTAAGCCTTGGCTTCTTGTCTCAGACTTGCTACCAACCAGCTATGTGACCTTGGACAAATCGTCATCATCCACACCACGCTAATATTTGCTGAGTGTTTTACTGTGTGTCAAAATGTCCTGAGTGCTTTACAAATGTCACCTCACCATGAACCCAGCAGAAAGAAACCCTCATACCCCTATTTTACAGATGAGACAACTAGGGCACAGACCCACACCCTAGACTGTCCCCAGCAGAAGTCCTCCTGGGACCAGATTTGCTTTGTCTACCCTGTTCATACTTTCACTTCATCAGTAAGTACTATTGACTTTCTTGAAATACATACCCTGGAAATGACATTGCCTCTCTATCTTCAGTGCCATCACTTTTTTTTTTTTTTAAAGAAAATTATTTATTGCCAAAGGGCACTTACACTTGCAAGAGAGAGAAAGAGAGAGAGAGAAAGCACTCCTTAGGGGGATGACCACACTATAATCCCTTCTCCTCCATTTTCCTCCTGAAATTTTGGGCATGCACACACATGTCCCAAACATGTCTCTCAAACTGCCGGGTCTAGAACTCAAACCACATAGTAGGCCACGTGGGATCTAGCTACCTATTCTCCATGCTATCTGCTGGCTCCAGTGCCACCGCTTTGGTCTTGGTCATTATGAAGGGACGGTTCAGGTTTCACAGGTTCCATTTTTATTCTCCATACAGAACTCAAAAGTTCTCAGTAAAACAGAAGCACTCAGAACAAAATCCAGACCTTTCATTGACATCTGCAAGGCTTCTGTGTTACGGCCCCCAAACCCCTCTTTCCACAGCTCAAGTTCTGCCCTCAGTCACTTGCTGTGTTCTTTTCACTGGTCTGCTTTTAATTCTGAGAACACACCATGCAATGTTCTTCTCCAAAATGTTCTCCCTCTGATAGCTGCCATCACAAGCTAAATGTTATTTCTTCACATGACCCTTCCATCATCTCCATTACTATCTCCAGTCCTAGTTTTCTGTCCTTCACTTGTATCCCTTGCACAAATCACTAGGAATATATTAATATCTGATGTGCCTGAGAGGGAAGGAATATGGTATGTACCACTCCAGGGCCCTATCCCAACCCCAGGGCTACAGCGGGACCTGGAAACTTACAGCTCTAAAAAGATGCCCAGCAAAGCTAGAGGACATATGTCCAGTGGAAGTAGCTGCCACAGAAAAACAAGATGCCACGTGTTCTCACTCACATGTAGAAATAAAGAAACTACCTCACAAAAGTACAGTTGATATAGGCTGAGAAGGATAGGAGTGGAGAGACAGGGACGTTAATTAACAGAAATGAGATTACAGATAGATAAGAGGAACAATGTTATGTTTCATTCATTCATTTTTGCTAGAGTGCTAGAAGGTGCATGCACTCACCAGAGACAGAGAGAGAGGAACAGGAGAGATCAACCCCAGTGGAGAATGATCACACCATAATCCTTTCTCCTCCATCTTATCCTCCTTTTGGAATTTTGGGCACACAAGCACACACACCTGGAGTTTCTCAAGTTGCCTGTTCTGGGACTCAAACCATACAGTTGACCATGTGTGATCCAGCCACATCATTGTATTCTTTTTTTTTTTTTTTTAGAGGTTTTTGCTATAGGGCATGTGTGCTCGCCAGAGACAGACAGAATGACAGAAAGCAAGAAATCATCCCCCCAGGGGGGATGGCCATGCCGCAATCCCTTCTCCTCCATTCTCCCCTCGAGATCTTGGGCATGCACACATACGTGCCCGGCGTGAGTTTAAGCCACCAGGTCCGGTCAACTACATGGGAGTTCAGCAACATAGCCATCACACCAACTGCTGGTCCCATTTTTTTTTCCATCATTGTGTTCTTGTACTAAAAAAAAAAAAAAAATCACACTTTATGCCACAGATATGTATAATTATATGAAAATTTAAAATATATATATATAAAGTATGGGACCAGCAGATGGTGTAACAGTTACGTTGCTGGACTCGGACGTCATCAACCATGGTTCAAGTCCCAGATCTAGAGGCTTAAAATTCATGTCAAGTGTGTGTGCATGCATGCATGCCTAAAATCTCGAGAGGAGAATGAAAGAGAAGGGACTACAGCATGGCTGTCCCCCCTTAGGGGTGATTTCTCGCTTTCTGTCTCTCTGTTTTTGTCTGTCTCTCTGGTTTTGTCTGTTTCTCTGTCTGTTCACCTTATAGCAACAATCTCACAATCTCTCAAATACATACATACATATATATATATGTGTGTATGTGTATACAAAGAATAAAATTTATAAATAAAAAGATTCCTAGGTGATTCTGTTAAGTAATCAGGTTTGGGAACCACTAGACAAGATGATTTTTTTTTAAACTTTATTTATTTTAATTTGATCAGAGAGGGACAGAGTGAGAGAAAGAGAGATGGGGAAAGTGAGAAAGCAAGCTGCCAGGTTCAGGATTCAAACCATAGTCAGCCATGTGGGAACCCAGTGCCCTTAATCACCACACCACCTGCTGGCCTCTAGACTAGATGACTCTTTTTTTTTTTGGAGAAGTTTTTGCTATAGGGCGCTTGCAGTCACCAGAAAGACAGAAAGAGACAGAAAGTGAGAAATCGCCCCAGGGGGGATGGCTGAGCTGCAATCCCTTCTCCTCCATTCTCCTCTAGAGATCCTGAGCATACACACACATGTGCCCAGCGTAAGTTTAAGCCACTGGGTCCGGGACTTGAACCGAAGTCAACTACATGGGAATCCAGCAATATAGCCATCATGCCAACTGCTGGTCCCTAGATGGTTCTAAGAATATCAAGCTAACCATTGCCATTTGCTAGAATTTTAATCTTGTTTTTCTTTATGACAGAGTATATGCACACACACATAAAGAGAAGGAAGAGAGAGAAAGAGAAAAATGTGCATCCTCTATAGGCTTTAGCCACATCCCACTCTCCCTTCTCCAGTATTCTAGTCCATCAAACCCAGGCACTTATATGCCAGGGATTTAAACGAATGTTTCCATGTAGGATCAATTAATAGCTTCTCTTAAGCAGCACATTACTGCTGTACCATGGAACTAGCCTCATTAGGTAGAACTTTTATTTCTATGTGTTAATTAATCTTTTTCTCTAGAATTTCTCTCTCTTTTTCTCAGAATTTACATATTAAAACATCGTGTTTTATATCATACACACACACACACACACATATACTGGGTCGTTGGAAAAGTCATGATGAATTTTTGAATAGAAAAACACACCATAACTTTTCCAACAACCCAATATATACGTGTATATATGTGTATATTTGTGTGTATGGTGTGTGTGTGTGTGTGTGTGTGTGTGTGTGTGTACACACACAGACATATACAATAAAAAATAAATTTTAGGGCCAACAAATGGTGTGGAGGTTGACACAGCTGGATCCCACGTGGTCAAGAGCATTGTTAAGTCCTGGATCCAGAGGCTTGAAAAACCCACCAGACATGTATATGTGCATGCCCAAAATCTCAAGAGGAGAATGGAGAAGGGACTGCTGTGTAGCCACCCCTCCTGGGGGGTGATTTCTTTCTCTGCTTCTCTCTAGTGAGCAGTGAGCACAGGTACCCTATAGCAAAAAAAGAGGAAAAAAAAGAAATTTATTTTTAAAAAGTGATGACTTAGGAGCCAGAAATGCAGGCCAACCAATGAGAGACCTTAGGAATACATAGCAACCTTGGGGGCCAGTGAGGTTGTGTTCCCAGAGACTCAGATGACTTGATTTGTAATACGAAAGAGGGTGTTGCCCATCCACACAGATGACAGTACTCATGAATAGGATGAGATGGTAGTGTGTGTGTGTGTGTGTGTGTGTGTGTGTGTACACACACAGACATATACAATAAAAAATAAATTTTAGGGCCAACAAATGGTGTGGAGGTTGACACAGCTGGATCCCACGTGGTCAAGAGCATTGTTAAGTCCTGGATCCAGAGGCTTGAAAAACCCACCAGACATGTATATGTGCATGCCCAAAATCTCAAGAGGAGAATGGAGAAGGGACTGCTGTGTAGCCACCCCTCCTGGGGGGTGATTTCTTTCTCTGCTTCTCTCTAGTGAGCAGTGAGCACAGGTACCCTATAGCAAAAAAAGAGGAAAAAAAAGAAATTTATTTTTAAAAAGTGATGACTTAGGAGCCAGAAATGCAGGCCAACCAATGAGAGACCTTAGGAATACATAGCAACCTTGGGGGCCAGTGAGGTTGTGTTCCCAGAGACTCAGATGACTTGATTTGTAATACGAAAGAGGGTGTTGCCCATCCACACAGATGACAGTACTCATGAATAGGATGAGATGGTACCTGCCAGTGGGAATGGGAAAGTGCAGGCTGGTGTGCTTGGGGTCTGTTCCTCTCAGATCCAATACTCTTCTCAGTTACAATGGGGAAAACTGAAGCAGTCTACCAGAGTTTACAGTTATTTTTTATCAGATTTGCCCAGTGCATGCTAACTATGGGAAAAGGGCAAGAAAATCAAGCTTGAGTGTTCCAGATTTGAAATTACCTGTGCATCTTGATTCCATCAGAATACTAGAAAGTGTACTAGGTAATGAGGACCCTGCCTCCCTTATTTTCTTCAGCTATGAACCTGACATAAGCTTTAGGTAGATAAGAAAGAAGCTACTTAAGCAAATCCAAAAAAATAATTACATGGCCAGCTATATATATGTGTATTCAGTAAAGAGAATGAGCAAAGGTAACAGATCTAATGTCTAGGATATTATTCATTAACTTACTTAACAGATATTATTCAGTACTGACTGCATGCCAGGCACTGGTCATAGCACTAGGGCTACATGGTTAACAAGGACCATCTATTCACGGAGCACATATGCTAACAGAGGAGACATGCTTATAATCACCAATTGTGGCAGTTAAGTAGCATGCACAGGGAGCCAGATCCCACATGGATAACAGTTTGAATCCCAGGCCCAGTGCTGTGAAAAACACGCCAGATGTGTGTCCAAGATCCTGATGGAATGGAGAAATGAAAGAAAAAGGACTGCAGCATCACCATACCCCACCTCCTCATTAGAGTATGCTCTCTCCATGTCTCTCCCTCTGGCAAGCACATGTGCCCTCTGACAATAAAACAAACAAATAAAAGCCAATCAACATCAGAGTGGTAAGTGCTATCAGGAAAAATGAAGCTGAGTAAGAAGAGGGAGATGGGATGGTGAGTGAGGGTTATCTCTTTTAGGTGGAGTGAGTCAGGGAGGGTCTGGTGAGGAAGAGATACTTGAGCAGAGCTGTAGAGGAAGGAAGGAAACAAGGAGGTAGAAAGAGT
>NW_006159701.1:4198732-4220253 GCF_000334495.1 Tupaia belangeri chinensis | reverse complement strand
TGGCAGGACCAGCAGACCGTGTAACGGTTACATCGCTGGGCTCCCACATAGCTGACCATGGTTTAAGTTGTGGGCGTGGAGGCTTAAAACTCACTCTGGGCACATGTGCATGCATGCCCAAAATCCCAAGAGAAGAAGGGAGGAGAAGGGATTGTGGCATGGCCATCCCCACAAAGGGTGTTTCCTCATTTTCTGTCTCTCCGTCTCTCCAGCAAGTGTACTTGCCCTATATAAAAAATTTCTTCTCTTAAAAAAAAAAAAAAAAGGTGTTGGTGGCAGAGGGTACAGCAGGCAAACCCCTGAATGTGGCAAAGTGCTTACTGGGTCTGGGATACTATAAAGCTGCTTCTCCATCTGGAGTAGGGTGAGTGAGAGGAGAAGGGCAGGCAAGGCCAGGACCCACAAGGTACTGGGAGTTATATAAATAAGCTGTAGGCTTTTGTTGTAAGTGTGAGGGGAAGACATTGGAGGGTTTGGAGAAGAGAAAGGACATGATCCGACTTATCTTTTAATAGAATTGTCTAGCTGCTGGGTGGAGGAAGAACTGTAGAGAAGCAAGAACTAGGCAGGGGATCAGTAAGGAGATGGAAGGGTAGGGAGGGCTGGACAAAGCTGGCCACTGTGAGGAGGTGAGAGGTGATCAGATTCTGGATACATTTTGAAGGTGGAGCCAACAATGCTTGTTGGGGACTAGGACACAGGGTCTAAGAGAAGGGGTCAGGAAGAAACATCAAGGATTTGGGCACAAATCCACCAGGTAATAGGGCTGCCATTTACTACAAGGGAGAAGGCTTGGGAAGGGCAGAGTGTTTTGGGATGGAATTGAAGGTTTGGTTCTGGATAGGATAAATCTGAGACCTTTCCAGAAAAGTGAGTTGAGATGCAATATAAACAGATGGCTACATGAGTCTGGAATTGAGAAGAGAGAGAGAGACTGAGATGAGGGTAATCATGTGGTTCTAGTGCTTTGGTGTAGTGTGAACAGGATTATGGCGTGTGGACAGAGAAGACACCTGGACTGAGATCTGGGGTTCTCCACTTCGAACTTAACTATGATGACTGAGATGCAGCTTATGAGGTAGGAGAAAAGCTAGGAAAGCTTTTTCAGTATTTTTCACTACAGAAAACTTCTAGCAACAGTGTGGTATACTATGCAAAGTGTATTTTAAGGGCTCTGGAGTCAGACTTCAGCTTTATAGTTTATCAGCTACAGCCACTCGCCTAATCTCTTTGAGCTTTAGTTTCTTCATTTGTATTAAGAGGATGAGATTATCTACTGGGTCATCAGAAAAGTCACGATGCATTTTTGCATAGAAAAATATGTCATGACTTCCAACAACCCAATACAACTAAGAGTAGTTTGAAGAACTGGAGAATGTAAAGTACCTCACACACAGTATGTATCCAAAAATTGTTAACTGTGTAATTACGAAGGTATAAAAATAACTTTATTAGAAGTTGGAAAGTACTATAACCATCCTAATATAGTTTATCTGACCCATAAAAATAATCAGCTGGGGGCTCGATGGTAGTGCAGTGGTAAAATACAATGCTCCCGAGCCTGACTCACATGAGAATGTTGCAGGTTTGTATCTGGAGACCTCCATGAGTGCATCAGGCACATGCATGCCCATGATCTGGGCTGACAAAGGCTGGAGATGGATCATGGAGTAAAGACTTTTTTTGGGTTGCTCTCTTTCTCTCATTCATGGAAGAGATGAATAAATAAACTTTTAAAAAATTATAATAATTAGGGCTGGCCCCATGGCTTAGTGATTAAGGGAGCCAGATTCCCCATGGCTGAATGCATGGTTGAGTCTCAGATCCTATGACTTGAAAAACACACCAGATGTCTGTACATGCATGCCCAAATCCTGAAAGAAGAAATTGAAAAGGGACTACGGTAGACCATTATACATGAGGGAATACTTTCTCATCCTCTCTCTGTGTGTATGTCTCTTTCCAGTAAGCGCATGTGCCCTCCAGCAAAAATTAAAAAAAAAAAAAAAATCCTATGTTGAATCCTAATATTCAATGGATGAAAGGGAAAAAATAATATATAATGGAGCAAATAGATTTTTCTTAATCAAAATTGCAGCTTTTGTAAATGTGATGAGATACATCTTTACTTACATATGCTACTGAAATTGCATAATTCAATATTTATACATGTTGTGTGCGAGAAAAATACAGTTTAAGAAAATTCTAGTTGAAACTGCCAGGTTGCCCATGCATCACATTTTTAAGGTTCATGTTTAAAAATAAAATGAAGTGTTCTTTTTAAGTAATTAAAACTTAATAAATAGTGGCAGGAAAGTGGCAGTTAACCTAAAAAGACATTCTTTTCCCTGATAAGACTGAATAAAGATGAAGAAAATGTTCTCAGTGAGGCTCTATTAACTAGGTCATTTCTAATTACACTATTTGTCCAAAACTATACCATTGAGAAAAAGAACATTTTCCGCATATTGTGTCTAGAATATTCTTGGTTTCCTGGTAGAGATTTCCACGTAGGAAGTTTGTGAGAGTCTTTTTTTTTTTTTTTTTTTTTTAAATCCACCAAAGGTAAGTCTCTGCTCCATGTGGGACCTTTTAGCCTCTACTGATCTTATGTTGGAAGAATCTGACTGGTTTTAGCTGAGTTTGCAATCAATGTGAATTAATACACATTAAATTCAATTATAGCATCTTAAAAGAAGACAGCATGGAAGACTTTCCAATGGAAATATCTTCTGCTTTTTCCAAAATGTCTATGAACTTTGGTAGGTAAATAGACTGCGGAAATCTAAGGCTTAGATAAAAAAGCAACTCATAATATATAGAGGGCAACACAACAGTGCTGTCACATGTTTACACAACATGTCCACTACTCTGTTGGGTTTCAAATACAGATTGGCCCCTAGTGAGAACTAGTAGGTACATCTTTGAAGCCTATGCTCCTGGAAAATGGCCCTTTGCCCTCAGACACTTCAGTGCTTATTTCAGTTATGTGGAATTCTGTAGTAAAGGAGCATGTGGCCCTAGGAAGATAGCGACTTCCAACCTTTTCCAACTCAATGCCACTGAAGCTATGATAAGACATGTTCCCACCTCTAATAATGGCTCCCCATGGGCTGGCTGGCCTTACAGTACAACAGTTAAGCGCTGTGCATAAAAAGCCCAACCACCACGGCCAGCCATGGTTTGAGTCTCAACCACAGTGGCAGGAAAAACACACTGGGTGTGTGTGTGTGTGCGTGTGTGTGTGTGTGTGTGCCCCAAATCCTGATGAGATGGAAAATGGCCCCATTGAGGAGTGCTTTCACACCCCTTCTCTGTTTCTCTGTAAGCGCATGTGCCCACTGCCAATAAAAAAAAGAAAACAATGGCTCCCCAAGAGCAGCAGTGTTTCAGGAAAGGTTATCAGATCTCGACTAGAGAAAGCACAGTTCAGGGTGAAAAAATAAGAAGAAAAACAACCTTTCACACAGAGTATATTATTATTATTATTGGAGAGGTTTTTGCTATAGGGCGCTTGCAATTGCCAGAAAGAGAGAGACAGAAAGCGAGAAATCACTCCCCAGAGGGGATGGTCATGCTGCAATCCCTTCTCCTCCATTCTCTTCTCGGGATCTTGAGGCATACATGCACACGCACCTGGTATGAGTTTAAGCCACCAGGTTTGGGACTCTAACCGTGGTCGACCATATGGGAGTCCAGTGACATAGCCATTACACCAACTGCTGGTCCCCACACAGAGTAAATATTGAAAGTAAGAGAATACAGGGCCAGCAGGTGCCCTGATAGTTAAGGTGCTGGACTCCCACAGGGCCAACCATGGTTTGAGTCCCAGACCTGGTGGCTTGCTTTCTCTTTCTCTCTCTCTCTCTTGCTCTCTGGTCAAACTGAATAATTAATTAATTAATTAATTAAATTTAATCATTATTTAAAAATAAAAAGAAAGTAATAGAATAAATAGGAAGCAACACCAGGTAAGTGGCTGACACTGTGTGGTGTGAGGCACTTTAGGCTTTGGTTTTCTCACCTGTAAAACAAGGGGAGTTGACAGATGGCCTCATCATCCCTTTACTCTAAACATCTACAGTAATTTGAGGACCTAATGAAATAGCACATCACCGAGATGATGTGACTGGTAAGGATTGATGGCTGAAAATATCTTTCAGGCATTATATGTCCCATCTTAATATATACCGAGTGTCCACACTCTATGACTAAAACTAATTGACTAAAGGATATAGAAACACAGTATGTAGATGTAAATACCAGATACAGTGTGTGAAAGAGGAGAGTCTGAGGAAGGACATTTAGAAGAAAAATAGGGAGGCAAAGCATTAATGGCACAAAGAAATGTGGTATTATCTGTTGAAAATATTTTGTAGTTTTATCAACTGTACTAGAGAGAAATGTTCACCTGTTGAAATATCCATTTTGTAAGGCAAACAATAATGTGATTGAATGTATAAAAGAAAATGTAATAAAAAATAAACTAAAAAAAGAAAGAAATAAATAAAACCAAACTCTATCATTCTATTTGTTTCTCTAACAGATGTAAAAATTCTACAGTAAAAATAAAACTTGCTTCTCATATAAGCCCTCCTTCTGAAGAGGCACTTAGGCACTCTTTTTTGCTTAAAAGAAACATCTTTGACAAATAAATTCTGCAGGAAGAAAAGAAAATGAGGTGGAACTTAAAGGTGAATAGAGACTTAACCTAAATGTACCTTGTTTAGATCCTCACTGAATTATAAAAAATATTGATGAGCAACCAGCAAAATCTGAACACTGATAGATGCTTGATGATAGTGAAGAATTACTGTCAATTTTTTAAGTGTAATGATGATACTGATGCTATGTTTTGAAGATAAATCCTTATCATTTAGAGATATATGATATAATATTTATAGATGAGATGAGATAATATTTAAGACTTGTGACAAAATAATCTTAGTAGAGGATGAAGGGGGTACAGATGAAATAATATTGGCCATGGTTGATAACTATGGAAGCTGGGAGATGGATATATGGAACTTCCTTTTATTTTCCTCTCTACATTTGTACATGTTCTAACTTTTCAATAATTAAAAGAAAATCAAGTTTATTTCTTTTTTTCTTCCATGAGTGAGAGACAGAGAAAGATCAAGAGACAGCAAAGATGGACCCCTAACAGGGTCTCGAAGCTGTGATCCCTAGGCCCAGCCAGCACCGATTGTGGACCTGCATGTGCCCAGCATTCTCAAGGAGGTCTCCAGATGTAAACCCTAAACATTACTATATAGGTCGGCCTTGTAGGGCACCCCATTTTACTGCTACACCATTGTCCGGCCCCAGTAACAATTTTTAAAAAGGACCTGAAAATAGTTACTAAGATGTTTTATATTCAATCTACTTCTTTTCAAGAACTATAAACAAACTCAGTCAGCCATCAATTCAGCCATCTCAAGTCAAGATAAACATTCATGTATCATGTTCTTGGATTATGTATTAACAGGACAAAGTGACCACAGAACAGCATGCGCTTTTGTCCAAAATACAATTGCCACAGAAATAATCACTGTAATTTTTTAAGCATCAGTAGCTTTTCCATTAAAATACCTTTTCATTTAGAACACAGTGTTCTCAAAAACAGTAACAGAAGATAAGGCCCCATCTCTCAAAGATTTTTATTTTTTTATCTTTTTTAAAGTTTCTTATTTTCTTCCATGAGTAAGAGGGCCAAAGAAAGACAAGCACCTCCAACAGGGCCCCCACGCTGTGATCCACCCCCGACAGCCGCAGATCATGGACAGCAGTGCATCGGCAAGTTCAGAGAGATCCCCACATGCAAACCTGGAACCTTCTCATGTAGGTCAGCCCCACAGAACCACTCCACTCATCTTCATCGCCACTCCACCATCCAGCATGCTCAAAGTGTTTTCTTCCTTTTTTTAAAAAAGGTTTTTGCCACAAGGAGCATGCCCTTGCCAGAGAGAGACAGAGACAGTGGGAGGGAAAGTGAGAAATCATCCCATATGGGGGACAGCAATACTACAGTCCCCTTTCCTCCATTCTCCTCCTGGGATTCTGGGTGGAATGATTTTCAAGCTGCTGGTTTTGGGACTTGAACTGTAGTCGACCATGTGGGAATTCAGTGCCTTAACCACTATGCCATCTGATGGTCCCTCTCCCAAAGCCTTTTTAAAAAAAAAACTATAGAATTTTTATTAATTTTCAACTAGACTTTATCTTGAGGACATAACTAAATTGTGTCACCACCTCCCACCCCATCTTGAAGGGTTCATACAGTGAGTGTTACAAAATAGATATGAACAGTTTGAAAGACTGGAGCCAATGTTAACTGACAAGGAACAATCTCCAACTAAATAATCATAAAAATGTTTAAGTTGGGACCAGCAGCTGGCATAACGGCTATGTCGCTGGACTCCTATGTAGCAGACCATGGTTTGAGTACCGGATCTGGTGGCTTAAAATTCATGTTGGTGCAGTGCGTATGTGTGCATGCCCAAGATCCTGAGAAGAGAATGGAGGAGAAGGGATTGCGGCATGGCTATCCCCCCTGGGGGGTGATTTCTTGCTTTCTGTCTCTCTGTCTCTCTCTTTCTGGCGAGCACACGCGTCCTATAGCAAAACAAAACAAAACAAAACAAACAAAAAAACTCTCAAAAAATGTTTAAGTTAAAAAAAAAAGAAGAAAAAAGGGGGCAATGGGTTGAGATTGAGCAATATCCTCACATTTCATCCAGTATATTCAACCTTAGCTAGGGTGTAACAAAATGGAAACAGGATGCTATGATAGAAAAACTTTCACTATAGCAGACTGTACACACCTGTATTCCAAGTCCACAACCATCCCCCTAAAGCTTCCAGCTTAGTTATTTACCAGCTTGTTGGGCCTGCCTACGAAGGAGCACGACGAAGGAGCACATAGATCTTCTTTTTAATCCAGTCTTTGTTATACGGCTGGTATGTCTAGGTATTAGCTTGGTTCCCAAGAATTTATACTTTTTGAAGGAAACTTGAAAACTTTCCTTTGTTTCCAAGTTATTTATCTCTATTAACAGATGAAATATTTAATTATGCAGTGGCTACAGTGCCACTCTTTTCCCTTCTGGCTCTCATCTTGAATACACTTTAGTCTTACTTCGGCAGGACCCATTGGAAAACATGCCATGCAGTCACTGTTAAGTACATATGTTTTTGCCAGGAATAGTCACTATGAATATGCAGTAGAGCTTGAGGAATTTCTGCTTATCATTTAGGATGTTATAAGCACATACAATCTCAAATTAAAGTCCAAAAGATAATTTTTGAGAAAAATAATGACCATTAACCTTTATAACACATAAAGAGACATTAAGCCTGGGAACCAGCAGTTAGCGTAATGGCTATGTCGCTGGACTCCCACATAGTCGACAGCGGTTCGCGTCTCGGACCCGGTGGCTTAAATCTCACGCCGCGCACGTGTGCGTGCGTGCCCAAGATCCCGAGAAGAGAATGGAGGAGAAGGGATTGCGGCGTGACCATCCCCCCTGGGGGGTGATTTCTCGCTTTCTGTCTCTATGTCTCTGTCTGTCTGGCGAGCGCATGCGCCCTATAGCGAAAACCTCTCCAAAAAAAAAAAAAAAAAAGAGACATTAAGCCAAGCCTCAGTTAAAGAATGGATTCAGGCCCAGCCGTGGTGGTGTAGGTGGTAGGGTGCTGTTATGCAATACTGGAGCTATATGGGAAGGTCCCAGGCTCAGTTTCTAAGTTAATATGAACATACTGGGAAAGCCTCTGGGTGCACTTATGATCTGACTGGTTGAAAGACTGGGGGAAGATTGCAGCATGACAATACCCCATTGGGGATCCCTGTCTCTCAATAAATAAACTTAAACAAACAAAAACAAAACAAAAAGTACAGATTCACAGTCAGAGGTAAGCGCCTCAGCAGAATTCTAAGAAACCATTTCAATAATTAATCAAAGTGGGGCCAGCTTGTGGATTGGTGGTTAAGGTGGCTGGATCCCACATGTCTAACTGGACTTGGTGGCTTAAAAAACACACTGAATGTGTATGTGTGTATGCGCCCAGAATCCCAAGAGGAGAATGGAGGAGGAAGGTTTGCAGGGTGGTGATCCCCCTCGAGGGTGCTTTCTCACCATCCCCCATCCTAACCCCATCTCTCTCTCTCTGGTGAGTGAATGCACCCTATAGGAAAAAAAAAAAAAAAAAAGACCAAGGCACTTTGATGAGTTTTACAGCCTGTACTAACAGAACATATTCTATCAGACTTTGGTGATGTAAAGTATTTATCTCTTGAAGCAATGTGTGACTTCTTCAGATGTTCTTTTTCTTTTCTTTAGGTCAGAGAGTACACACACTCACTGGAGAGGAAGACAGAGAGACAGAGGGAGAGAAGGAAGAGAGGGAGAAAGCATCCCCCAATGGGAAATGGTCATGCCACAATCCCTTCTCCATCATTTCTCCATCTTGCAGAGATTTGGGGCACACATTCACACAAGCAAGCATTTGAATCATGGTCAGTTATGTGGGATCCAGCTCTCTTAACCACTAGGTCACAGGGCTGGTCCAACTTTAGGCATTTACTTATAAATATCCTTCTCAATTTTGGAATCAAATTTCACACTAGAAAGTTTTCACATACACAAACAGGAAGCATGAGATATGTTAATGCTCAAAGTGATGTGTAATTCCTCGGCTTGTTGTAAGTCAGCTTTAAAGGAAAAATAAAATAAAACTAGACAAAAGGTGGAGAACTATTTTAAGGCTCAGGGTCTAGAACAGATAGCACTACAGTCCTAGAGCTACCAGGGGCTCTAAAACAAATCATGCAGTGCCTGCTGCCACTGATTTTGGAAGACTTAATAACCTTCAACTGTAATTGCTCAAGAAGCACTTTGCCCTATTTCCAATAGCCTGTGAGTTTCTTAAGCATCTTGCTCACCTTTGTGTCCTCAGCAACCACAGACCACAAAGAATGTTGAATGAGAAGCAGATGAACAGGGAGTTGAAGGAAAAGGTCCATTACAGACACATTCGGCATGTCTCAGTCTCCTCTCTAGCTCACACCTCTAGGCCAGCATCATGATATATCTAGCAATAACCAGCAAAGTTCCAGGAAAGTTCATGTAAATCAAATACAATATTTGAAAATCAAGTACTTGTTATTTAAACCAGGAGACTCTGCTATTTAAAGGAATGTGATGGTAACCCCCATTTTTAAAAAAGAAATAATTATTTTTGTTATTATTTTTTACTTTGAACAGAGAGAAACAGAGAGAGAAAGGGAAAGCGAGAAGGCAAGCTGCCAGGTCCAGGACTTAAACCACAAGTTGGCTATGTGGGAGTCCAGTGCCCTAACCACTACACCACCTGCCCCTGCATAAAGCCACCTGTAACAGAGGAATAATAGGTGCTCCTTTTCTTTTCCATTTTATTTATTTATTTAAATTGCCAGAGGGTGCATTTACTTGAGGGAGAGAGAGACAGTATTCCCCAATAGGCCATGGTTTCACTTCTGATTCCTTCATCTCACCATCCTGTCAGAATTTTGGGCATGCACACACACATGCCAAGTGTGTTTTTCAAGCTGCAGGAGCTGAGATTCAAACCATGGTAGGTTGTGTGAGATCTAGCACCCTTAACCCAACACCCCCCCTTTTTTAACATTTAATTCCTAGAGGGATTTTTGCTATAGGGTGTGTCCACTCTCCAGAGAGACAGAGAAAGAAAGAGACAGAAAAGAAAAAAATCACTCGCTAGGGAGCTGGCCATGCCACAATCCCTTCTCCATTCTCCTCTCAGCACTTTGGGCACACGTACACATGTACCCGGTCTAAGTTTTAGGCTGCCAGGTCAGGGACTTGAACTATGATTGACCACGTGGGAGTCCAGCAATGTAACTATTATGTCATCTTCTCTCCCTCCCAAACCCCTTTTTTATAAATATAAATTTGGGGCCAGCAGGTAGTGTGATGATTAAGGCACTAGACTCCCATGTGGCTAACCATGGTTGAGTCCCAGACCTGGCAGCTTGAAAATCATGCTAGAGTGTGTGAGCATGTCCAAAATCCCAAGAAGAAATGGGAGGAGAAGGGATTGCGGCGTGGCTATCTCCTTGACTGAGGGCTGATTTCTCACTTTCCCTCTCTCTGTCTCTCCAGTGAGCTCATGGGCCCTATGGCAAAATCCTAAAAAAAAATAAATAAATAAAATAAAATAAAATAAGAACAAACAAAAATATTCTTAAGACACCTGGCTTAAATTTATATCTGGTCTTATCACTTAAGCAACCCTACTCCACACTGAAACTCTCAGACTACAGGGAGACCAAATAAATGGATATAATCCACGTACTGGACAAGTTTCATTAATATTGTCTGTGATCTATTTTTAATTTCAAATAGCAAGAAAGTGCCCTAATAATGGAGTCCTGGAGGGCAGCCAATATTCCATGGGAGTCAGACATGGCTTTTCAGCTTCTCTCACTGGACATGGAATGAATAAATGCTCTAAGAGTATCTGAGTGGGGAGCTAACAGCCAGGTAGACATCCTATCTCTAGAGCACATCTTCGAAATCAAACCTGAAGCAACTAAGTTGTAGTCTTCTGTAAATTGGCACAGGGTTGAGGCCTAGTCAGAAATGCTGGGATAAGCACCTGTTAATTGGTCCCAACATTAAAAATATGAATCAAGAGACAAGTTTCAGAAGTTCCGTCCAGGGCCAGTGGGTGGCATGGAGGTTAGAGCAGCTGGATCCCACATGGCCAACAGTGTGGTTCAAGTCTTAGACCCTGCAGCTTGAAAAACACCCAGGCATGTGTGCATATGTGCCCAAAATACTGAGAGAAGAACAGAAGAAAAAGGATTGTGGCATGGTGATTCCCCCGGGAAGTGCTTTCTCTCTCTCTCTCTCTCTCTCTCTGTCTCCCTCCAGCAAGAGCATGCATCCTGTAGAATTTTTTTAAAGAACTGTTTTATTTAAATTGATTAATTAATTAATTAATTTCAATTTGTCCAGAGAGGGATGGAGAAAGAGGGAGAAAGAGAGAGAGAGAGAGAGAGAGAGAAAGCGAGAAAGCAAACCACCAGGCATGGGACTCAAACTGTAATTGGCCATGTGGGAGTCCAGTACCCTTGACCATCATGCCACCTGCCAGCCCCATGTAACAAAATTTTAAAATAAATAAAAAAGAGTGAAAAATGATGTTGATCAGAGTTGCCTGTTCCTGGGCCACAGAAATGAAGGAAAAAAAAACAAACAAACAAAACAAAACAAAAAAAACAATTAGAACAGGGTTTCTTTTCTTTTTTTTTGAGAGGTTTTTGCTATAGGGCATGTGTGCTTGCCAGACAGACAGAGACAGACAGAGAGACAGAAAGCGAGAAATCACCCCCCAGAGGGGATGGCCACGCCACAATCCCTTCTCCTCCATTCTCCTCTCAGGATCTTGGGCACACACGCACACACGCCCGGCGTGAATTTAAGCCACCGGGTCCAGGACTCGAACCGCGGTCAACTATGTGGGAGTCCAGCGACATAGCCATTATGCTAACTGTTGGTCCCTAGAACAGGGTTTCTTGGGTCCAGCAAATGGCGTGTGGTTAAAGTGCTGGACTCATACATGGCTGACCACAGTTAAAGTCCTAGACCTGATGACTTGCTTTGTCACTTTCCCTCTGCTCCCTACCCCTCTTGCTCTCTCTCGCTCTTTGTCTCCCCTTAGTCAAATTAAAAAATAATGATAATAGGAGCCAGCAGGTGGTGTGATGGTTAAGGGCATTGGACTCCCACATAACTGACCATGGTTCAGACCCTGGACCATGGTTCAAATCCCGGACCTGGCAGCTTGCTTTCTCACTTTCTCTCTCTCTATTTCCTTCTCTGATAAAATTTAAATGAATAAGTGAAGTTAAATAAAATAATTATTTTTAAAAGTAACGATAATAAAATTAAATAAATAATTCTTGAAAAAAAAAAAAGAACAGGGTTTCTCAAACTCAACACTACAGATGTTTTGGACCAGGTAATTCTTTGCTGTAGTGGGCTATGCAGTTTAAGAGGTTTAGCAGCATCCCTGGCCTCTACCTGCTAGGTGCTAGTAGAATACCTCAATTCTTCCAAGTATTGCAAAATATCCCCTGGGGTAATATTGCCTCGAGTTGAAATCACTGAGTTAGAAGAAATGATCAAATAAACAGAAGGTGTCACATCCATTAACTAGTGGTCATATAACAAGATTATTCTCAAAGGAGACATTCCGGCTTGGTGCTGGGCCCCTTCAAACTCTCCTTAACAGGGAGAAGGCCTAGTCATTTCAGCTAAGACAATCAGAAACCCTTCATCTGCCTGAAGTGCTAGAGAAGAATCTATGGTGAGCCAAGCCAATGAAGCTCCGCACGGCCCTGCACACATCACAGTGAGTAGGGCGTCACATCCAGTCTTTGAAGACGTTCCTTTTAAGTTAACCTCCTCTCCAACTAAACTTTTTCCAAATCTCTTCCTGCCATTTGGAAGTTGTGTGATTCTCAGCTGAAGAGGCCTGTATATACGAGGTGCAGATGGCAGCAGTTACGGCCCTCACCAGATGCTGCAGTCTCTAATTTGATTGAAAGGATATAATTAGACAACAGAAACACTTTAATGAAAGAGCAAAACATGGAGGGAGGGAAGGATTGAAGGCCCTTAACTGATGCCAAAACACCCACCAGTAATAGAGGCTTTGCGTCTAGGGAAAGGGAAGAGGAAAGCCCCTTAAAAGGACAGTCCCCATCCTGTTTATTTCCCCATAGACATAGGAATAGGGATTTTATTATTGTAGATTTCCACTCTATTTTATGTGGGAACAATCTGATTAGAACCAGAAGAGTCTTCGGAAGAACATCAAAGAAAAACAAATATGGCTTCTGTGGTCATTATTAAAAATATTTTTTACCAGCCCAATAATTTTCTTTGAAGATGGATTTTTATAGATTGAACAGCAGCAAGTAATTTACATACTGTGATGGGATTGGTTAACAATTCCAACTATTCTAGAAGAGAACTACTGGGTCACTAAGTTTTCATCCAACTTCAGGACACTAAGGGACATGCACAGTCATTTAATCTATCTGTTTGGAAGAAATATGAAGAAATCACGTCAGGTAGTCATACCTGCTGATAGCTACAGCCGTTATGAATCACCTTTAAAAGTAACCTACACTGTTTTTACTATTTCTTTGCTTTAGAACCTTGAGTGAGAGTATACTGTTCTGGTTCTAACGAAGAATCTAACCAAACTGAAAGAATCCAGCCCTCAAAGTCTGCAGTTGCTAATGTGGTGTGACACTTGGGTTTGGAAGCTGCTACAACCTCCTCAGCCCACTAGAAGCAAGGCCCCACCCTTGTGGTAAATTGAACAATAAAAGTGTAATGCTTTGGCTACTTGCCAGGGATTAAATCCATGGCAAGGGAAACTAGAAACTAGGCCCATGGAGGGACAGCCCTTGAGAGGGTTGTCTTGTGCATCTGGGAGGGAGAGAGGCGACTCTACATGTGAGGTGGCCCGGTATCTTTTTCTGCCAAGATGCTTCCTACCACCCAATGTCATTCCTCTTCCAGCTAGTACAAGTCCAGGCTAAGGCAATGTTTACCTGGAAAGAAGATAAAAAAGGAGGGGTCTTCCCCTCCTCTAAGATTCCCTTAACGGAGAAGACAGGTTTCTATACAGTGGTTATTTGTGAGCCAATATGGACACCCATTTGGCATTTCTACAATGGGCTCTCTCCCTACTCATTCTGAAACTAGACACTGTTTCAGAAGGTGCGGTCTAGGTAAAGTGCACTGGCCATCTTGGGAACAAGACAATGAAAACAAGAGAGGGTGGACAAAATAGAGTGACCTCTGACTACTCCTTCTAGACTAATACTTCTGGTTCCAGCCAGGTTCTCAAGGTCAAGCTCAATGTGGAAAGAATGTCAGTCATCATTCTCACCCATGCAGAGGCTGCACAGTGACCCAGCCAGAAACTAACCTGCCACGTGGTATTGGGGCTTGAGGAGATCTCACTTCAAAACCTGTAGAGGTAGTTTTCTAAGGGACACGTTCACTTTCCTATGTTACTCTTATTCAAGAGGCAAAACTTTAAACTGAAAGCTACAGATCCAAACTTCTGGCTTCTCTCAAGTGTTTTGCATTAACTGTTCTGCAGTACAAACAGAATCAACTTGGTATGTTTGAATGTCTCATTTTGTTTTTTCAAAAATGTTCTAATTAAAACAAAATAATCAGTTATGCTAAGCACATTGTTGGTTTTTAAAGACCACTTTAAATATGACAATAGAACCATGGAAATAAAAAACTAACTGCTTAGGAAAGTGATAGAAATTTGTTTTCTTTCTTTCTTTTCTTTTTTTTTTTTTTTTGGTTCCTGGCTGTTTTTTTGTCTTAGGGCTGATGCCACCTGCTGCCTGGGCTTTCCTCTGAGAAACAGATCTCTCAACGGTTTATTCCAAGCAACATCTGCAGGCATAGCTGAACAAACCATAGGCCAGTTCTGAGGGCACTATTTCCTTTATGTAGTACACACTGAACTACACTAAATTTCTCTTTAAAGCATTTAAAAAAGTCATATTAAAGATCCAAATGTTTGTACATTAACTTTCCCCAACAAGCATCTTTTTTTAAAGACTAACTTTATTTATCATTATTATTTTAAAGTTTCTACAGGACGTGTGTGTGCAACCAGAGAGAGAGACAGAAAGAGACAAAGCAAGCCACTAGGTCTGGGACTTGAATAGCAGTCAGCCATGTGAGAGTCCAGCACCCCAACCACCACGCCACCTGCTGGCCCCAGTATCTTTTATTAAAATTGTGGTAAAATGGGCCACTTTAACTATTTATCCCTTGTGTGTTTTAAAATTAGTTAATATTAAATAGTAAATGGTTCACTCACCAAAGTCAAGCCTCCTTGTCACTTTTTGGAGACCAGTGAACACTAAAAAAAAAATGAACAGGGTCCAATCCTGTAGCCAGATTGAGCCAGTCCCCACATGGGCAATGCTGATTTGAATCCCAGCCTCAGTGGCTTGAAAAACACACTGAGTGCATGTGAGTACTTCCCCAAAATCCCAACAGGATAAAGAAACGGAGGGGGAGGGATTGTGGTGTGATCATGCCTTCTGGGAGGTGATTTCTCCCTCTCCCTGTCTCTTTGTATCTCTCTGGCCAAGCACATGTGCCCTCTGGCAATTAAAAAAAATCAATAGACAAAGACCTAAAGCAGGAGGTGATGAAGTACTGCTGGTGGCACAAATATGGCCCACTGCCTATTTTTTATATGGCCCACAGCTAAGATGATTTTTAAGTTCTTTAAAAAAGGGTGGAGGGGGCAGTTAAGTGACGGGATCTTACAGGGCCAGCTGTGTGATTTGAGTCCTAAACCCAATAGCTTGAAAAACATACTGGGCACGTGTGGATGTGTGCCCAAAATCCCAAATGGAAGGAAAGATGGAGGAGAAAGGATTATGGTGTGACCATTCCCCATGGGGGAGTGATTTTTCACCTTTCTTCTCTCTGTGCCTTTCTCTGGCAAGCACAGGTGCCCTCTGGCAAATTAAATAAATTTAAAAATAAAAAGAACAATACTTCGTGGCATAAAAATCATATAAAATTATGAGGCCAGCAGGTGGCCTAGTGGTTAAGGCACTGGATTTCCACATGGTCAACTGTGGTTTGAGTCCTAGTTTGAAAATCATGCCAGGTACATGCACATGTGTGCCCCAAGAGGATAGAGGAAAAGGGATTGTGGCATGGCCATCCCCCTTGGGAGGTGATTTCTCATTTTCCCTCTCATTATCTCTCTCTGTTTTTCTCTCCAGTGTGCACAAACAACCTATGGCAAAACCTAAAAAAAAGAACACATAAAATTTGAATATCTTGTCCATAAACTCAAGTTGGAACACAGCTAGGCTTGCTCATGGCCTACTTTTACCCTAAAATGTGTTTTTTATTGGAAATTATTTTAAAAACTAGTGGGTAGGCTCTATACAGGATGTGATGCTTAAGACCATATCATATCTTCCTAAAACTGCTTCTGGAACTAGAGAGTAAGTCACAAAGGCACTGATACACCAGGATGGTAGGAAACCAAACGGGTGATACTCGGGAATTGGGAACTTGAGCCACTTACACAATGGTTATTCATTCATTCCCACCTCAGTTGAGTAATTACAGCAGAAAAAATATGTAGTCCATCAAACCGAAATTATTTACTGTCTCACCCTTTACCAAGAAATGTTTGCCAACACCTGACCTACAGTCACAGGTGGCATCCAGGCTCAAAAATTATGAACTGGGGGCCAGATGGTGATGTGGTGGTTAAAACATCTGGATTCCACATGGGCGATTTTGCAATTCAAGTCTCAGACCCAGAGGCTTTTAAAATACCCCGGGTGTGTGTGCATGTGTGACCAAAATCTCTAGACAAGAAGGGATTGCAGTGTGGCCATCTCCCCTGGTAGGAGGAAGTGATTTCACTCTCCTGCACCCCACTCTCTCTGACAACTGCCAGTGCCCTATAGCAGAACTAAAAAACAAAACAAAACAATGAAATTAAAAGCTGATATATGGCCCATCACTAAAAGCCTCTACTCTATATTGTGAAGCATCGAAAGCAATATTTTATATCTTAATCATTTATTGCTTTTGCTCCTACGATGTTAAACTGTAAGTGTATCAATAGTATCTATCTTGAGACTATCAACACTCTCTTTATTAGTAGTGAACCTAAATGAAAGACTTTCTTATTTTAAGCTTTATAAAAGGGCTGCTTGCATACCCCCAAACATTTAAATCGTTTGTCTAGAGCCAAAACAGATTTTCGCAAAAAGATCAGAATTCTTTAATACCAGTTCAAAATGGTGTTTCTTAAAATAGAGCATTAAAGTAATGGGTAGGCATTTGGTCTGCCTCTCTCCTTCATTGCTTTAGTGCCCGAGTTGCAAATAAATAGTTAATTCTATTAGCATTAATGAAGTCCCCAAGAAGAACAGGACCTGTAGCTTATGAAGCTCTTAATGTAACTGAATTCACAGGTTTTATGGCATGATATACTCCTAGCTAATGAGACAAATTCCATATAAGGAGTTAGAGACTGAGCATTAGTTTGTAAACTTATAAAAGGCTGTGAGCAGGTGGTGTGGTGGTTAAAGTGCTAGATTCCTCTATGGCTGACTGCCGTTCAAGTTCCAGACCCAGTGGCTTGAAAATCACAAAAAATAAATAGATAAATAAATGTCTAAACAAACAACAAGGCTATAATTTGAGTACACAAGCTCTGTTGATGCCCATCTGATAGTCCCCAAATGCAGTAAAAACATGGGAACAAGTAGTTTGCCCTAAGCAGTTTTCCATAAGAACTCAGATTGCTCAAGTCCATCCAGTTTTCATTGTTCTTCCTACCTCTTAACCCTTGCTACAAGTCAGTAAATTCCAGAAGGGAGCACATCACTGGAAGCCTATCAGCCCATGGCTCTAGCTGCCTTCTTCCTTGAGACAAGAATCAAGATTCTACCATTAACTTCTGTCTTCCTTATCAGTTGTGAAGAAAGGGAGAAAATCTCAAAGAAAGAATGAGAGAAAAAGGGAAATCAATGGAAGTTGACTCTACTCTGTAATTAGAAGTGGCATTGATGGGGAATGAGCTAACTGTTTTCCTAAAGCTAGCATTCAAAAATGCAAACCACCAGTTATTTAAATATTACAAAATTGTGCAGAATATAAGTATTGAAATAATTTTTTCCATCCACAAAATTTTAGAGAAAATTACAGTATCACAAAATATAAAATGGCAAGTTGGGCATATCCTCGGGGTTAAACATGTCTTTCTATTGGAAAGGATTTCAAACACCAGTGCATAGCCTCTAGACAGGATATGATTTGAAGACCACATGGTATCACTCTAACACTGTTTCTTTTTTTTTTTTGGAGAAGTTTTTAGCTATAGGGCACGTGCGCTCGCCAGAAAGAGAGAGACAGAAAGTGAGAAATCACCCCCCAGGGGGGATGGCCATGCCGCAATCCCTTCTCCTCCATTCTTCTCTCAGGATCCTGGCACGTACGCACACGCGCCCGGCATGAGTTTAAGCCACGGGGTCATGGTCAGTTACGTGGGATCCAGCTCTCTTAACCACTAGGTCACAGGGCCGGCCCAACTTTAGGCATTTATGTCAAGTACATGGGAGTCCAGCAACATAGCCATTATACTAACTGCTGGTCCCTCACCCTAACACTGTTTCTAAAACTAGAGATGAAAAGTTTACAAAAATACTGTTGTTGGGCCAGCTTAATAGCAGTGGTTGAGTCCTGCACAGAGAAAGCTGGATCCTACAGCCACATGTCTGCACAGGGTTCAAGTCCCGGCCCTGGTGTCGAAAAGCAGGCCAGGTTTATGAATGCCCTGGATCCCAAAGAGATGGAGAAAGGATTGCAGTGTGTGACCAGACACCATTGTGAGAGTGCTTTGTCTCCCTCTATCTCTTGTGCACGCATATGTGCCCTCTAGCATATTTCAGTAAATAAATGCCTTCCAAGGCTCTTACTAATCTGGCAGGGCTCATTGAACTGGGAACTTGGGCCTCTTAGGAAAAAACCACTTATGATTGTTATTTATTTGTCCCCACCCCACATTCCCAAATGTAAGACATCTTCAAAAAATTTGTGGAAACATGTATTATGAAAAAAACTATGCACAGATTTCAAATTTGTTTTCATATACAAATAAACTTCTACTATAATTCTATTTTCCATGAAATGTTTAAAGTACTCTTACAGAGCACATCAAGATTTGGCATTTGGGGCCAGCAGATGGCCCGGAGGTTAAGGCGTTGGATCCCACATTGCTGACCACATGGTTTGAGTCTAGACCTGCAGATTTGAAAATCATGTTGGGTGTGTGTGCATGCGTGCCCAAAATCCTGAGAAGAGAATGAAGGAGATGGGATTGCAGTGTGACCATCCCCCCAACTCTGGGGTAATTTCTCACTTTCTCTCTCTCTCTAGCAAGCATATACATCCAATAGCAAAAACTTAAAAAACAAAAAAAAAAAGAGAGAGAGAGAGAGAAAGAATTGGCATTCAAATTATGTTGGAGCTGCAGCTTTGACCCTAGTGAAGGAAAGGTGCCTGGGGAGAGGATACCACCTTCCAACAAGATTATTCTGCCCTTCCTACAGGCGAACCAGTTTATTTCCAACTTTCTCTCTCTGCAGAGGACGTAAAATCCTGACCACACAGATGGCAAAGTGGAGCTAGGGGGTTACTAGGTTACAGTTATGTTGACATATTCTGGCTCTCAGAATGTCCCTCTCTCACTCCTCACATGCCGGCAAACAGTAGACGTGATCAAATTGTAAAAGTCCCACAGAAGGCAGCGATCAATCAGAAACCACTTACTGAGCTTCATGTTTGCAGCACTTGAAGACCCCTTTTTTACTTATCTAAAGCCAAGCTTTGCCTTTACAGGGCTTACTTGGACAGGAAGCTATCATAGCCCTCCCAGGGCAAGTGAGGTATCTAGCACTTGGTGAATTGGGAAGCACTGTAAAAAGTATTAGTAAAATATGTTTATGGACTGCCTTCTTTATGCAGGTATGTTACCAGAATGTATCATGTAATCTTTACAACAAGGGAGTTACCTTTTTCTTCTCTTTACAGATGAGGAACCTGAGGTTCAAAGAGCTTTAAGGAATCGCCCAAAGTCACACACTAAGTGACCACACCAAGGCCTACCTTTTCCACTAATCCAAGCTGGTGAGTAAACAAAGCAACTCTTGAGTTTTCTTTCACTAGCAAAATCCTGTCTTTCCAACATTGCAGTTTGCAACTTTGGGTGGAGAACGCAGAGGAAGGTTTTCCTACTGGGGCAGACCGGTAATGAACTCTTTCCGTCCCTTTCACAAATGTCTGATGCTCAACACCAAAACAACCTGCAGAAAAACCCAACCCGGCCAGACAACGCCCGTTCGCCTGCTCTTCAACTTGGAAAGGATTATTTTGCAAGGAAGGGTGTGTGTGGAAGCTAGTCAAAGTCTCAGCTTCCATCCTGGTCCAGAGAGCCCTACCTCGGGGAAGACCTGGCCTTGGCCTTGTTCTGGGGAGCGGGTGACCCTGTGGGATCACTGGGACTCGGGACTCAGCGTTGGCCTTGGGAGATGCATTCGGAGTCCTGTAAAGAAGTCTCCCGTCACGCGTTCCTTTCTGTCTTTCCTGTTGGGCCGTTACCTGAGTCACCGGAGAAGTTCAAAGCGGGGAGAAGGCTGGGGGAGCTGGCAGGGGAAAGCGGGCATCCCGGCTGGGTAGTCCCGGGACTATCCCAGGACCTGAACCGGTCTCTTAGCAGAGCGGACAAAGTCAACCTGGCTTTTGAGCAGAAGTTGCAGCAGGCGCAGCCGCGTCCGGGACAGAGCTGGGCGCCGGCTCCTTCGCCTCGGCACCACTCCTGCGCAGGGAGGCGCAGGGAGGCGCAGGGAGGCGCAGGCTGGTCCCCGCCTCCTTCGCCTCGGCACCACTCCTGCGCAGGGAGGCGCAGGGAGGCGCAGGGAGGCGCAGGGAGGCGCAGGGGTCCACTGGTGTAGGCGGGAAGGGCACGCGGGGGTGTGTTAGGGAGGCTCGCAGGAGGGGGGTGGTCACGAAGGATCTTGGGGAGGGGGTGTAACGGCTCAAGGGGGGCCTTCCTGGCCAGAGGTACATCGCTGAGACTTGGGGACCGGATCCCAGGGTACTGGGACGCAAGGGACATCCCGGCTGTGGGGGAGGGGGTGGTCGCTGCGAGACCTGGGGATGGGATCCCTCGAGGTTCGGGGGCGGAGGAGGCGGCCCAGCCCGGAAGGAGTCGCAGAAAGACCTGGGGACAGGCCCCCCGTTACTGGGGCACAGAGAGTGTCCCGGCATGGGAGGGGTCGCTGAGAGACTTGGGGACAGGATCCCTAGAGGTCCTAGGGGTGCAGGGGGCATCCCAGCCCGGGGGAGGGAGCCACTCAGAAACTTGGGGACAGGATCCCAGAAGTTAGCAGGCACTCGGGGGATGCCGGCCCGGGAGAGAGTCGCTGAGGGACTTGGGCAGTGGGTCCCGGGTCCTGAGACAGAGGTGGCTCAACTCGGGGGGCCCCTGAGGAGCTTGGAGAAGGGGTCCCCCAGAAGTCCTGGGCAGACCGGGCACCCAGCCTAGGGGGCGTCGCTGGGGAGTACGAGGTCCTAAGGTGGCAGGGACACCAGCCCGGCCCGGGGGCGTCGCCGAGGTGCCTGGGGAGCCCCACGTCCTGAGGCGGAGACCGTCCAGACCCGAGGGGCGCCGCTGAGGGGCTGGGGGAAGTGGCCCCCCGAAGGCTCTGAGGAGGGCGGGACTGGGCCCCACAGGCGGGCCGGCCCACTTCGTCCCTCTGGCGGGCTCGGTGCAGGGCGGGTGCCGGGGGTCGCTCACTCACCGGGTCCGGAGCCGAGACCGGGGCTGGGTGCGGACCGGGCCGCCCGCGGGGGCGCGGG
>NW_006159701.1:4184952-4198059 GCF_000334495.1 Tupaia belangeri chinensis | reverse complement strand
GGCGGGGCCAGCAGGTGACGGGCGGGGCCTCGGGCCACGCCTCCGAGTCCCCACGCTGAGGTTTGGCTGGGCTAAAGCGGGCTGGGCTCCCAGTGACCCCTGCTCCACCCTCACTCGGGTCGTGACCCACGCGCGGGCTCAACCACAGCAGTAATAATCAGATCGGCAGTTTGCAAAGCTTTTTTCTTCTTGGCTCATTGTAGTGGTTAAAAAGAGTCAGCCTGTGCAATTTCATATCCCACTCGGTCCCTTGATCGGTAGGTTTAAAGAAACAATGAGAAAATAGCTTTTACCTCAGTTTCCTCCACTGTCAAATGGGGGTGATGACATAGCAACTGCTCTCCAAAGTGGTTGTAGGACATGGAATAAAATGCATGGAACTCGTAGGCTCGCACAGGAGGAGTTCAGAAAACAGCGAGTTTCTTTCCCCACCCCAAGTCTTGCAGCTATACTGAGCCCTGGTTCTAAATATCACACATCTTGTGGCACCAAGTACCGGTTTCCTGATCTGCCCGCGTCTCAGCCATCTCAAAAATAGGAATAACAAGAGGCTTCCACAGGGTTAGAAGAGAGAAAAGTGAGTGGAGCGCCCAAAAAAACACAAAGCCCAGTAAAGGAGGGCTAGCTCTGCTTAACTTACAGACCGGGGATACTGGGGCTCGGAGAGCGCATGTCTTGCGAAACTATGCCTTCTTGTGGCAGGCCCTTTGATTCCCCCGAGGTCTTCCTCTAGCGGCAACCCCGGGGCGGTCCTGGGCCTCCCTCCTCCCTCACACTCCCCCAGGCAGAGGGAATTTTCCTTGCGCTCCCGCCTAAAGAGCCCTGGTGACGCGCAGCGAGGCAGGTCCGGGCGGCGAGCCGGGCGCTTTCAAGTCCCTCGTCCCGGGCTTACAAGTGCGGGCCTGCGCTCGGCGCGGCAGCGGGAACGTCTGCACCACTGCGTCGACTTGCCGCGCCCAGAGCCCGACTGGGCGGTACCCGCCCCCGGGCTCCCAGGATTGCCTGGGGTACACCTGCTCCCGCACTCCCTCACTGTCCCGGAGCCACCGGCTCACCAACTTCCAGGCCCCGCATTGCACCCCCAAACCTCCTTCCCTGACCCCTACGGTTGTACTCAGGGCCCGGGCCCCAAGGGCATAGCTACCTCCCACGAGGCCTCTCAACCTCCGTCCCTCCCCACCCACACGACCCAGCACCGTGGCAAGAAGGATCTTGTTCAGTCGTTGTTTTCACTGTGTCACTCCCGAGTCTGAGAATCCTCTGAGCTCTGTATTGGAGCACGGGGACACCACCCAGATACATCCCGGTCCCTTGGGGACACACGTTTACATCCTACCTGCTGTCTCGGCCTCTCTCTTCTCCACAATTTTAGGCCCAGCTTTTCGAGCATGCTGGCGAGCTCTCTACCCCACCTTGGGCCTTGGCTGGCTTGGAGCACCTTGGAAGAGAATGGAATGAGAAGATGAAAGGTGAACCTCCCCTCATCCTCACTTACTCAGTGCGAACAGGCCAAGCAGAAAGACACAGCTACCAATAAGGCAGGCCCAAATCTTCCTCCTAGAACTCACCTTCTAGTCCACCAAAGGAGAAAGTGCGAATTTTAGGGACCACACAGTAACTCTGAGACAAGACAATGACCCGAAGACCACTGTAAATAAGATGCTGTGAAAGGAACTTCACCAAGCAGGACACAGTTCTCTAAGAGGCACTTTCCGCCTCTCCTGGATCCAAAGAAAAATAAGGAGCACACAGGACATTCGGATCTCCCCAAGCGAGGTTTATTTGGCTAAGTCTGGGAATCCATGCCTCGTAATAGTGTTTTCAGTCTGTCTGGTCCCTATAGGGGAGCATCCCTGCTGGGTGGCATCAGCCACCTTCTTTCTTCTTTTAAAAAATAATTATTTAATTTAATTTATTATTATTTTTAAAGAATTATTTATTTTTATTTATTATTATCATGATTATTATTATTTAATTTGCTATAGGTCACATGCACTGAGAGAAAGAGAGAGAGAGAGAAAGTGAGAATGCAAGCTTCCAGATCTGGGACTCAAACCACCGGTGGGGCATGTGGGAATCCAGCCTCTTAACCACCTCACTACCTTTTGGCCCTATTATTATTATTATTATTATTATTATTTAATTTGCTATAGGGCACACATATTCACCAGAGGGAGAGAGAGGGGAAAAGTGAGAAAGCAAGCCACCAGGTCCAGGATTCGAAGCACTCTCAGCCATATGGGAGTCCAGCACCTCAACCACCACACTACTTGCTGGCCCCATCAGCTACCTTCTTTCATTTGGCTCTCTCAGCCAGTATACAAGCAGGACTGGCTATGTAATTTGTACGGCCCAGTGGGAAATGAACAGGTGGGGTCCTTTGTTCGAAATGATGAAGAGTGCCAAGGTGAGGGAGCTGGACCTGGCACTGTGGTCACGTGACCCTGAGGCTGATGAAGGTTGCAGGTTTATATTCAGAGACCTCCTTGAGTTTAGCGGACACATGTGCCCACGATCGAGAGCTGGCTGGAACTGGGGCGGATCATGGAGTCAAACCCCTGTTGGGAGTACTATTTCTCTGTCTCCGTTCCTCATTCATTCATAGAGGAAATAAATGAACTTAAAAAATAAAGATTTTCAAAATGGGCACAGCAGAGCATTGAAGCAACTGTGGGGCCCTTCCAAGCATGGGAACCTGTGTCACTTCACAGGTCACATGGCCATGAAACTGGCCGTATGTACAACAGAACTCTGAAATAGCGTACAAGCTCCTGCTGGCCGCTATGAGAAAGCACCCCTGCAGCCCTCCCCGCCCCCACCTTCTCTGTTCCAGCTGAAAGCCCAGCACAGGTGATGGAAACAGTGCACAAGAGGCTAAAAATACAGCTAGTGTGTCTAGGTCATGGCGCTCAATGGCTCAAGGTCTTCTGCTCAGTTATGTGGTCCTGGCTTCTGGCAGGGAGCAGCCTGAGATATTCATTTCAATGTTTCACATGCCTGGGGCTTTTAGTGGCTTTATTTCATGTAGGACGGTGACTGCAGCCCCTGGGCCTCCAAGGAGATGTTGGTGTCTGTCTGTCTGTCTGCCTGCGTGAGCTCTATCTGTAGTCAGGTGCATGTCCTCCTTCCAGTGCAGCAGGATTTGCTGAGAAGCTGGGAGACCCCAGCTGGTGGGATGTGGGTCATTCTAGAGTCTCTCAGACTCCCTTAGGGAGTTTCTGCTCAAAGGCAGCTGAGTTGTGAAGAGAACACTGGACAAGGAGCCCGATTATAACAATAGCAAGCACTCACTGAGGGCTGTACTGAGCTTTGTGTAGCATAGCTATGCTAATTTTTAAAAAGTTCTTTAAAAATATTTATTTAATTTTATGTGTTATTATTTTTTATTTAATTTGATGAGAGAAAGAGAGAGAGAGAAAGAGAGAGAGCAAAACGCCAGGTCCAAGACTTGAACCATGGTTGGCCATGTGGGAGTCCAACACCTTAACCACCATGCCACCTGCTGGCCCCAAAGTTTTTAATTTTTTTTCCAAATATTTATTTAATTTTATTTATTCATGCATTTGTTTTCCTTTGACTAAAGGGAGACACAAGGAGAGAGAAAGAAAGTGAGAAAACAAGTCACCAGATCCGGGACTCGAACTGTGGTTAGGCATGTGGGAGTATCCAGCACCTTAACCACTATGCCACCTACTGACCTGAGTTTTTAAATTTTTTATTTCATTCATGAGATTAGAGACAGAGAATGAGTGAGAGAAAGAAAGGGCCCAGCTCCATAGCTTTGTGGTTAAGGGAGCCAGATCCCACATGGCCCAGCCCTAGGTGGCTTGAAAAACATGCATGCCAGGTGTGTGTGTATGCATGCCCAAAATCCAGACAGGATAGAGAAATAGAGATGAGATTGCAGTGTGATCATGCCCTGTTGGGGGGGTACCTTCTCCCTCTCTCTTTCTCTGTCTCTCTCTGGTGAATACACGTGCTCTCTGGTGATTAGAGAGAGAGAGAAAGACAAACACCCTTAATGGGAGCTCTTATCATGATTCTCCCGCTTCCCCAGCCTTTCCAGTCAGACAGGATCATGGGCACATGGACTGGTATGAACACATTGATCAGGAAGCCGAATACTCCGTCTTCCACATGGATCCAGCCTCACTTAAGCAATGTATTATTGCTGCACCATGGAGCAGGCCTTATAGACACTTTGCTACAGGGGGCATGGTGGAGAGAGACAGAGAGAAAAAGTGAGAAAGCACCCCCCAGGGGGATGGCCACACCATAGTCTCTGCTCCTCCCTTCTCCATTTGGGACTTTGGGCGCACACACATGCACCTAGAATATGTTCCAGGATCTGGGACTTGAACGGCATGGTTGGCCGTGTGGGATCTGGCTCCCTTAACCACAAACTGTCTTACCCACTGTGCTGCCACGGGCTAGCTTGTGGACACGTTTTACATAACCCTCTCGATAGCCTTATGAAGGAGGTACTCTTACCACCACACACACCACATACTCCCCAAACACAGAGAGGTTAAATAACTTGCCTAAGTAATGTAGCTGTAAACCCAGAAAATGGGACTCCAGGCTCACACTTTTTCATTGTTTGTAGAATTAAAAAATATGTATATATTTATGAGGCCAGCAGGTGGCATAGTGGTTGGGGTGTTGGATTCCCTCACGGCTAATTGTGGTTTGAGTTCCAGACCCAGCAGCTTGAAACTCACACTGGGCATATGTCCATGCATGCCCAAAATCCCAAGAGGAGAATGGAAGAGAGGGATTGTGGTGTGGCCATCTCCCCTGGGGGATAATTTCTCACTTTCTCTCTGTCTCTCTGGCAAGTACATGCGCCCTATAACAAAAATCTCTCCAAAAAATTTTTTTTTTTTTAGAGAGATTTTGGCTATGGGGCATGTCCTCTTGCCAGTCAGAAAGAGACAGAGAGACAGAAAGTGAGAAATTACCCCCCAAGAGGGATGGCCACACTGCAATCCCTGCTCTTCCATTCTCCTCTCAGGATTTTTGGGCATACATGCACATGCACCTGGCATAAGTTTTAAATTGCCAAGTCTGGGACTTGAGCCACAGTCAACTACGTGGGAGTCCAGCAATGTAACCATTATGCCATCTGCTGGTCCCAATTATTATTATTACATTTTAAAGTTTGCTATAGGGCATGCGTGCGAGAGAGAGAGAGAGAGAGAATGAGAAAGCAAAATGCCAGGTCCAGGATTCAAACCACAGTCAGCCATGTGAGAATCCAGCACCTTAATTATCATATCACCTACTGGCCCCCAGGACCACATTATTTTTTTTTTTTAAAGAATTATTTTATTTGGGACCAGCAGTTGGCATAATGGCTATGTTGCTGGACTCCCATGTAATCAACCGTGGTTTGAGTCCTGGACCCAGTAGCTTAAACTCACGCTGGGGGCGCATGTGTGTGTGCCCAAGATTCTGAGAGGAGAATGGAGGAGAAGAGATTGTGGCATGGCCATCTCCCCTGGGAGGTGATTTCTCACTTACTGTCTCTGTCTTTCTGGCAAGCGCACGCACCCTATAGCAAAAAACTTTTTTAAAAATCTTAAATAAATACAGGATCTGTAATTCTGATTCCCTTTGGCCTTGGGTTTGGCTCAGGACAGGGCCTTTACTTGTCCTATCTCCTCATTTCCTGGCTCAGGCAACCAGAGATTGGAAATTCAAAAGGAGTAGTTGGCTTGGTCTGACAGGGGTGAGAGAAGAGAAAGGATCTGGTCTTGAACATGAGTTAGAAGTGTTTGTGGGGTATCCAGTCAGGCATGCTGAGAACTCACGGTAGGGCTGGGGCTGGAAGCGAGAGGGTGGAAATCATCCTCATCAACTGCGGTGAGATCCAACCTCAGTGGCCTGTGTGGCTAGGATGCTGTGCACCGCTGGCTGGGACCACACGGGAGGCCCGGGTTGGATGCCAGGTCCAACCTAAAGGCCAGGTGCAGTGCCAGCACCTGTAAGCTCATTGGCTTGAGAGGCTGAACCAGGAGGATCATGAGCTCAAGGCTGGCCTGGGCAACATAGTGAGATATTGTCCGAAAGAGAACTGAGGGCCAGCCTGTGGCCTGGCGGCTAAGGCAGCTGGATCCACATGGCTAACAGCAAGGTCTGAGTCCTTGATCCAGCTGTTAGAAAAACAACAGTCGCATGAATGCGAATGCCCAAAATCCTGAAAGGAAAGTGGAGGAGAAGGGATTGTGGGGTGGCCATTTTCCTTCTCATTTTCCTTCTCTCTGGCTCCGGTGAGCACACAAACGCTATAGCAAATTTTAGAAAAAGATCTGGGTGGAGCTAGCAGGTGGCATGGTGGTTAAGGGTGCTGGACTCCCACATGGCTCACTATGGTTCCAGTCCTGGAGCTGGTGCTTTAAAAGCGTCTGGAGGCACTCCCCCTCCCCCGTGGTGATGTTACCTGCAGTCCCAGCTGGGAGTCTGAGGCAGGAGGATTGTGACATGGTAAGACTCTGTTTTGTTTTGTTTTGTTGTGAAATAAGGGCTGGATGGTGGCACAGTGGTAAAATGCAATGCTTTGGGAAGCAATCCCATGCGGGAAATTTCCTGGTTTGAGTCCAGAGACCTCCCTAAACGTGCCAGGTGCACGCTTGCTCATGATCTGGGGTTGGCGGAGGGCTGGGCATGGATCCCAGCACTGGGACCCTGCAAGGGGTGCTGCCTGTCTCCCTCCCTCGCTTTCTCTTACTCATGGAATGGGTAGATTAGCAAACTTTTTTTTCCCTTGAGAGAAATATTTGCTATAGAGTATGTGTGCTCACTGGAGAGAGAAAGTGAGACATCACCACTGGAGGGGATGGCCACACTGCAATCCCTTCTCCTCCATTCCCCTCTTCAGACTCCAGGCACACACGCACACACACTTGGTGTGAGTTTCAAGCCACCAGATCTGGGACTTAAACCGCAGTCAGCCATGTGGGAGTCCAGCTCCTTAACCACCAGGCCGCAAGCTGGTACTGAACTAGTAACCTTTAAAGGAGTGGGGGGTTCAGGTGAGAGTGGGAGAAGTCAGACAGGACTCCAGTATTTCACATCCTTGGCCCGTGATTGGTGCATATTCAGCGCATGTGGTCTGAATCATGGGTCCTTGGCATTTGCGTCATATCTCAGAAATTTCTCAGATTCTCTCTCATCCCAAGTTTTTCCTCTTCTGCATCGTGAACCTCAGCTATGTTCCCACATGGGCGTGGAAGTGCACTGCTTGGGTGTTAAAATAAAAACATCTTCTGAGGAAATTAGAAACAACTAAATTCCACTAGAATTTGAGAGGTGGGGCAGCAAAGAGGGAAGACTGAATGAATATAAATTGGCTCAATTTCTTCTATATTAGCTGATCCTTCATCAAGAAAAGAAGTGTGAGATAAGAGAAACTCAAGAGAAGAGAAGAAAGAGAGTAATAATGAAGGAAAGAGAGGGAAAAGATCAATTTTAAGAACTAAAACTACTGTGAGGAGAGCTTGGCTAAACATCAGAGAAGGGCAAATGTGTTTTCTTTCTTTTTTGTTAAGATTTATATATTTGGGGGACCAGCAAATGGTGTAGTGGTTATGTCAATGGACTCCCATGTAGCGGACCGCAGTTTGAATCCCAGACCCGGTGGCATGAACCTCATGCTGAGTATGTGTGCGTGCATGCCCAAAATCCCAAGAGGAGAATGGAGGAGAAGGGATTGTGGTGTGGCCAAGCTTCTGGGGCTGATTTCTTGCTTTCTGTCTCTCTGGAGAGCACACATGCCTTATAGCAAAAAATCTTTCAAAAATTATTTATTTTATTTATTATTGTTATTAGTAGAAATAGTAGTATTTTAATTTACTATCGGGCACATATGCTCACCAGAGAGAATCAGAGAGAGAGAAAGGGGAATTGAGAAAGCAAGCCACCAGGTCCAGGACTTGATCTGTGGTTGGCCATGTGAGAGTCCAGTGTCTTAACCACCATCATGCTGGCTCCAGGGCAGGTGTGTTTTCAAACAGAAACAGTGATTTTAATATGTCAAACACAGCTCTTAAATAATGGGTGGAAAATTAAGATTATTTAGACTAAGCTCGGCAAAATGAAAAAGCTTCATGGGAGAATTGAACTGAGGGAAGGGCCTTTCATCAACAAGGAAGCCCTACTGCCTCACCGCCAAGTTTTCTGGACCAAGTGTTGGCCCAAGTAATGGAAACTCTTGCCATGGTTTTAGGACCCTGGATCAAATAGTCTTTCCATTCTGACTTTACAATTTTTTTTTTTTTTTTTTTGGCCAGAGGGTATGTACACTCACCACAGTGGATAAAGAGAAAGAGGGAGCGTGAGAGGGAGAGGGAGCAGCCACTCTGTGGTGGGCATAGTCATGCCTCGATCTCTTCTCCATTTCTCCGTTCTGTGGGGATTGGGGGCATACATCCACATGTGCCTAGGGTGATTTTCTTTTTTTCTTATTTTTTTGGAGAGGTTTTTGCTATAGGGCACGTGCACTTGCCAGAGAGACAGAGAGAGACAGAGAGAAAGAGCGAAATCCCCCCCCCCCCGGCGGATGGCCACACCGCTATCTCTTCTCCTCTATTCTCCACTCGGGATCTTGGGCACGCACGCACACGCGCCCGGCGTGAGTCTAAGCTGCCAGGTCTGGGACTTGAACGGCGGGCAACTGCATAAGAGTCAGTGACATAGCCATTACACCATCTGCTGGTCCTGTGCCTAGGGTGATTTTCAAGTCATCAAGGTCAAGTTTTAAATCAGGCTCAGCCTTACGGGATTGGCTCCCTTAATCACTAGGCCACAGGATCAGCCCCTTGCTTTATAATGCTAAACTACCCTGGGGTAGTTCCAAGGACAGTGAGGGTTACCTGTTGGGCAGAGTCAGCTGAAGTGAGTTCCACTGAGGGGAGAGAAGGTCAAATGGACCAGATGCAGAGTATACAGCAAGCACTGCCCCTGCTAACAGCTCTGTGCTAGGAGATGCAGAATGCTCCTCAGAGTCAGAACTACGAAGACCTAGAGGTGAGCATTGGGAAAGGTCAGGAGCAGGAAAGTCAAACTCAAGAAGGGGAAGGAGAGAGGAGAAGTAGACCAGCTACTCCTGTTATGCCTGTTTAATTTTTAATTTTTTATAGCTGATTTATTTCTTCCATGAGGGAAGAAGGGAGAGAGGAGAGAGAAAGAGGGACAGCACCCCCAACAGGGTCCCAACTCTGTGATCCATCCCAGCCTCGGTTAACCCAGACCGTGGGCCTATGTGTGTACCTGGCATGCTCAAGGAGGTCTCCAGAGGTGAAACAGAACTTTCCTGCGTGGGCGAGCCTCACAGATTGCGTTTCATTGCTGCACCACTCTGCACCTCCACCACCACACCCAGCCTCGGCCTCTAAAAAAAAGAAAAAAGTATTTATTTCTTCCATGAGAGAGAGCAGAGAGACTGTCACCCCAAACAGGATCTTTTATCTATTTCTTGCTGTAGGATGCATGTGCTCACTGGAGAAAGAGAGAGACAAAGAGAGAGGGAAAGTGAGAAATCACCCCCTCGGAGGTGATGGCCATTCTGCAATCCCTTCTCCTCTATTCTCCTCTCAGGATTTTGTGGGCACCCTAACGTGCCCAGTGTGATTTTCAAGCCACCAGGTCTGGGACTTGAACCATGCTGTTGGCCACATGGGACCCAGCACTGGGACCCAGGTGATGCCACCTGCTGCCCCCTCCCCACAGGATCTTTATGCCACAATCTACCCTCAACCTCAGCCAGCCGGGATCACGGGCACACATAAGGCCAGCACGTAGAGAGAGTTCTTGGGATGTGAACCTGGGACCTTCTAACGTGAGTCCAGTTGCATTACAGTGCGCCACCACCTGGTCCCTTCATATGCTTCTTTGCCCGGCATTTCTCCTCTGTTTCTGCTATACAGAGTAAAGATGGATAATAATCTTCGGGACGCCTGAGACTTGGTGCCACCTCTCCAAGATTCGCTGGCTTTGAAAGAACGCTTGCCTGCCCAGTCTCCAGACATTCATAAACCCTTCCCAAAGACAAACCCTTTCCAACGCCCTGCTCTAAAACTGACCCACCTCCTGGGAGGTGAGGCCAGGGCTCGCCACAGCTGAATGGGCGTCATTGTCCTCCCGAGTGTCTGTGGGTCCAGATGCTGTCGGCCTGGAGGTGGTGGTTCTACCATGGCCTGCCGTGCGGTGTGCCTGTAGGCTTTGATTCACTCCAGGGACAACACTTGAAAATTCAAACAGGCAACACATGCCAGGAGCCTCTGCCAGACTCAGAGTCTGTTTTTCCATCATTTCACTCTCTTCCCCCTCAGGAAGGAGCCTCCTTTGGCATTTTGTGTATGAAAAATCAAAACCACCAACAGGGCAAACACCTGATAAGAAGGGAGGCATTGCTCAAGAGTTCCCAGGAAGAGGCGTCTTTGTTCTCGTTTCAAGCCCTTGATACTGCTAACAGCTCTAATTACTGCATTTGCCATGGGATGTAACATAAAACCACATTCCAGAAACCATGTAGTTCTCCCGGGAGAGACATGCAGGGAGAGGTGTCCAGGGCTGCAGGAACGTGTTCTTTCATTTCTGGTCCCTAACCTTGGCAGCTATCCTGAGACTTTAACAGTACCCTCTTTATGTGCGTGACGAGGGCATGTTGCACGTGGAAGGATGCATCTCACTACCTGTATCCATAAATCTAGTCTGCATATTTAACATTTTTTCCAAGCATGTTTAATAAGATTATGTTTTTTAAAAACTTTTTTTAAGGACTTATTCGTTGAATTTTATTTGTTATTATTTTTTAATTTGACCAGAGAGAGAGAGAGAGAGAGAGAGCGAGAAAGGGAACGTGAGAAAGCAAGCTGCCAGGTCCAGGACTCAAACCACAGTTGGCCCTGTGGGAGTCCAGCATCTTAACCACCATGCCACCTGCCGGCCCCTGATAAGATGATGTTAAGGACCTTTGAAATTCACCCAAGCCATTCTGGGGTGGAAATGAGGACTTTGGAAGTTCCCTGAGGCTTTAAGCACAACAAAATAGAATTTCTTCCAACATAATTTAACTATAAAATCTGATGATGTAACACCCACCCACACCCACATCACAAACCAAAGTGACATCACAAATGCTGGAGATAATGGCTCGAAGCCGCCTGTGTGTGAGCCCAAATCCACACGAACTGCAGGTTGCCCATACATGACTGAGGCAGAGAAAGACAGGTGACTAGAGATACTAAAACAAAACAAAACAATACAAAACAACAACAAAAGAGAGAGAGAGAGAGAAAAGGCAAAAGAAAATACATGTTTCTTCCCCTTACTAAGCTAGCTAAAATAAAATGTAAGGCAACAGAAATATGGTAAGGTGATTTTATTTTTTATAGATGACATTTCTTCTTTTTTTTAAAAAGAATTATTTTATTGAACTTTATTTATTTATTTTAATGGGACCAGAGAGGGACAGAGTGAAAGAGAAAGAGAGAGAAAGTGAGAAAGCAAGCTGCCAGGTTTGGGACTCGAACCACAGTTGGCTATGTGGGAGTCCAGCACCTTAAACCACCACGCCACCTGCTGGCCTCCTATAGAGGACATTTGTTAGAAAGTCAGGTCTCTAAGTATGTGATTCTATTTTACCCAAATTGCTCTCTCATTGGTGGTGTATCCTAGGAAATGGAGACTGGCACCATTTACGTTGAGCTTTTGCTTTTATGGATCCCAGAGTATGTATATTTCTCTGTTGAGAGCTCTTCTTGGCTCATAGCAGTTTGGTTAGAAAATGGATTCAGGGGGCTAGCCCATGGCGTAGCAGTTATATCTCTGGACTCTCACATGACCAACAGAGTTTTGAGTCCCAGACCTGGTGTCTTGAAATACACCAGGCACGTGAGTGTACATGTCCAAGATCTTAGGAGGAGAATGGAGAAGGGACTGTGGCATGGCTGTCCCCCCAGGGGCGAGATTTCTCCCTTTCCCTCTCACCATCTCTGTCTCTCTCTCTCTCTGATGAGCACATGTGTCCTAAGACAAAATCTCTTTTAAAAAAATGGATTCGGTGTTTGGCAGGACGTAGCTACGGTGGTGTCCATGTTGCAGCCTGGTCTGAGAAGTTGCCGTTCATGTAGAAGTCCTGAGTGACTCTACCTCCCATTTCTTCCCCACCAGATTCCCTTATCTTCCTAGTAGATGGGAATTGCCTTTCGTTCCTTATAAACCCTCCTTGACCCCTGACTTCCTGCCCAGCATGCTATGTTCTTTGAGAGCCTGACTATCACCATGACCTCCTGAAGTTACTCGCTCTTCCCTACTCGGTCCAAAGCTTTGGTGAGCAGGAGGGCAGACACAGCAAGATTTCTAGGAGCCGTGCGGAAGGAATGGCCTATAAAAAGATGTGATTACTTTGCCTCCGAAGCTGACCTTTTTTCGATTCCCTCCTTGAAGGCTGGTCCTTTCATTTTTCGATTCCCTTTTTCTTTCCTTATAACTCCAGCATCCCGTCTATGTGAGACGAGACCCCAGCATCCCCACCTATGGACTCCGACAGTCCATCTTACTGAACACCAGGCTTCAGGATTGCTACGTGGACTCACCAGCTCTCAGCAACATCCGGATAGCTAGAACATGCGCGAAGCAGAACATCAGGCCTTTGGCAGCAGGTACCACCTCTACTTGGGAAGTTGTAAAGAGCCCGTTCATCGGCAGTTCATTCTCCCTGGTTAAGCTCGTGCTAAGGCGGCAACTGAAGGATCAATGCTGCCCAGTTCAGAGCAAGTTTGGAGAAGCGAAACCCTCAAAGAGATTGAAGCGCAAGGACAATTCTTCCATGAACGCTACCCAGCGTGTCAGGATAAGAAACTCCATCAGTTCCAAGAGCGAGGGGCCAGCAGGGCAGCCGCCACCCTTCCCTAGGCACAGAAGGCCTGCAGGAAGCACCAGAGAGGTACCCGATGGCCAGGGGTGGACGAAATGTGACGGGCAAAAAAGGGAAAAGGGAAAGCTGGACCACACCTAAACCTTAAGAGACTTTTTAAAAAAAAAGAGATTTTTCTTTTTTTTTTTTTTTTTAGAGGGCAATTTGCGCCCCCAGGACCAGGAGAC
>NW_006159701.1:4172041-4184912 GCF_000334495.1 Tupaia belangeri chinensis | reverse complement strand
TTTGTTTGTTTTTTTTGTTAGAGGGCATATGTGCTCACCAGAGACAGAGAGACATGGAGGGGGAGAGAAAAAGGCACCCCACCCCCCCCACCACCACCATGGGGAATGGTCTCACCACAATCCCTTCTCCATTTCTCTCTCTTTTTTGGAATCTGGGGATGCACACACATGCGCCTGGCATGTTTTTCAAGGTGCTGTGTCCAGACCTCAAATTATGCAGTCAGCCAGGTAGAATCCTTCTGCCCTAACCACTGGACTATAAAGCCAGCCAAAGAGAGTTCTTTTTAAAGAATTATTTATTGTTATTATTTTAAATAATTGTTATTTTAAAATGAAATAAATATTGTTTTAAAATTTGCTATAGGGGGACCAGCAAGTGGTGTGATGGATAAAGGCGCTGGATTCCCACATGGCCGAGAGCAGTCTGAGTGCTGGACCTGGTGGCCTGCTTTCTCGCTTTCCCTTTCTCTCTATCGCTGTCTTTCTCTGCTGAATGGGCGTCATTGTCCTCCCGAGTGTCTGTGGGTCCAGATGCTGTCGGCCTGGAGGTGGTGGTTCTACCATGGCCTGCCGTGCGGTGTGCCTGTAGGCTTTGATTCACTCCAGGGACAACACTTGAAAATTCAAACAGGCAACACATGCCAGGAGCCTCTGCCAGACTCAGAGTCTGTTTTTCCATCATTTCACTCTCTTCCCCCTCAGGAAGGAGCCTCCTTTGGCATTTTGTGTATGAAAAATCAAAACCACCAACAGGGCAAACACCTGATAAGAAGGGAGGCATTGCTCAAGAGTTCCCAGGAAGAGGCGTCTTTGTTCTCGTTTCAAGCCCTTGATACTGCTAACAGCTCTAATTACTGCATTTGCCATGGGATGTAACATAAAACCACATTCCAGAAACCATGTAGTTCTCCCGGGAGAGACATGCAGGGAGAGGTGTCCAGGGCTGCAGGAACGTGTTCTTTCATTTCTGGTCCCTAACCTTGGCAGCTATCCTGAGACTTTAACAGTACCCTCTTTATGTGCGTGACGAGGGCATGTTGCACGTGGAAGGATGCATCTCACTACCTGTATCCATAAATCTAGTCTGCATATTTAACATTTTTTCCAAGCATGTTTAATAAGATTATGTTTTTTAAAAACTTTTTTTAAGGACTTATTCGTTGAATTTTATTTGTTATTATTTTTTAATTTGACCAGAGAGAGAGAGAGAGAGAGAGCGAGAAAGGGAACGTGAGAAAGCAAGCTGCCAGGTCCAGGACTCAAACCACAGTTGGCCCTGTGGGAGTCCAGCATCTTAACCACCATGCCACCTGCCGGCCCCTGATAAGATGATGTTAAGGACCTTTGAAATTCACCCAAGCCATTCTGGGGTGGAAATGAGGACTTTGGAAGTTCCCTGAGGCTTTAAGCACAACAAAATAGAATTTCTTCCAACATAATTTAACTATAAAATCTGATGATGTAACACCCACCCACACCCACATCACAAACCAAAGTGACATCACAAATGCTGGAGATAATGGCTCGAAGCCGCCTGTGTGTGAGCCCAAATCCACACGAACTGCAGGTTGCCCATACATGACTGAGGCAGAGAAAGACAGGTGACTAGAGATACTAAAACAAAACAAAACAATACAAAACAACAACAAAAGAGAGAGAGAGAGAGAAAAGGCAAAAGAAAATACATGTTTCTTCCCCTTACTAAGCTAGCTAAAATAAAATGTAAGGCAACAGAAATATGGTAAGGTGATTTTATTTTTTATAGATGACATTTCTTCTTTTTTTTAAAAAGAATTATTTTATTGAACTTTATTTATTTATTTTAATGGGACCAGAGAGGGACAGAGTGAAAGAGAAAGAGAGAGAAAGTGAGAAAGCAAGCTGCCAGGTTTGGGACTCGAACCACAGTTGGCTATGTGGGAGTCCAGCACCTTAAACCACCACGCCACCTGCTGGCCTCCTATAGAGGACATTTGTTAGAAAGTCAGGTCTCTAAGTATGTGATTCTATTTTACCCAAATTGCTCTCTCATTGGTGGTGTATCCTAGGAAATGGAGACTGGCACCATTTACGTTGAGCTTTTGCTTTTATGGATCCCAGAGTATGTATATTTCTCTGTTGAGAGCTCTTCTTGGCTCATAGCAGTTTGGTTAGAAAATGGATTCAGGGGGCTAGCCCATGGCGTAGCAGTTATATCTCTGGACTCTCACATGACCAACAGAGTTTTGAGTCCCAGACCTGGTGTCTTGAAATACACCAGGCACGTGAGTGTACATGTCCAAGATCTTAGGAGGAGAATGGAGAAGGGACTGTGGCATGGCTGTCCCCCCTGGGGCGAGATTTCTCCCTTTCCCTCTCACCATCTCTGTCTCTCTCTCTCTCTGATGAGCACATGTGTCCTAAGACAAAATCTCTTTTAAAAAAATGGATTCGGTGTTTGGCAGGACGTAGCTACGGTGGTGTCCATGTTGCAGCCTGGTCTGAGAAGTTGCCGTTCATGTAGAAGTCCTGAGTGACTCTACCTCCCATTTCTTCCCCACCAGATTCCCTTATCTTCCTAGTAGATGGGAATTGCCTTTCGTTCCTTATAAACCCTCCTTGACCCCTGACTTCCTGCCCAGCATGCTATGTTCTTTGAGAGCCTGACTATCACCATGACCTCCTGAAGTTACTCGCTCTTCCCTACTCGGTCCAAAGCTTTGGTGAGCAGGAGGGCAGACACAGCAAGATTTCTAGGAGCCGTGCGGAAGGAATGGCCTATAAAAAGATGTGATTACTTTGCCTCCGAAGCTGACCTTTTTTCGATTCCCTCCTTGAAGGCTGGTCCTTTCATTTTTCGATTCCCTTTTTCTTTCCTTATAACTCCAGCATCCCGTCTATGTGAGACGAGACCCCAGCATCCCCACCTATGGACTCCGACAGTCCATCTTACTGAACACCAGGCTTCAGGATTGCTACGTGGACTCACCAGCTCTCAGCAACATCCGGATAGCTAGAACATGCGCGAAGCAGAACATCAGGCCTTTGGCAGCAGGTAACACCTCTACTTGGGAAGTTGTAAAGAGCCCGTTCATCGGCAGTTCATTCTCCCTGGTTAAGCTCGTGCTAAGGCGGCAACTGAAGGATCAATGCTGCCCAGTTCAGAGCAAGTTTGGAGAAGCGAAACCCTCAAAGAGATTGAAGCGCAAGGACAATTCTTCCATGAACGCTACCCAGCGTGTCAGGATAAGAAACTCCATCAGTTCCAAGAGCGAGGGGCCAGCAGGGCAGCCGCCACCCTTCCCTAGGCACAGAAGGCCTGCAGGAAGCACCAGAGAGGTACCCGATGGCCAGGGGGGGACGAAATGTGACGGGCAATTTTTTTCAGACGTTACAAAAAAAAAAAAAAAAAAGATTTTTTTTTTTTTTTTTTTTTGTTAGAGGGCATATGTGCTCACCAGAGACAGAGAGACATGGAGGGGGAGAGAAAAAGGCACCCCACCCCCCCCACCACCACCATGGGGAATGGTCTCACCACAATCCCTTCTCCATTTCTCTCTCTTTTTTGGAATCTGGGGATGCACACACATGCGCCTGGCATGTTTTTCAAGGTGCTGTGTCCAGACCTCAAATTATGCAGTCAGCCAGGTAGAATCCTTCTGCCCTAACCACTGGACTATAAAGCCAGCCAAAGAGAGTTCTTTTTAAAGAATTATTTATTGTTATTATTTTAAATAATTGTTATTTTAAAATGAAATAAATATTGTTTTAAAATTTGCTATAGGGGGACCAGCAAGTGGTGTGATGGATAAAGGCGCTGGATTCCCACATGGCCGAGAGCAGTCTGAGTGCTGGACCTGGTGGCCTGCTTTCTCGCTTTCCCTTTCTCTCTATCGCTGTCTTTCTCTGGTCAAATTAAAAAATAATAATAATAAATAGAATTAAATAATTATTTTTACAAAAACTTGCTATAGGGCACATGAACTCACCAGAGAGACACAGAGAGAGGGAAAGTGAGAAAGCAAGCCTTCAGGTTCAGGACTCGAACAGTGGTTGACCATGTGAGAATCCAGCACCTTAACCACCATGCCACTTGCTGGTCCCCTGAGATTTTTCTCTACTTTTTTAATTGCAAGAGGGTGCACGTGGTCGCCAGAGTGAGAAAATAGCTGTCAATGGGATGTGGTCATGCCACAACCCCTTCTCCTCCATTTCTCTATCCTGTTGGGTGGGATTTGGGGCATGCACATGTGCCCAGCGTATTTTTCCATCTCTGAGGCTGCAAGTCAAACTGCAGCCAGTCTGTGGGCTCTGGCTCTCTTAACCACAGATTACAGAGTCAATCTGAGATTTTTTTCTTTTTTTAAAGTTTATGTATTTATTTCTCCATGAGCAAGAAAAACAGAGACGGCACTCCCTACTGGGTCTTGACACTGCACCCTACTCCCAGCCTTAGGCAGCTCTAATCCATGACCAGTATACTCGGAGGTCTCTGGACTTGAACCTAGCACTCTCCTATGTGGGTCAGCCTTGCAGAGTGTTGTGCTCTACCACTGTGCCGCCATCTAGTCCCCACTTAGGTTTATACCAAGTGAAGGAAATTCTTAAACTGAAGACAGGATTGTGGGAGGCAGGTGGGGGCCCAGCATGACAGCGTGGACAGAGGATCTGGGGCCATGCTATTTATTTAAGCAATATTCTGCCTAGTTCGAGAGAAGGATGAGAGCTTTCATAAACACAGACCCAACAAACGACGTAAAAGGAAAATAAGGGAGAGTGAGTCAGGGGATGGGCAGTGCGTGCTCATGCACATACGCACACCGCAGATAGGCTACAGACCTGGCTGTGAATGTCCACATGGAGAGCCTGGCATTCAGAGGCCTGCTCTGAGTTCAACTCCATCTCTCTACAGAGGCCAGGGGAGCTCAGAGAGCGCCCTGGAGCCAGGTTGTTGTTGGTTCAAATCTCTGCTCTGATTCTGAGGACGACCTTGGGTTTAAACTCTTTATGCCTCGATTCTATTCTATAAAATGGGGGCTAAAGGCCTTTCCCTCACAGGGTTTCATGGAGATGAAATAAGTTAATATATGCAAAGGGCTTTTGAAGAGCCTGGCACAGAGTAAATAATTAGGACCCCGCGTGGCATTCAATAGATGACAGCTGTGGTTATTAACCCTCTAGCTGTGTGGCCTCCAGCAACCCAAATGCAATTTCCTTGCCTTTAAAGCGGTTCCCCTGCTGACCTTACAGGGTTATAGGGAACACACGCAGCGGTATACATAAAGGAACTCAGTAAACTAGAACATGCTAGACAAATGTTAGTTGTTGCCGTAACCAAGACTCTGGGACACAACCCCAGATAATTATTCTGAGCTCCCTTCTCAAGTTTTGACTTCTCTGCTTTCTTCCTGGCTAGAGTAAAGAGAGTTCAAAGGAGAAAAAAGTAACAGTCCGCCAAGATCTTGAGGACAGATATGCTGACCATGTGGCTCCCACCCAAGCGCTGCCTGGGGACAGTGGGACCGCTGCCTGCAAGGGCCAACCGTTGCTAACTGAAACCCAGAAGAGACAGCCGTTGTCGGAGGACATGCTCACCATCCACGGCCTCTCCACAGAGGGTTACCGGGCTCTGTACCATGCTGTGGTAGAACCGATGCTATGGAACCCTTCTGGAACCCCTAAGAGATACAGCTTGGAGCTGGGCAAGGCCATTAAACAAAGGCTCCGGGAAGCTCTGTGCAGTCAGGCTGCCCTTGGAGGTGTTCAGAAAGACCCCTTTCCAGGCCTGAAGCTGCTGGGCGTCCATGAGGAGCCTCTACCCAAGAAATGGTCCAGGTTAGAGTGAAAAATAGGAAAGGAACTCATGGGGTTAGATATTCTCTACTAGATGTCTGAAAAATAAACACTACTTTGCACCTTCCACAGGATCTTATAGTGCTTTACACATTAGTGCCACCCTCATGAGAAAATGAGACAAGTGAGGAGGGGTTCTGATCAAGACTGAGGGCCTCTCTCCCCTCGTGATTAGGTAAACGTGCATTTTTAAGTGTATGTATTAATATTTAATTGAGAGAGGACCTCAGCCTCAGCTAGCCTGGATCATGGGTACATGGATGCCCAATGTGTATAGGAAGCTCTAGGATGTGAACCCTGGACCTTCCTATGTGGTCCAGCACCGCATTGAGTTACTGCTGTGCCACAGTTTGGCTCTCCTGACTATGTAATCTGGAGGGCTAGATGTTTTTTCTTGTAAGGGCTTGGGAGAGTCTCTGTCTTCCAGCAGAGGCAGATGAAACTGATAGTTTGTTTTATTTTTAGTTTGCTATAGAGCACATGCGCTCACCTGAGAGACAGAGACACAGAAAGAGGGCAAGTGAGAGATCATCCCCTGGGGTTGGGGGGATGGTCACGCGACTGTACCTTCTCTTCCATTCTCCTCTCAAGATTTTGGGCATGCACTCACACGAACACACATATATATCTGTTTTTCAAGCAGCCAGGTTGGGGACTTGAACCCTGCTGTTGGTCACGTGGGAATAAGCTGCCTTAACACCAGGCCACTGGCTGGCCTGAAACTGATGGTTGATACCCCACTTGTATTTAAAAAGTGGACTGTTAGGCTCTTGCTCACTGACTACCATTTTTCCTACCTCCCTCCACACAGGGCTGAGCAGAAAGCCTACCACTTCAAGGACGGAAACCCACACACTCAGCTGATGCTCTCTCGCACGACACCACCTAAACTCCCAGTAACCTCGATTCTTTAAAAAGAAAAAAAAATTTTTAAAGTAAGGTTTTTGTCATAGGGCATGTGCGCTCACTGGAGACAGTGAGAGGGAAAGTGAGAAATCACCCCCCAGCGGGGATGGTCATACCACAATCTCTTCTCCTCCATTCTCTTCCTGGCATTTTGGGCATGCAATCATGTGCCCGGTGAGTTTCAAGCCACCAAGTCTGGGACTCAAACCGCCACTGGCCATGTGGGAGCCTGGCGCCTTAACCACTACACTACCTGCTGGTTTCAACATGGATTCTGTGTTAACAGAGAGGAAGCTGTGGGTGTCCCCATGGGCAAGTTTAAGTTCAAAGCTCTGCTCCATGCAAACTGCCCCTTTGTAAGATCTACATGTAGCCTTTTACCAAACAGAGCAATGACAACATATAACACATACTTGATAAAATTGTATTTTTTTTTTACAGTCATTTGTACAATTTGTTACAAAACCATAGAAGACTACAACTTGTTTTAAATCATTTTTGGTCTGCAAATATGTAAAATCTGTGTGCAATTATCATGTATTTACAGGGCCTCGTGTTAGTCATTTTCAATGATTATTCCAACAATGTCACACTCTCAACATAAGACATGGCTTAAGATAAATATATTAGTAAATAAATATTCTGAGAACATATTTCCATAAATGAAATGTGCTGCTATACATATACAGAATATACATAAGTTGTTTTCTAGCTTTTAAAACCTTTTTTTTTTTAAATGGTAATGTTGGAGAAAGAGCCCTTAGACCGCTTTAGTACAAAAATCTTTACAGCAAAATCTTTACAAAATATCTTTTAAGTGCTATGGGAGAAGTTTTCAAACAAAAAACATTTTAAAATAGTGCCTTGTTAGACCAACACAATAGAGTTTATATAAAGAATAGAAAAAGGCAGTTGTTTAAAAAACAATACTCTGGTTCAGGAATTACTATTATTTTTTTTTTTAACCTCATTTAAAAAGCATTAGTCCTGCATGAACTTCCATAGAGACCAGTAAGTAGCACATCAGGAAGACTCTGGGCAGTGAACAGCAGATGGGGTTTTACAAAATGGCTTGGGTTTAGAGAAGGGGAAAGGTCTGGAGAGTTTGAGCCAGCTCATAGGGGCCATGTCCACAAAGAGGTACCTTGCTGGTCAGAACATCCAAATTCCCATGTTTAGTTGGTTTTAGAACTCTTCAGTGTACATGGGTGTCTTACACCCAGGGCTGGGCCATCCACAGTGCCCTATGCCCTTGACATGGGGGTGTGGGGTGTTCTCAATGGAAAACAAGATGCTCCCACCACACACCACTGAGAGTCCACACAGAAAGAGTATTTTTCATTATCAGTCTTATAACTTCAAAGACATTGCTTTTGATTTCCATGGTGACTCAGTAAGATAGCTGGTTATTTTATTCTCATAATGTCCCTGTCAGAGGAGCCACTGCAAAATGCAAAGGCAATGTAGATAATTAAGGTTTTCAAATATCATTTTTCCTTCTACCGCCTGTAAACTACAAAAATTAAATGTGCTTCTTTTGCTGTCTGCAGTTATCACTTTTTCAAATGAAAGTTGGGTGCACTTATTTTAATACACTGAAACCATATTCTCTACTCATCAATTTATTGCTTAAGGCTCTCGAGGAGTGGTTTTCCAGCCAGGGCTAAAGAAAGCCACTTTGGGGGTACGATTTCAGACAAGGAAGATGATATGCACTCAAAGGCATTAAAAACAAAAAAAGCAAAACCACAAACAACAAAAAACATCTTAACAATGAGAAACTGCTTTCTGCAGTTCCTGTTAAAAGCAGTATCCCCCTTTCCCTAAAACCACGTAATGCAAGCTGTTGTCCTCAGCAGCTGCCACTTCTGGCCCAAGAAATAAAGGCGGCCCAGATCACATGTCAACAGCTTATGAGCTTCTCACACCCTCACCAACAGGTGTTCTGGGCACAGTCCTGGGAGCAGTCCCAGGGGACTGTACCCCGGAGGCTGGAGGGCAAATCTCACTACAGTGAGTTCCTAAGTGGCAAATGGCTTGATCATTTGACGCTGGAATTTCTTCCTGTCAAATCCTGGCTAGAAAACAAAAGTTTCCTCATTGTAGGCTGGGGTTTTTAAGAAAAAAAATATTCTGATATAGAGATGCTCATTCCAAACATTCTAGTCTGGCCCCTGCGCTGACTTGCTGGGAAGCCTAACTGGATAAGGGTCCTGACAGTCTCCTGGCAATCCCAATGGTCCCTATTTTCCCACCTGCAGGGAGCCAGGTCCCAGTTTCTATTGGGCAAATAAGCTTTTAGACCCAGGGGGCCAAATTCTTCCAAATGACAAGCACCTGCTGAATGAATAAATGAATGAATGAAGAGAAGCAACCAGAAGGGTTAGTGAAGGGCTAATGTGACTAGTTCCCCCTAAAAAACATGACATTTAAGAACAAGAATCGGACAAAAAGGATGACAATCCCTGATCTGAAATAGCTTTAAATAGATTCTCCCTTTTAAAAACATCTTAAAAAAAAAAAAAAAAAGTAAAATGGTTTGGGCTTTCTCCCTCCCTCTCTTAAAAGAAAAAAAAAGGGGGGGGGGCTGGAAAAATATACAAAAACCTACCCTTTGGGTCTAAACTATCTGATAGTCTTTCTCCGCCTCACGGGAATCGACACAGAATAGTGCATCACGTAGACAGGGTGGTAGACATTCGCAGGCGAGATGAGTGATTTCGGCCATGGTGCAGGGGGCCGAATAACCCTGACGCGGTGCTTCTGTGGGAAAACGCGATGGGAAAAGTAGCATTCAAGCTGAGCTCAGTGCAGGCCCTGTAGAGTCCTGGCACCTGCTGGAGGAAGGCAGCCCGAGGAAGCAGCAGCCGAGGGGGGTGGCTCCCCCCCCCCACAGAGGCATGCGCACAGGCACGCAAGCCCCAGCACCCTAGCCCTTCCCTAAACAGTAATGAGTTAGTGGAGAGCGCTCCCGAGCCCCCTTGGACACCAAGGCCACAAAACTACATTCCTCCCGGGTGTTTGCCCCCACACACCTCGTTGAACCGTTTCTGCAGCCAGCGACAAGAAGCCTGAACGATTTTTGCAAAGGACTCCAAAGTCAGCGTGTTCGTGTGTTTGTGCAAGGGGGCTCCTCTGCCCTGTCCCAGGGGTCAGAGTTCAGAAGGAGGACCCTAAGAACACTGTCCTTCTGCCAAGATTAGGACTGTGAACTCTTGTCTCTTACTTTGGACCATGACCTGAGGGGTCAGGGTGAGGATACTGGGCAGAATTGTCCTTGTCACCCTGGGACTTTCCTAGCAGTGGCTTGCCTGGCTGCCCAGTGTCGCAAACCTTCTGCCCGGTTCTTTGCTGTTTCCATCACCTGCCTGAAGGTGTGGGCTAGAGAGGCATGGCTTCCGAGAAAACCTGACATTCTGTACGTTGGGATTTGCCACAAGAAAGAAAGAGGCAGCTCTGCATTGTCCCCAAAGTTTGTACCCATATCAACTAGCTTTACTTCAAGTTTCTGGTTCATTTCTAAGGCAGGTGTAGCCCTGAGCTTTTCAAAGGCCTGAGCTCCCTCCAGGGAGACAACAGTATCTACACATGATGTGGTTCATTTAATGCAGCAGTGATTTTTTTTTTTTTCAGCAAAAGTTGGTGGTTAGGGTTCTTTAAAATATATATATTTAAATAACTTTTTACATTTACATATAATATCTTAAAAAAAAAAAAAAAAAGCAGAGAACTCAATCCCACACACCTCGGAACCCCAAGCACACACACTTTACAAAACAGAAGAAATAACATGTTATCTAAAGAGGAAAGGACTCAGAATTTGTCTGTTGGTTTGTTAACGGGGTGGGGGGTGGTTTTGCCACAGCTGGCTCACATTTCGGGCTGAGAAAGAGGGCTCTCTTTATTACCACTTTCGTGTGTTTGTCAAAGCTAAAAAAATTCGTTTCTTCTTTTTTTTTTTCTCTTTTTTTTGAAGGAAGTCAGGATTTGAGTGTCCATACAGTTCCAGGTAAGAGTTCCTTCTGAGCTCAGGCTCCCAGGCCACTGTTGTCTGCGGGCTGAGATCCTAGTCCTGGGACAGACAGAGAGAGAACAGCGATCAGGGGGGGAGCCGACACTGTAGACCTGAGGCGCAAGGCACAGGGACCAGGCAAGGGACTCGGTGCTGCTGTCCCTGGCTTGTGGCTGGCCCTCAGGAAGTGGCAACTCATGATGAAGTGTGTACGACAGAGCTGCAGCAGGGCTCCTTTTCTAAGGTGGGCTCTAACTGTGCTAAGGACATGGATGCCTCCTGGAATCAGCCTCTCTCATCTGGATGTGTGGAACCTTCTGGAAGCTTCTAGATGGCAAATATATAGAACTGTTAATTTAGCACCCAGTATACATCAGGCACTGTTGCAGGCACTGGGAAGAACGGCGGAGCGGACCCATGGACCTTTGGGCATGGTAATTTCAACTTGGGATGACAAGGAATCAACAGAAAGTGACTGTGGAGGGGCCAGAGGGTCATTTAAGCTGAGAACGGGAGAAGTGGGGAAGAGACCTGAGGCACAGTGTAGGAACAAGATGGGGCACAGGAGGCCAAACCAGTGAGCAGAGGGGAGTGAGACGGGAGGGCTGGCTGGGGAGGCAGGGGCCGGATCACCCACAGGTGGGCGAGAAGTTACATGATTCTATTCTTTACTTTCATTCTAAAGGTAATGGCAAATCAGTAAGGGGTTTTCCAATGTGAAGATACTGGGTTATGTTTCAGAAAAGGACACTCTGGCTCCCAAGAGGAACAGAAGGCAAGACCGGGGACAGGAGAGAATCAGAAGGTGACTGCCTTTGCTCTGGAGACAAGAAATGGGGCTGGACCGGCGGACAGTAGCCAGAGACATAGGATAAATCTGGGATATGCCAGGGGACGAGAGCGCTGCATGGACAGGACGGGTTGGGGCGCTGGTGAGGCACCGGGGCCGTGGAGATCACAAGATCACGGAAGCGGAGCGCTCGAGGGTGCTGGGACTTGGAGGAAGGGCCGGGCTGGGAAGTAACACTTGGAAGGCCTCAGGTCCAGACGGGGCACAAAGACTGTCATTCAGAAACACGGAGCAGAGAGGATGCCCTGGAAGCTCTTGTTCTCACCTGCAGCCTCAGTGGCCGTGGCCTTGGACTCCTGAGTATCCCGGGGGGCACTGGGGTGGCTGGCCCTGGCGGCCCCCGCCTCCTCTGGGGAGCAGCAGGGCTGTGGCGGATCCCCAGCCTGGCAGCGCAAAGCCTGCTCATCTTCCCAGGCCGCTCCTAGGCCTCCGTGGGGCCGCGGGGCATCCGGGCCTGGCGATGTACCCCAGGGGCTGAGGCTGTGGGTCCCCTGGCAGTCTGAGGGCAGGCCCAAGTCACAGTCCACATCCTCCGGAATGATGGGGATGCGCTGGCTCAGGTCCCGGGGCCCTGGGTAGCAGCTGGGCGGGGGCTCCTCAGCGAGCGTGTACTGCACACTCACCGAGTAGTCCTCAGTGTAGCAGCCGCTGCCCCCGCCGCCACCATGGGCCACCTGCTTCTCTTCATAGAAGCAGCAGGGTAGGCCCTCGTATTTCACCCCATCTGTCCTCGGCAAATGGTCTGGGTGAAGGCTGTAGAGGCCTGGGGAGCTTCCTGGCTGCGGCTCCCCACCTGTGGGGCTGCAGCCCTCACAGAGCGGGGGGCCCAGGAATGGGGCTGCAGCCCTCACAGAGCGGGGGGCCCGGGAATAAGGTGCTGCCACTGGCTGCTCCCGCAGAGGGCTGAGGCTCGCAGCAGCAGGCACACGATGTGGGCCCCTCGCGGCCACCCTTCCAGGTCCTCCTGAGATCCGGGGCGGCCCCAGGAGAGGCCTCGAGCCCCCCTACGTCTGAGGTAGAGCTGTTGGGCCCCCTGTGCTCCAGGGAGGAGCTGCTGCTGTAGTTCATCTCCAGGCTGCAGGTGGACAGCTGGTCCCCCGAGGGAGAGGCAGAGCCTGGCCAAGGCTCTCCCCGCCCAGCACCAGGACTCTGTGTGGCCGGGAGCTCCTCGGGTGGCAGGGAGCCCTCGAGGTGCAGGGCAGGCCCCAGGCCGGAGCCCACCGCCTCGCTGGTGCGACAGGGGCTGCGGCTGCGGTAGATCAAGGGGGCAA
>NW_006159701.1:4154804-4171838 GCF_000334495.1 Tupaia belangeri chinensis | reverse complement strand
CTCTCCAGGTGGGAGGGTGGAGCCATGAGCACCACAGTGGGGAAGAGGGGGCTGCCACTGCCGCCGCCTGGGGGGAAGGCACGGGCCGGGCCCCTTGGAGCGAGGCTGGGTGGGGGCTGACCCTCCTGCTCTGGGTAGCTGAGGCCCTGGAAGTAGTAGTGTTGGTACATGGTCTCATACTGGGAGAAGCAAGCTGCCTTAGAGAAGCTGCGGCCGCCGAACTTGGGTCTGCGGAAGGGGTGGGCTGGGGAGTAGGCCCGGTGCTCTAGGCCACAGCGGTGGGCGGCCAGGGTGTGGTCCAGGTGGAGGGGCGGGTAGCCGCGGATGTAGGCGGGCGACTGTGCAGAATAGAGGCTCTGCTCCCCGTGCCGATCCATGGTGAGCAGAGTGACGGGGTTCCCGTGGGAGTCCATGCTAGTCCTCGTAGGGTAGGCTGGGATGGCGTTGGTCCTGTGCACGCGGCCAGGGTAATGCACTGGCAAGGTCACCCTCTGCCGGCCCCGTGAGAGGTTGCTGGGCTCCACACACATGGCGTTGGGGTTTCCCTTTTGTTCTGGGCAGATAGGGAGAAAGAAGTAAGCAGGGTGGAGCACACTGGGGCCGCGGCCGGAGGGGAAAACACAGGCGCACAAGGAGACAGCGGCTGGGCCCGGCCAAGGTGCCATTCTCATGACCCTCCCCCAGTCGAAGTGGTCGCTAAACTTGGCTGTGCAGACAGAGCCCAACCTGCCTTTTGGTGTGCAAGCTGGCCACCTGCGTACAGAGGGTGCCTCTGCCACCACGGGAGTCCGCAGGGGCAACCAGGATGGAGAGGTAAAAGTGCCCCCCCGTCTGTCCCCAGTCCAACGACATAGTGACAGAGGAGCACTGTCACACACCTGCCACAGTAGACTTAGTCTCTTGTGGCCCTAGGAGGAAGCCCATGGTCCTGGGATGAGCAAGTAGTATTATCGTCATTCCTCCTAAAGCGATTGGGGGTAGCAGGCTGGAGAGGCCAGATGTCTTGCCCAAAGTCAGGGAGGTGGTTATTGTCAAGCCCAGGTTCGAACGTGGAACAATTCTTTTTCTTTTTCTTCTTTTTTTAAATGAGAGAGCAAGAGAGTACATGGGAGGAAGGAGGAGAAACAGGAAGGCATTTCTGAAAAGGTCTTGCCACTGCCACCCTCTGGCCCAGCCTCCTGACTAGCTGGAGTTACAGGTACACACGTCTACACCCTCCCTGCTGTGATCCGACCTGGGCCTCTCATGCGGCCCCAGTCTTGTACGGCAGGCCACACTGCTTGTGCTGCTGAGTCAGGCTCAGGGTAATTCTTCTTTTTCCCTTTTTTTTTTTTTTTTTTTTTTTTGCTAAAAGGTGTGCGTGCTTGCCAAGGGGAGACAGGAAGAAGAGAAAGCACCCCCAGAGGGAACATTCATGCTACAATCCCTTCTGCTCCATCTGTCTCTCAAGATTTCGGGCATGCACACGCGCCCACTGTATTTCTTGAGCGGCCAGGTGTGGGACTTAAACTGCAATCAGCCCTGTGAGATCCAGCTGCCTTAACCACAGGCCACCAAGCTGGCCCACTCAGGGGAATTATTATTATTATTTATGTAATTTTATTTATTTATTATTATTATTATTATTTTGTTTGCTATAGTGCACATGCATTGCACCGGAGAAAGGCAGACAGAAAGAGAGAGAGAGAAGGAAAGTGAGAAAGCAAGCCACGAGGTCTGGGACTCGAACTGTGGTTGACCACATGGGAGTCCAGTGCCTTAACCACCACACCACCTGCTGGGCCACTCAGGGTAATTCTTAATGCCAGGCTTTCCTAAGGGTCATACGGCCAACCTCCAAAACCCCAGGCCGCCATCTGTCCAAGCCCAGACTGCAGCACCGCGGTGGTCTGTGTGCTGGACTCTGCCTAGGCACTTGGTAGGGACTGTATCCTCAGCCTGACTCCTTAGCAATGACCGGGGCAAGTGACGTTACCTATGATGTTGTGCCGACAGTGGGGGCAGGTGTGGTGCTGCAGCAGCCACGGGTCCACGCACTTCCTGTGAAACCGGTGAGTACAGGGGATCACCCGCAGCTCCTGGGAAGGGAGAGAGGTTGTAGCCTGAAAGGAGGGTCCAGGACGAGTGTGGTTCTGCCTTCAGCCCTGCCCGTGTCTCCATAGAAACTGGGGGACAGGGGCTGCTCACTGCACCAGTGCCCTTTCCCTTCTCTCGCCCACCTCCAGCTCCAGGTCAGCTCAGTTCCCTGAGGCAGGGCCCAGGGTGGGCTCTAGGGAGACAGACACTGTGCCCAGCCATCCCTGGCCCCAGCCTTATACGAAGCATGCTCTCTCCTGGTGGAGGAGGACACACACATTCGACCCTAGGTGGAGAAAACGGGAGGGGTTTTCTGGGCCAGAGCCACGTCTGGGGCTCCCAAGCACCCTCCAGATCTGCTGTTTTCTGACCATTCCCACAATAAAACCCAAACCAATACCTAACACTGTGCCTGACGGACCTGTGTTCTCACAGAACCCTCGTGATCACCGGGAGTGCCGGTCTCGGGCCTATGTCGCAAGCGCAGGCACAGACAACAACGTCATCTGCTCGGGGTCATGACCCTATCACCTGCCTGGTCAGCCCACATCCAGAGTCCATGCAACAGTCTAGTATTCTATTTATTTATTTATTTACTTATTTTCTCTTTTGGTTCTTGTCATAGGGCACTTGTGCTCACTGGAGAAAGACAGAGGGAGACAGAGAGAGGGAAAGTGAGAAATCACCCCACCCAAGGGGATGGTCGCATCACAATCCCTTTTCCATTCTCCTCCGGGGAGTTTGGGCACGCACGCACACGTGCCTGGGGTGATTTTTAAGCCACCTAGTCCAGGACTTGAACCTTGGTCAGCTATGTGGGAATCCAGTGCTCTAACCACTGTGCTACCTGCTGGTCCCGAAGCTATGATTCTCAAAGCCTCTGCAAAATTCAGTTTTTCATCAACGCTTCATAAAGCAGAAGAACATTTTCATCGAAGGGGCATCCAGTGTTCACAGTTCGCGGGGGTTTGCCCCCCACTCCCCCACCTCTGTGTACATGTGCATCTATCTGCTGGAGAGAGAGTAAGCAAGTGGGACAGATATGTGGGCAGTGCGCGAGTCTAGGTGATCGCCATCTATCGTCCATGGAACTATTCTTGCAATTCCTCTGAGGGTTTACATTCAGACTAAAGAGCTTCAAGAAAAAAAGAGACATCAAGTCCCTCATCTCTCCCTAAGGAAAAACACAAGTACCAAGTCAAGCCCGAGAGCCTTCACCAGAGTGATTCTAAAAGAGTCCCAGTGTGCGAGGTACTCTTAAACCAGGCATTCGCTGGCCTGCTCTGCGCTCTAGTAACCTCTGACAACACATGCATTCGGCTGGGTCCTCTCGGGGCTGTGTGTCTGTGCTGGGCCCAGCCTCTGCAGAAGGGGGGATGGTCAGCATCTCAGGTTATCTCCTAGACATCTGGGTATTTAGGCCTTTTAGCTCCCATGAGGCTGTGGAGAGGGTCAGAGGGCCCTGCCCTTCTGGGTCTGGGCTCCTCGGTGGACCTGTTCCCCTCACCACCACCTGGGCCGGGCCCCGCGTGGCCGTTACCTCTCCGTCGATGTACTTCTCCAGGCAGATGGCGCAGTCGGACGTGGAGCTGCTGCTGAGCGTGTCCAGGGCCCCACAGCTCCCCTCCCGGCGCCCCTTGCTCTTAGAGTTGAACTTCCTGGTTTCCATCTTCTCCAGAGCCTGCACGGCCAGCCTGTTCATGGAATTCTGCATGGCAGAGTGTGGTTCGGGTTAGGGTCTGGCATGTATTAACAGTGGCAGGCACCCCGAGGTCATGGCACTCGATGTATGGGGACAGGCAAACATCAGTCTCCACGGGCCCAGAACAGCTCTGAGAAACCACTCAGAAGTCATGCTGTGCGGGAACTATCTGCCAGGCTCCTGGAGTGTCCAGGACATCAGCCTGGGCTTTCCCTGAGTGACAGTGCCGGCACAGGCCTCTCCCTCAACTGGAAGGCAGAGATCTCCTATAATTTTTTGGCCCTTCTATCTCCTAACTGCAAGACTTGGAGCTGTTAACCTGCTCTATGCCGAGGGCTCCTCCTTTCTTTATTTATTTTTTAATTTAATTTTAAAAGTTTTTGCTATTGGGACCAGCAGTTAGCGTAATGGCTATGTCGCTGGACTCCCACATAGTCGACTGCAATTCAAGTCCCGGACCCAGTGGCTTAAACTCACCCCGGGCACGTGTGCGTGCGTGCCCAAGATCCCGAGAGGAGAATGGAGAAGGGATTGTGGCGTGGCCATCCCCCCTGGGGGGTGATTTCTCGCTTTCTATCTCTCTGTCTGTCTGGAAAGTGCATGCGCCCTATAGCAAAAACCTCTCAAAAAACAAAAAACAAAAACAAAAAAACCAAAACGACTTCCTCCCCCCCAAAAAAAAACAAAATTAAAAAAAAGTTTTTGCTATAGGGCACATGCACTCACCAGAGACAGAGAGAGAAGTGAGAAATCATCCACCACAGGGGGATGGCCACACCACAATCCCTTCTTCTCTTGCGATTCTGGGCACACACGCACCTGGCATGATTTTTAAGCCGCTGGGTTTGTGACTTGAACCGTGGAGTTGGCGATGTGGGAGTCCAGTGCCTTAAGCACCATGCCACCTGCTGGTTCAAGGGCTCCTCCTCTTTATGCCACAAGAAGGTGTGAGGGTACATGAGATCATGTTCCTGGTACAGGAGACCAGGAGTGCTTAGCACCAGGGAGCAGGATGTGCTCAGTCGTCACTGGCCACTGCTCTGTCTATGGTGGCTACCGATGGGACAGATGGGACAGATGGTCCCCCAAGGTCCCTATCTCTCTCCTGAGATGAAATGCTACCTGAGAGTTTAGATTGTTTATACTCTCCTCGCTCCCCACCCCAAACGCTTCCTTCCAATGAGCACAGGGCCTTGTGCTGGTGGGGTGCTAGGACAGCTGCTCTGAGTGTCAGAATCACTCGGAGAGCCTGGGATGTACAGGTTCAGACTCAGCAGGTCCGGGAGAGCCTGAGATTCTGCATTCCTTCTTTTTTTTTTTAAATTTATTATTATTTTTTTAAAGTTTGACCAGAGAGAAGCAGAGAGAGAGAGAGAGAAAGCAAGCTGCCAGGTCTGGGACTCAAACCGCAGTCAGCCATGTGGGAGTCCAGCACCTCAACCATCTGTCAGCCCTGAGAGTCTGCATTTCTATCGAGCTCCCAGCTGAGGCAATGCCGCTGGTCCTCAGATCCTATCTGAGGAGCAGGGCTCTAGGGCACCGTGTTGACATTATTTAAACAGTTTTGAACAACACTGGCTGGGGACATCCCCAGTGTTGGACCTTCACAGGGGCCGCCCCTCTAGAACGGGGAAGGCACGGGGCTGTGAGCTGTGCCCTTGTGCTTCTCCATCTTTGCTGCTTGGTAACGCCCACGGGCTGCTCGGAGGTATTACCTGACTGCGTCGCTGCTTCAGCTTGATTTTGACCAGGAGGATGAGGCAGACCAGGGAGACCACGACGAAGAAGGCCAGGAAAATGCCCATGTCAAAGTATTCGGTGGGTTGCTGGAACAGAACACAGACACGGTGAGTCACAGCCTCTCTTGGCCTGGTAACTGGCACACAGGCTGCTGGCCCCAGTCAGTGTTAAGACGGGGCAACTGAAGCTGGTTTCCCCCGAGTGTGCGGATAACTCCTGGGGTTCAGCTTGCACATGCAGTGTGCCTTCTAGGCCCAGGTACTGTCTTTGGTGAGTCCAGGAGAGGCCTGCAGGTCTCAGAAGGCCTCCCAATAGCAAGGGAACTCAGTGAAGCCTGGCTCCTTGTGGAAGAACGCAAAGTTCAGTGTAACCATTGAGAGGGGCCCTTCCAAATAAACACAAATAATCACATTTACAGGACAAAGAAGTGAGTGTCATGTTTTGAGGGAACAGTGATTACTAACCATATAATTAATGGTTTACGACAACTCAGAAAATTGTATGCTGCTTCCACAAATATCAGCTTCCACTACAGTGAGTCATATTTACCAAAGCCCTCTTTTTTCTCCTTTAAAAGGAAGCCAGCAAGTCATTTCTCACACTGCCTCCTAAAACCTGGAAGCCGCCTCATCTAGAACATGTGTTTAGCCAAGAGGGACAGAGCACCGCTGATTGGATGCCATGTATCTCTGCACTGATGAAAGCACACGAATCGGCCTACGTGTGAATATTCCTCAACTTGTGAGGAGATAAAATGCACGTGGGCTATGAGGCTCCTAGATCCTTTAGCCTGACATGCAGGCAGAAGATGCCAGTCAAGAGTTAATGAGGGCCCAGCCTGGTGGCTCCATCAGTAGCAAACAGAACTGCAGTGCTGGAAGCCATAGGGCCGACTGTGGGTTCAGAGGAAACATGCCAGCAGCACGGTACGTGTCAAGATCCCAGTGAGCCAGAGCTGGAGGGACAGGCAAAGGGGATCGTGGTGTGGCCAGAAGTTTGTCAAGGGTGCCCCTCACCCCTGCTCCTTCTCTCATGTGCGTGCATGTACTCTGTATCATAAATAAACCAAATTAAAACATGTTCTTATAAAACAAAAAGAGAAAAACAATTCTTTCAACTTTTCAGAGTTAATTGAGGGGCCAGGTGGTGGGGCAGTGGTAAAACATAATGCTCTGTGAGGCTGACCCGCATGGGGAGGTTCTGGGTTCACGTCTTGAGACCTCCCTGAGAATGCCAGGCATATTTGTGCCCATGATCCGGGACTGGCTGAGGCCAGGATTGTGGTGGATCGGGGGACTGTCCCTCTATCTCTGTCTTTCTTGCTTATGGGAGAAATAAACTTAAAAACAAAAACAAACAAATAAATGATAAACAGTGACTGGGCCAGCAGGTGGTGAGGTTAAGCCATTGGATCCCATATAGCCGGCTGCACAATTTGAGAGCCAGACCTAGCAGTCTGAAAATCATGCCGGGCGTGTAGTGTGTGTGCCCAAGATCCCAAGAGAGGAAGGGATGGCTATATGGCTATTCCCCATGGGGAGCGATTTCTCACTTTCCCCTCATCGCTCTCTGGCAAGGGCATGCACCCTAAAGCAAAAACTAAAGAAGAGTTCATGGCCAGCAGCGTCCCTTTGACACACTTAAGAAAAGCCTCGATGCTATTCATAAGCCATGAAATTGAATCCCCGGTGAAAGCTAACTGTTCCAGACTAATGTGAGTAGAGAGTTTCAGTAAGTGATTTCCTCTGAGAGCAGAAGGAGGTACAGCCTTTCTCGAGTTTCTAGGTCAGACAAAGGGGAAACATGGGAAGCCAAGTGCAGGGTGCTCCTTCTGTCAGTCCTCCTGAGTTTGCCTTTTGGAGGGAGATGGAATAGAAGACAGAGAAGGAACATCGGGCAGAAGGGACCAGAGACATCTTAGCACACCCACCTATTTTTGGTATGATTTTTCAAAACCTCTCTGAAGGAAAAATAGGTGAAATTTCTTGGGGTCCTTCAGGCCCAGAGCTGGTCTAAACCTGTGGGGACCTGAGGTGTGTATCACCAGTGGAGACAGAAGAAGAAAGGAACGAAAACAAAACCCCAGTGGAAATGAAGGCCTCATAATGGCGGAGAAGGTGCCATGTCTGGCGCAGGGACTCACTCGAGGAGGGCGGTGCTGGATCCTTGCTCGGGCCACCTTCTGCTTGTTGACGATGTTCATCAGCTTGATGGCGTCTGCGCCCTTCACATACACCACTGGCCTCTTGAGCGGGTCTTCTGAGCCCTGGTTTAGCTAAGGAACAAGAGAGGGCTCTGGTTAACAGACGTGCTCATTGTCAGAAGCCAGAGAGAGAAAGAAAGGGAAGAGGAAAAGAATGCTATTGGGTCATCAGGAAAACCACGACGTATTTTTCTGTTGTAAGAATGATGATGACTTTTCTGACCCAATAAATACCTGTTTGGAAACCCTCACACTCTTCAAGCATCCTAGCCTTGGCATTCCCAGAAGCATTTCTGAAAACACCCCTCATCTACCCCCTCCCCTGGGTCCCTGGCTCTTGACCCCTCTCAAGACAACTCCCTTGAGTATGATGCCCAAACATGGACATCTAACTACAGCAGATAAATCCAGAGGTCCCGACATGAGGGTGGCATGACCATGACAAGTCAAGCTAGCTGACAGAAGCGCCTTTCTTGGGAGACTGCAGACCCATGGCGTTTACCTGGTCGATTGCTTCCGGGTTTTCAGACACGTCGAAGATGACCGCAGTAGCTCCCCGCTGCACTGCTCGCTTGGCCTGGCAGGGTAAAAAAGGGCAGGTTGGCTCTTGGGCCCTCTCACCTTTCCAAAGCTGGCCTTGGAAGTTAGGCCTGCACTCGAACGCAGAATCTGACAGTTACACGTGATGTGACTCTGGGCCTGTTACCGAAATCTCCTAAGTTTCCAACTTCCTATCTGTAAAGAAGGGGCGGATGCCACCTACCTTGGATAGTCATCCCAAGAACTAGATGACTAGGGTGAAAGTAAGTAGCTGGTACTCAGCGAGTCTGTCTCCTACCCAGCCCAAACTTAAAAACAAATGACAGGCCCAGTTGCACTGGCGGACACTGCTAAGCAGGACAGGACCAGATGGGAGGCCCAGGTCTAAAAACACATGACAAAACCAAAAGAAAACTACACCCAACAGATAAACTACAAACCCAAGACCTGCCCCTTGAGCACAGAGGCACTGGTGTCGGTACATTCCGCGGTGAGCAGGGCCACTGGCAACCTGGACAGACGGCCTCATTCTCAAGTGGTCCCCCTTCCCTGTGCCGCCTGGTTAGAGCTGCGCATTGAGTGTTTCTGAATGAATCTCAAAATGGTCAGTTTTAATAAGTGACAGAAGCTAAAGACCTTTGGAGACCCTGCGGTGGGGGAGGCTCTGAGAAATCATTGTAAATGGGGATTTGGAGGGGCTGGCTGCTGGGCCTGGCTGCATATCAAAAACCACTTGGGAAGTCTGTTAAGCAGATCTCCTGGCTCAAACCACAGAGACTGATTCAACAGGGCTGGAGTTGGGCCCAGGAAACGCAGTTCTTTCTCTGGGATTCAGGGGATTCAGCCACTTGGGGACCTATTGATCAGAGAGGTGAGATGAGAATGTTTAGGGGAACAGGTGAGAAATCATGACATTTATTTGGGGGGGGGGGACAAGGGAACAATTTCTTCCCATCCCAGTGAGCCTTCTGATTTCACATCCTGCTAAGAAGACCACAGGACAGAGGCTATGGAAGATCAAGACGTAACATATATCCTTGCTTTTAGGAGCCTGAGTGGTGTTAGGGAAGTAAGACTCCTATGTGGGCAGGGCAGGGCAACAAAACCAAAAAACACCCTTCTGTATGATAGGTGAATGTTAGCTAGTGCTCAAGGTCAACAGAGTTACTGCAGGCCACTGTGCTTGAGAAAGAATAAAACCCCAATTTTGATTCCTTCCATAGGAATTACCACTCCACACTGACTTGGCATAGGAGCGGCTGGGCCGATAGCGCCACCAGTCCACTAGAGGGCAGTCTCATCCCACAGCTTTCACAACAAGCCAGGTCCTGGCACCAAAGGAGCAGGACCAAAACCTTCAGGGATCCTAAGTTCTTGGGTAGCGGAGAAGCTCTGGCACTGTGCGTGCTGGGCTCTAGAGTCTTTCCTTGTTCTGCAGGTAAGTCTTTTTTGTTTGTTTTTCATTAGATTTCATGTATTAAAGTCTCTCGACTGTCCTCCCTGCTGTCTCAGTACTAGAGTGTGTGCGCTTAGAGTAAGGAGCTATTCCTGGCTACGCACTGGCAAGTCGTCAAGGAAGGCAAGTCACTCATTCCTGCCACAGCCTCAGTCTCCCCACCTGTAAAAGGAGGGCGTCCGTGCCATCATGACGAGGGTCCCTCCCAGTTCAGTCTTGCCCAACTCAGCTGCGAAGCGGAGGCTTTTGAGAGTGACTCAGAAAGAACTGTCGTGGCCCTGTCACCCTACATGCAGCGAGAGGACGCCACTGAGAAAGCATGAGATGCAGGTGGCGTCGTTTTCCTCGGAGGTTTTTAGGGGGACAGAGTCCTCCACCTGAGGCCCGTGGCTCATAGGCCCCAGAGCTAAGGTAAGTGCGTGCTTGTTTTCTGCTGGGCCGGTACCCCAGTCTTTTTCAGTTCTTTCACCAGGCCCAGAGCAGCCCTGAGGGATGGCACAGAAACGAAGAAACAGTCAGGCTCTCTCATCCCTTTACTTGCCTTTCAGCCACAACCAAGCACATCAAATGGCCCCCAGGGTGACTGTGCGTTCAGATGTGTCCTGATGGGTTGGGGCACCCAGGGCCTCCCACGCTGATGCCGGTGCATCTTGCACCTAATGGCTGCGGGAGCTGGGGGAGGGATGACTTCCCAGGGAAGCCTGTCTGTGGGATGCTATTAGCCACGGGGCCTCCTCCTGCCTTCAGTCTTCCTGCTCCAGAAGACCAAAGGACCAAGGACTTGGAGGGTCCAGATGAGGCATGATCTACTGGGACACGCATAAAGACATTTTTAAAAAAGGAATTATTTCCTTTATTTTGTCATTACTGTTATTTTCAATATGACCAGAGCAAGACAGAGAGAGAGAGAGAGAAAGTGAGAAAGCAAGCTGCCAAGTCTGGGACTTGAACCATGGTCAGCCATGTGAGAGTCCAGCATCCCTAACCACCATGCCACCTGTTGGCCCCGTTTTTAACAAAATCTAGGAGGGCAGACAAGACAGGTTTCTCCAGTAAGAGGGCAACTTGAGAATGGGTGCTTGGGTCAGCTGGCAGCATGGTAGTTAAGGTGGCGGTCCCCCACAAGGCTGACTGCACAGCGAGTCCCAGAACGACAGCTCGAAAAACACGTGTGATGTGTGTGTGTATGCCCAAAACCCCAAAAGTAAAACCAGCGAATAGAGACCCACGCTGATGCCGGTGCATCTTGCACCTAATGGCTGCGGGAGCTGGGGTAGGGATGCCTTCCCGGGGAAGCCTGTCTGTGGGATGCTATTAGCCACGGGGCCTCCTCCTGCCTTCAGTCTTCCTGCTCCAGAAGACCAAAGGACCAAGGACTTGGAGGGTCCAGATGAGGCATGATCTACTGGGACACGCATAAAGACATTTTTAAAAAAGGAATTATTTCCTTTATTTTGTCATTACTGTTATTTTCAATATGACCAGAGCAAGACAGAGAGAGAGAGAGAGAAAGTGAGAAAGCAAGCTGCCAAGTCTGGGACTTGAACCATGGTCAGCCATGTGAGAGTCCAGCATCCCTAACCACCATGCCACCTGTTGGCCCCGTTTTTAACAAAATCTAGGAGGGCAGACAAGACAGGTTTCTCCAGTAAGAGGGCAACTTGAGAATGGGTGCTTGGGTCAGCTGGCAGCATGGTAGTTAAGGTGGCGGTCCCCCACAAGGCTGACTGCACAGCGAGTCCCAGAACGACAGCTCGAAAAACACGTGTGATGTGTGTGTGTATGCCCAAAACCCCAAAAGTAAAACCAGCGAATAGAGAAACAGACTGCGGTGTAACCACCCTCCATGGGGGGTGTTTTTTCATACCCCCCGCCCCTCCAGTAAATGCACACACCTTCTAGCAAATTGGAGGAAAAACAAGAAAAAAGGAGAAACGGGGTGCTAAGTGCCTGGCGGCCTGGCTTCAGATACAACTCAGCCAGGCTATTGCACGGGGTTTCAGGGAAAAATATTTTGTTTGAGAAAATGTTTAATTCTCACGGTTGATTTACTTTTAAAATTACTCACCTGTATGGAACTGGCTCAGGATTTAAAATAAGCCATGAATAATCCATATTTAGAAAATGACACCTATTATACTATTCCCCAAGCAAACTTAAAAATACAGAATACTGCCTGGTCATACTTTTCTTCTTGCCCTACACATTTCATGAGGCAAGTTCCCCGAATTGCTCCTTGTATTTTACATCGTTTACTGTTTTACCTAGTCGAGCTTGGGCCAGAATACACTTTCTTTCTCTCTTTTTTTTTCCTTTTTTAAAAAAGAATTATTTATTTATTATTATGTTTTAAAGATTTATTTATTTATTTCCTTTTTTTTTTTCTTTATTTGACGAGAGAGAGAGAGAAAGGGAAAGTGAGAAAGCAAGCCACCAAGTCTAGGACTTGAACCATGGTTGGCCATGTGGGAATCCAGTGCCCTTATCCACCACACCACCTGCTGGCCCCTATTTATTCATTATTATTAATATTATTTTTCATGAGTTTTGCCAGAGAAAGACAGAGAGAGAGGGAGAGTGAGAAAGTAAGCTGCCAGGTCCAGGACTCAAACCATGGCCAGCCATGTGGGAATTCCAGCACCTTAACCACCATGCCACCTGCTGGCCCCAGAATATACTTTTTCAAGACAAATCCTTAAACTTGAAACAAAAACAAAAAACAACAGGGCAGGGGTGGTGGTTGTGGGGGTGGAGGAGGCTAGACGGTGGTGCAGCAGTACCTCTGCAAGGCTCTCCCACATGGGAAGGTCCCTGGTTCAAGTCTGGAGATCTTCCAGAGCACAAGCCTTGGAGGAGTGGACCGCAACATCAGGACGCTGTCTCTGCTCATGTCAGAAAGAAACTTTTCCTTTTTTTTTTGGTTAGGGGCACTTGCCAGAAAGAGAGAGAGAGGAGAAAGCCCTGTAAATATGGAATCAATCATGGCTTGCATGTCTGATTTCCTTAAGACAGAGACCCAGTGACAATGAATATGAAGATTAAGATATTAATAGAATCTGGGCTAGGAGGTGGTGTGGGGTTAAGGCGCTGGATCCCACATGGCCAAATCCATGGTTTGAGTCCCGGACCCGAGGCTTGAAAAACATGCTGGGTTCATGTGTGTGTGTGCCTAAAATCTTGAGAGGAGAAGGGAGGAGAAGGGATTGTGGTGTGGCCATCCCCTCTGGGGGGTGGTTTAGTACTTTCCCTCTCTCCTCTGTCTCTGTCTCCGGCAAGCGTAAGCACAGCCCTATGGCAGCCAAAAAAAAAAAAAAAAATAGCATGTTAATGTTCTTTATATATCCACCCAATTGTGCATTAATGATAATTTATCTTCATTAAGATGATTTAATCCATGAATTCAATCCTCATTAATGACAGGCTAGGATGACACAGACAATACAAGACAAATCTGTCAATAGACTTAGCTTCTGGGGGAGGTGGTCTGTCAGTGAGCTGGCTGGGAGGGGGAAGGAAGCGGTTTGAGAGTCTAACTCTTGCAGGATGACACGTCGCTTGTAGAAAGATATTCCAAAGTGAACTGGGAGTCGATCGTACCTACCCTACTGGTCCTCCAAGGTCAAGCTCATAAAACTGACAGCTCTAGCACTTAGGATTTCCCTTCGTTGCTTACCATGGTTCACAGCACACTTCCCCTGAAAATATGGCCACCTTTAGTATTTTTGCTATTTATAAAAGTAACATGTCTTAGTGCCAGCAGATTGATTGGTGGTTAAGGACGCTCGACTCTCACATGGCCGACCGCAGTGCAAGTCCTGGACCTGGCGGCCTGCTTTCTCACCTTTCCTGCTCCCACTTTCCCCCTCCCATCCCTCTCTGGTCAAATGAAAATAGATAAATAAATAAAGTTAGATAAAATAATTCTTTTTGAAAAAAGTAACATGTCTTGATGTACAAGAAATCTAATAGTTTTAAAAAAGTGAAAATGAACAATAACTCATCTGTTAATGGCCCATATTTCAGCTTTTTAACATAACAGTGCTGTTTATATCCTTCCATGTTTTTAACCCATGTATTAGCAAAAAATAAAATGTGCATGTATTACACACACATATTAAAACGTACTTAAAAATTGGATGGGGATCAGCAGATGGCATAGTGGTTACATTGCTGGATTCCCATGTAGTTAACTGTGGTTCGAGTCCTGGACCTGGCAGCTTAAAATTCATGCTGGGTGTGTGTGCATGTGTGCCCAAAATCCCAAGAGGAGAATGGAGGAGAAAGGACTGCAGTGTGGACATCCCCCCCCGCCCTCGGTGGGGGTTGATTTCTTGCTTTCTGTCTCTCCAGTGAGCACACGTACCCTATAGCAAAAATCTCTCTTAAAAACAAACAGGATGTATACTGTTCTATACTCCGCTATTTCTTCCTTTAACACAACAATTTATATAGCAATATTATGTGCACTGAAGTGGGAAAATGTTCATTCTTCTTAGTGGCTACATATCCATTCCATTATATGGGATACATATAGGGCTTATTTAGCGACTGTCCCCCTTGACAGGCATGCAGGGGATTTCTATATTCCCTCTATTATAAACAGTGATGTAGTTATACTCACATTCTGGTGGGATTTGCCCTTTAAGTAGCTGAGGGGTCCTGTTGAGTCAAAGGACACAGACTTTCTACACAGAAATGCCTTGCATGGGTGTCAAGCATACCCTGGAGTCCCAGAGGCTCCCAGGGGCCAGGCATAGAACTTACTGACCACATTTGCACAGCCCCTGAGGCCTAACAAAGCAGACTCCTGGGCCTGGTCCATATCAACTAATTAACACAGCGGGCAGAAGCAGTCTAATTCTATTTCTACTACCATTTATTTGTTTAGTTATTCAACAGTAGTTACTAGCCAGTTATTAGGTATGCTAGGCCCTGGGGACATATTGCAGGCCCTCTTCTACCCAAGATGCAGGACAGACTTCCCTGAAGAAGCCATCATGGGGGGTCATGGGGAGAGTTGGAGTGTGGTTCCAAGGGCAAATGGCTAAGAAACTAAGAACATGGGATCCCTTGTCCTATGTCTTGCAGTAGCTTGGAGTGACCCCTGACATTTACAGAGGACATGACCAGGCTAGAGGTGCTACCGACCCAGCAGCCCACGCTGTTTTGGACATAGTCCTTTCAGCAGCAACTCCTGTCAGCAGCCCCACTTCCATGGAGCAGGCTTTGGGACCCAGCCGATGCTCGATGGTGGGAGGTATGCCAAGGTGAGAGAAGTACCATCCCCTCACCTAACTCACAGGCAAAGGCTGAGATGTCACAGAAGATCTACATCTAGACCTGAGAACCAATTAGTAAATGATATACACACTACGATTTACCATGGGGCAGGCACCACCACACCCCACACCTCAATTTAAATGAGATGTTTATAAACCAACTTTATAGTTCAGCTGCTGAAGAGGGCCAACCGCATGCCAGGCATCCCAAGGAAGATCCAGGTAGAACTTTCTAGAAGTATCTGGGGGTAACACACCTGCTACCATGCAGAGAGTGAGGACATGGAATACTCTTCCCTTCTTACCCAAGTGAGTGTTCACGATACACAGGGTAGGGGGAGGAAACTATGATGGTGGAGAATCTCAATTGGCAGAGTCCAGGGTTTGGTTCCCATCAGCACTCTGCTTCAGGCTCTGCGGCTGGTGCCGGAGCAGAGCACACTGTCCTGGGCTTCTGTGGGCCATGGCTAGCTCAGGCTGATGCGGAGGCTGAGGTCTTGCCATAGGCCTATCCTTCCCATGATCCTTACTTTCCTCTAACCTGGCTCTCTCCTCAAGGAGGTGCCACCTCTGCTCACCTACCCTGGGACTAGGTGAAACCCACAGCCCTTTGCCCTCACCCCTTCACCTAGCTACTTATCCGATTTTGCTGATTCTGTCTTCCAGATTCATCCATTGTTTTTCCAGCCCCGCTGTGGACACTCTGTCTAGGACACCAGGCTTCTCACATGAGCCACTACAACATCTTCCCCGGAGGCCTCCCTAGCCCAGCCCAGCCCATCCTGCCCCCACCATGCTCTCTCCACTCAGTGGCAAATGAACTTTTCTTTTTCTTCATCCCAGAGGTGGGGATGTGGAGAAAATACCTCCGATGGGGTGCGGTCAGGCTATAATTCCTTCTACATTTCTCCATCCTGCTGGGATTAGAAGTGCACGCACACACACACACACACACACACACACACACACACACACGCCCAGCACTATTTTCAAGCCATTGGCGGCAGGACTTGAACCACAGTTAGCCATGTGGAATCTGGCTCCCTGAACTACTAGGCTATGGGGCTGGCCTCCAAGCAGACTTTTCTAAACCTTGAACCTGACCTGTTCTCCCGAAATGATTCTGCACTGCTCTTGGGGCAGAGTCTTTCCTGCGGCTGCTTACTGCTTATGAAGACAATAACCCGACTTGAATCTAACGGGCTGAGCTTCTGTTAGTTTTCTTTTTCTTAAAAAATTATTTGTTTGATTTTATTCATTATTAGTTGTAGTAGTACTTTTTCAAAGAATTATTTTATTTATCTTTATTTATTTGTTCTAATTTGACCACAGAAGGACAGAGCAAGCAAGTGAGAGAGAGAAAAAGAGAAAGAGGGAGAGAGAACAGAAATTGCCAGGTCCAGGACTCTAACCAGTCAGCCATGTGGGAGTCCAGTGCCTTTAACCACCATACCACCTGCTGGCTCCAGTAGTAGGTTTTTTTTTTTTCAAGAGTTATTTTATTTAACTTAATTTATTTACTTTTAAAATTTGACCAGAGAGGGACAGAACATAAGAGAGAGAGAGAGAGAGAGAGAGAGAGAGAGAAATTGATAAAGCAAGCCGCCAGGTCCAGGACTTGAACCATGGTCAGCCATGTGGGAGTCCAGTGCTCTTAACCACCACACCACCACACCACCTGCCAGCCCCCAGTAGTAGTATTTTTATTCTGAACAGAAAGAGAGAGAGAGGGAAAGTGAAAAGTAAGTTGTCAGGTCCAGGACTTGAACCATGGTCAGTTAGGAGGACTCAAGCACCTTAACCTCCATGCCACCTGCCAGCCCCAGCTTCTGTTAGTTTTCTGAATACCTCTGTCCTTCCCACTGAGGACCACACTACCCGCCCCTCCTTAACCACTTATCCTTACCTCTCCTAACTCTCATGGGGCCTAGGTGTTATTCCCCTGGGATGGGGTCCCCTGTGGCACTTACGACATCACGCTGTCACTGTGTACCTAAAATGCCCTCACTAGAGGGCACAGCTGTGTCAGACTTCTTTC
>NW_006159701.1:4127025-4154783 GCF_000334495.1 Tupaia belangeri chinensis | reverse complement strand
AGAATCCAGCAAAGGGCCTGGCACAGGGTAAATGGTCAAGAACTGTCTGTTGATTAACCTTCGAAGAATCAGCTTTTACTCGAGGGGTTAGCCTCAAACACTCCGGACCCAGCTACTCAAATCCCCAGATGCAGCCCATCTTGGCCACTGGATCTTTTCCGCAAAAGGCCTGTTCCCTACCAGGTCTTAGAACTCACTGTTCCTTGCATTCGGATTTTCAGGGTTTGGCTCCTCATCAGCTGCACCATCTTCTGCTGTTGCACGTGCTGAGAGGTTTACTGGCTGTCATAACATCTCTAAAGCAGGGGTTATGTCCCTGGCCAACCCTAACCGCAGGCACCAGAAGGGGCTCTGCCTTTCTGTGGAGCTTTACCAGGCCCCACGGCTGCCGCGAGTGCTCCTCTCTAGAGGTTGGAGCACACAGAACACAAGCCTAGCACCTGCAGCGTCTGCAGCTTCCACTCTGGAGGAAGGAGCCTCCCTCAGCAGCACCTTCACTAAAGAAAAGCCAGCCAGATGACCCCCCTAGGCATGGCCACCAGTGGCACGTCCACAGGAACAGCATGCACCTGAATCTTTCTCCTCCTCCCACTGGGGGGCCTTGGTCCAAAGACCAATGGAGTCCACCCACACTGCAACCTGAGAAACAGGGCCGCAGCAAATGGGGCACCGATCAGGGGAAGAGTACGGGCCTTGGCTTGCCCCCCACTTGGCGAAGATCTGGAGCGAGAACTGGCAGCAGGTTCTGCAGAGCTTCGGAGCCCCAAACTCAATGGTGACCTAACGTGGGGTAACAGGAGACTGAAGCACCTGCCAGGGGGACACACGCACCTCCTACTGAGCCAGGGCCACTGCTTCCAGAAACTAGGGAGGCAAGAACAAGCCCTGCTTAGGCTGAGCCACTGCTCTGGCCCGGGAGGGGCAAGGGGCCGTTCACACGGATGGAGACCAACCAGCCAGCCCCAGGACTGGCCACGCCCGACGCCCACAGGTCTCTCTTGGCAGGTCTTACTCCAGTCCAAACAGCTGGGGCTCACTGGGTCCTTTTACACCCCTCCCTCTGGAGGCCACTAAGTGGATTTTAAACCCTCACTCCTCACTTTTTCCTTTCCTCCTCCCCAAGTTCTTCACTTAGAGGTGACCACCCAGGCACCAGGCCCTCGAACGTTCTGGTCAGCTGCTGTTCCCTGAAGTATGAGTCACCGCATGACACGGGACACTCTCAACAGGGATGGGGGCTCGCAAAGCCTGTCTCACCGAAGGCCCTGTTTTCCGACAGAAACCTTTCATTCCATAGGAAATGAGGTCACACACCAGAGCACATGGGGAACCGGTGAGAAAATCCTGGTGCCAAGAAGGGGGGCTGAGGGTGGGAGAAGAGGCGAGGAGACAAACTAGACCCTCACAGGCCCAAACCACCAGGAGAACCACCTGACTCTCTTGGGAAATTCACACTGGGGTGGGGTGGGGGTGCAGCGTGTGGAGAAGGGGACTCACGTGGCTTAAAAAAATGTTTCTTTTAAAGTATATTCAACATCATGATTGCAGGGTATCTGGCTGGTTTGCTTTCACGCCGGCTGCCCCCCACACCCTGCCCACTGACTAAAGGAGGCCAGCACACAGAATGCCACAAGGTGGTAAAGAGTTAAAGGGGGGGGGCTGCTGGGCGGCTAGGCGGGCTCCCTTCCCGTGGGTGGGTGCGCAGCACTGCCCGCTCCGGATGGCTCCAGGCTCCAGGCCGGCTCCAGGCTCCAGGCTCCGGGGCTTGGCTGCAGCCCGGCCTGACCTTCCAGGTTTCCCTGGCAGGAGATCAAAGCACCAAAGCCACAAACACAGCTCAGAACTCCGAGGCCCTGCGGCCAACCCCTCTACCCCCCACACCACCGACGGCTCCTCCACCCCGCCTCTGTCCCAGGGTCCCTTCCTTTCCCCAGCCCTTCTTTTCCATCCCCCCACCCCCACAGCAGGCCAGCCTTTGGAGGGGGCACCGGGCTGGGGCTGGGCTCTTATCCGGCCCTCTCCAACCAGAGCAAGTGGCCTCCCTGCCACCAGCCCGCCCCTCCCCACCAGGAGAAGATATTTCTCGCCATAATTAAAGTCATTAAGCCTCCAAAGGCTCCCGTGGGCTGCAGGTTCTGAGCTCCGGAACGAAGATGATGCATTTTAAGTCCTAGTTAAGATTCTGCTGATCTATCTAGGAGACATGTAGCAGCGAGAATTCCGCGGTGAAGTCAGTGGTTAGGGCTGCCTAAGTTTAAACGGTGTTATTTATTCTCAAAATATGTAGCAGCCCCACTTCAGTTCTCCTAATTAAAGGAACCGACAGAAAAGACTGGAGTCCTCAGCCACGTCACGGCGCCACAGCCCGGGCTGGGACCCTTTCCACAGTCAAACGGCTGGGGTCAGAGGGACGGCATCCCCTACATCTTAACGCGCAGACGTTTAGACCGGTTCCAAGAAACACAATGATCCTCTTTGTCTCAACACCTGCCAAGGAGCACCAAAATCCCGGGGAAGCCTGTGCACACCCTCCTGTCCTCTCTGTACAGCTGGGTGGAGGATGTTATGGAAAAAGGCCTGTGACTGGAAGAGAAACTGGGAAGAGCTTGGAGGCTGTTATCTTAGAGATGAGTTTCCAGAAGACCCACTGCAGGCTAAATCTTGTAAAGTCAACAGCTAGAAACTTCAAAAAGGACCATCCCCTTCTATGCATATGGTGACTAATTAATATAAACACGTGTTAATTAGGAAGCAGAATAAGGCTTAATAAGCAACAACTGTGCCTGCAGAAGTCTGAAGACCCTGCAGCCTCCCTTCCAGGGATAGGACAGATGGGAGGTGGGGGACGGGCAAAGCGCTCTGAGGGCTGAGTCCCTCAATGGGGAGATCTTAGTTCTTAACCTTGGCTCAGAGGTTGCGTCCAGGAAGATTTCAAATAACAACAAAACACCATGCCTGGGCCACACTCCTAGAGATAATCATTTATGTGTAATGGGACCCCCGGAACAATATTTTTCTAAAGGTTTCCTTGTTAATTTTCAAATTCAAGCAGGGCTGAGAACCACTGCTCTAACCACTGATCTAACGCAAAGTTGCACAAAGTCTCGGACTTGACATCCATGCGCATTCTGGGACCTAGATTTCTTATTTTTATCAAGAGGAAGGTAATTTGAAAGAAATAATTTCTTTTTAAAAAAAGAATTATTTTATTTTAACTTTATTTCATTCAACCAGAGAGGGACAGAGTGAGCAAGAGTGAGAGCGCCACCAGGTCTGGGACTCAAAACATGGTCGGCCATGTGGGAGACCAGCGCCTTTAACCACTACTCCACCTGCCAGCCCGAATGAAATAAGTTCTACATGCCAAAGCAGACCTAACATTTATGAGACTTGGAACAAGGGCTACCCATTAGATAAAATATAGCCTATCCTCCTTTTAAAAAAGCTTTTTCACTCTTTTCTTCCATTAGGAAGAGAGAAAGAAACACAACCAACAGGGTCCAGGGCTTGGCTGCAGCCTGGCCTGACCTTCCAGGTGGGTCCCCATGCTGCAATCCACTTCCAGCAGATGGCCCAGCCTGCAGGCAGTGGGCTTGGGGCGGGTGCGAGGGGAGGTTGGGAAGTGAACCCAGGACGTTTCCCTGGTGAGTCCAGTCCCATTACCGCTGTAGCACTGCCTGGTCATTATATACTATCCTTTTATCTTGACATATATATCAGGTCATTGGAAAAGTCAGGACACATTTTTGCATGGAAAAATACGACCACTCAATATCTTCGTAAAGATTCGGAAGGTTAGGTCCCAGGTGAGATTTCTCTTTTAACTATTTGGAGTTTTTTTTTTTTTTTTTTTTTTGCCAGAACATGTCAGTGTGAAGACGGCTGATCCCTGGCCCACCCTGCACTTTGAGGGGGCTTATACACATGTGGGTGCACGCCTTAGCCTCCGAGGCCAAGCTGTCTAACTCTCCCCTTACAGGGGTGCTGCCAGTAAAGTGTGCCTGGGAGGATGGTCTTAGAAGAGAGCTCTGCAGGGCCAGCTGGTGGGGTGGCACTTAAGGTGCTGGATTCCCACATGGCCAGTCACAGTTCAAGTCCTGGACCCAGTGGCTTGAAAATCACACTCGGGGTGTGTGTGTGTGTGTGTGTGTGTGTACCACAAATCCCATGAGAATGAAGGAGGAGGAACTGCAGTATGACCATCCTCCTTGGGGGCGATTTCTCACTTTCTTTCCCTTTCCCCCTCCCCCAGTGAGAACATATACCCTATGGCAACAACTAAAAAGAAAAAACAAAAACAAAAGAAAAGAGGTTTGCAAGGGCTGGAAGCCAGCAGAGGGCTATCTCAGGGGACTTGGGGATCCTGAGAATAGTCTAGGAGGTTTCTCCTTGGACTTCAGTGGCCAGAAGCATTAGAAGTAGGGCCTTTAAGGACCATCCTCCCCTTGCCTGGTCACAAGGCAGTACTGGCCCGAAACACGAGACTCTCAGAAGTAAAGGATCTGTTACTGCACCCAGCGAAGAACTGAGTGCTTTCCAATGGTACCGCATCTGCACAGCAACTCTGGGACCAGCGTGTTGATCCCCATTTTACAGTTAGAGACTCAAAGGTTACATAACTTACTGCCCATGGTCACCCAGCCACAAAGGAGAGAGTGACATTTGACCTAACCCTCTCTTTGTAATACCAAAACTGAGAAATATTCACATTGTCCCAGGGGTTTCTAAAATCTAGCGTGGTGGTGATGCATGCACGCATATAAACAAGAACCTGAACCTCCAAATATGCCATTAATGGCTTATGTGAGTATCGGATTCCCCAGTCCCACAGGGAGCTCAACCTAACCCACCGAGACTCCCTCATCTTTATAAACCGCCCTGTACAAATGTCATGCAGCTCACGTAGTCAACATAAGGCGGGGCTTTCTTCCTAGCTGCCTATCACACTGCGCGGCATGTGGCCCTCTTTGGAGGCGGCAAACTTTGCCTACTTTTGTGCAGCTTTAGCTGTTTGAAAGCTCAGGTCTGTTTAGTCAAAGGCTATTTAATTCAAAGAAATTGTATCTATTGCTGTTTTAGCCAAAGCAAGCTTAAAGACAATACCACTGTTGCCCTTTTTACTTGTTAAGGACCTGAGCCGTTTTGAATGGTCCCCTGTGTGCTCTATGGTACTGACTCTTGTTATCTGTGACTTTGTATTAATAGAGTATAAGAATGATATGGGTCCAGCAGTTGGCATAATGTCTACGTCACAGGACTCCCATGTAGTCAACGGTGGTTCGAGTCCCAGACCCAGTGGCTTAAACTCACGCTGGGTGTGTGCGCGTGCGTGCCCAAGATCCCGAGAGGAAAACGGAGAAGGGATTGCAGCGTGGCCGTCCCCCCTGAGGGGTGATTTCTCACTTTCTGTCTCTCTCTGTCTTTTTAGTGAGCGCACGTGCCCTATAGCAAAAACCTCTCAAAAAAAAAAAAAAAAAAAAAAAAAAAAAAAAGAAAGAAAAGAATGAAACAACTTCAGGGCCAGCAGATGACATGGTGGTTAAAGCGCTGGACTCCCACATGGCTGACCATGGTTCGAGTCCTGGACCTGGCAGCTTGAAAATCATGCTGGGTGTGTGTGCATGTGTGCCTAAAATCCTGAGAAGAGAATGAAGGAGAAGGGATTGTGGTGTGGTCATCTACCCTGGGCAGGAGGGGGTGGGTGGTGTTTTCTCATTCTCTTTCTCTAGCAAGCTCATACACCTTACAGCAAAAATCTTTTAAAAAAAGAAATGATATATGCTCAGCTCAGGCCCAGCTTAGGTAACGAGTGTGGCCAAGAGGTATGTTCCTCAGGCTGGGACCACATGGGAGGTCTGGGTTCAATTCCAGTCTAAACTAAAGGCCAGGCGTGGTGGGTAGTGGCTATAACCCCAGGGACTTGGGAGGCTGAGGCAGGAGGAGAGTGAGCTCAGGGCTGGTCTAGGCAACAGACACAGTGAGATCTCGTCTAAGGAAGAGCTGGTGTGCTGGTGTGTGCCTGCAGTCCCAGCCGGGAGGAGGCCAGGCTAACTACCCGGCCTCTTTTTAGCCCTGCCGTGGAGGAAGCGCAGGTAGAGGAGATGCCACCTCACACTACTGGGATTGAAATCCTGGCTCGCCTGACCAGCTGTGACTGTGAGCACCTGAAGACTTTTCTCTGCTTCATTTCTTTATTGTACAACGGAGATGACATCAGGAGACTTCAAAAAGTTTGTGAAAAATTTGATTAAAGTACAAATTTATTTTGGTGAAAAATATTTTGAGGTCCATGAAGAGTTTGTTCATATTATGTATTTTCCAACTTTTTAAAGTGTTCCCTCATACACTGCCACAGTCACTGGGAGGGCCACGTGAGAAGATGCCCAGCACACAGCATGGTCTTAAGGAGCAATTGCTGCAAACATCCCCCTCCTCTGAACATGGCACATACTCCATCTTTTCTGGGCATCTGGCCCTTTCCTTCATTGCTTGGGTACAGGATTCTTCTCTCCAGCAAAGGTTTCCCCGTGATCCCTCCCGCAGAACCAGTACCCACGCAGAACAGGCAGGCCCTCAAAAGTCACAGTGAATTCACCTTCTGAAGACTCCTGGGAGTTGAGCTGACCATGTTGCATTTCCTATACATACAGGAATCTCACAGTGCAGGACAAGAAATGATGCCATGGTCCAGGACAGGCAGAGGGTGGGCAGTGGCTGTCACTACGATGGCAGGTTCAGGGCCCTGGGGAGAGCTTGTTAAAAATACAGGGACCTGGGGCCAGTAGAGGGTGGAATGGTTACGTCGCTGGACTCCCACACAGCCAACCACAGTTCAACTCTCAGACCTGGCGGCTTAAAACTCATGCTGGGCAAGGGGCTAGCAGGTAATGTGGTGGTTAAGGGTGCTGAACTCCCACATGGCCAACAGCGGTTCGAGTCCTGGACCTGGCAGCTTGCTTTCTCACCTTCTTTCTCTCTCTCTCTCCCTCTGTCCTTCTATGGTCAAATTAAAATAAATGACATTAAATAAAATAATTATTTAAAAGAGAAACAACTCATGTCAGGCATGTGTGCATGTGTGTCCAAAATCCTGAGAGGAGAGTGGAGAAGGGGCTGCAGCATGGTCATCCCCCATTGGGGGTGATTTCTTGCTTTCTGTCTCTCTGCCTCTGTTTCTCCAGTGAACACACATGTCCGATAGCAGACAGGGACAGTCTAAAAAAATACAGGGACAGTCTCCTCTCTGCACACTGCCTGAATGGAGCTTGGCTGGAGGTGGTCCCCACCTTTGTAGGTGTGAAAGCTACTCAGGTGGATTCTTAGGTGTAGCCAAGACAAGTGGCACAAAAAAGACTTATTTATGGGAGGAAGAAATGGTGAGCTGAAAATATGTTTCTTTCTTTCTTTCTTTTTAATTAAGTATGTCTATATGCATGTATTTCCTTCATGGGCCATTATCTGGCCCTGAAATGCTCTTTTCAATCCCGACTCATCAATCCCTTATTTGTCCTCTCTTAAGAACAGCCAGATTCCTTTCTTGGCTACATTTCTGGTTTTCAAGAAACACACTCATGCTATTTTGACTTGGACTTAAGGAAAGCCCTCCTTAATGAGAAGATATATATTTTCTTTTTTGTAAAGAGGTTTTTGCTATAGGGTGTATGTGGTCGCTGGAGAGTCAGAAACAGAGAGATAGAAAGCAAGAAATCACCTCCCAGAGGGTATGGCCATGCTGCAATCTCTTCTCCTCCATTCTCCTCTTGGGATTTTGGGCACAGATGCACATGTACCCAGCATGAATTTTAGGTCTCTGGGTCCAGGATTTGAACCACAGTCAACTATGTAGGAGTCCATTGATGTAACCATTATGCCATCTGCTGATACCAAGAAAATGTGTTTTCAAGGCAGCAAACAATTAAGTTTATGTGATGTCTGGGGAAAGACACTCCCTAAAGCAGAAGTCTGAGTCCTTCACAATGGCCTCGAGGGCAGTAACCATCACAGGCATCCTCTAGTCACCAGCTCCTAGCGTGGCACCTGAAACCCAGTGGGCACACAAACACTAAGGAACACAGCTGTAGGCACAAGAGCAACTATCTACCCCCTACATGGCAAGCTTTTGGAGTTCACAGCAGAAATCTTCCTGATGCCAAGGCCCAAGCCTTTGGTCTCCACTTTCTGGGAGGACAGGGCAATAGAATGTCAGTTTCATAAGGGGACTTCTGTGATAATAGCATAATAAAAATTGGGGAAAATGAGAATTTCAAGGACATCATTTTCAAGTGTAAGTCCCACTTTCTTTATAAAACACATGCCTTCTTATATTGAGCCCTTATATACATTCTGAGCCAAGCTCCATGTCACAGACCTTGAGTGTCAACCAGCATCTACTTCTGTGTAGTAAGTTATGATGGCTTTGCCATGAGGTATATTTCAGTAATGGAGCCCGGGCTGCAGAGCGCATACTGAGTGTAGCAGCTGAGGTCATGTGCTAGGCTATAAAACAGTATGATGTAAACCAGGAAGGCCATATTTTAGGGTCTCATTCAAAGAACCAAGTGTCATAATCACATCTCCACTAGTCAACGGGCTGAAGGTCATGTCGAATGTACGCTCTTGCTTTTTCCAAATGCATTCCAGTCCTGGACCTCAATAAAGTCATCACAATGGTGGTGATGATGAAAGGGGAAGGAGGAAGCAAAATAAACACCTCGCTGGCCTTCTCGCTGATGCTAGATAATGGAAAAAAGCTTGGGGGCATCCCTACCAAATGCCAACAATTGGTAAGTGTACTTCCTGATCTTAGATTCACAATCCCACCGATGCCCTCCATTGGGCTATGAGAAGTGAGGGGCTTGCAATCTATGAAACAGATCAAGGGCTCAACTCGGGAGGCCCACCTTAAAGGGTGTTCAAGACAGTTCTGGAAGGGAAGCTCTTGGAAGGGAGGGCATGGGTTGTAGGGTAGATGGTCAGGTGGCTTCATGGAGGCCAAGGAGCCTGAAGGAAGAAGAGAACTCTGGCCAGGAGCTGAGCACACGAGGTGCTGGCAGAGATGGCAGACCCGCAGACCCACCAAGCAGCATGAAGGGGGGAGGTTGGCAAAGGGCACTATTGGGTTACCTGGTGATTATTTGTTATACCTGCTCCCGAGACCATCATATTAGCTAAGGCGGCATTTAGTGACTATACTTTGTCTCAGTAGCAGCTGTCATGCCCACAGTTTAGTTTCTGACATGTGGCATCCAAGTAGTCCTTACGGTTTACGGGCAGTTTTTGTTCCCAACCTGAATTTTACATTCTCTGGAAGGGGTTCCCTAACTCCTACACAAGGCCCAGTCTTGTGGCTATGTGCTTCTAGGCAAAATACTTTATTGTAAGAACTGTCTACTATAGTTTGAATGTGCCCCAGAAATTCACATGTAGAGCCATGACAATGAGATTAAGACAGTGGAAACTTGGTCTAATTATGATGTCAAAAAGTAGGGCTTTTGGGAAGAGATTAAGATTAAGGTTGGGGGGGTAGGAGAAGACTGATTTTTTGGTAGGTTTGTTTATTTTAAAAATATGTATTTATTGGGAACCAGCAGTTAGCGTAATGGCTATGTCGCTGGACTCCCATGTAGTCGACCGCGGTTCGCGTCCTGGACCCGGTGGCTTAAAACTCACGCCGGGCGCGTGTGTGTGCGTGCCCAGGATCCTGAGAGGAGAATGGAGGAGAAGGGATTGCGGCATGACCATCCCCCCTGGGGGGTGATTTCTCGCTTTCTGACTCTAATGTCTCTCTCTGTCTGTCTGGCGAGCGCACGCGCCCTATAGTGAAAATCTCTCCCCCCAAAAAAAATGTATTTATTTAATTCCATCTGTCATTATTATTTTTTAATCTAACCAGACAGAGGCAGAGATAGAGAGAAAGGGAAAGTGAGAAAGCAGGCCAGAACTCCAACTGTGGTCGGCCATGTGGGAACCCAGTGCCTTTAGCCACCACACTACCTGCCAGCCCTTCTGGTAGGTTTATAAGGAGAGGGAAAGACAGAGACACACGTAGAACACAGACCAACTCCTGCTCTCTGCCACGTTGTGATGCAGCCCACTAGAGGGGGGCTCTGAACCTCGGACTTCCAACCAGTGAGTGACTAAGTCTCTCTCCTGAAATCATCCAGTTTAAGTATTTCCTGTTGTTAGCAATGATATGAACTAGAACACTGTCCTTTTCAGGATTCATTAATTGAATAAATATTTATTATACCATGAAGGTACAAACATATGCCAAAAGGACTTAGTCTTAAAACTTGTAAGTACGGGAGCTCCAGTAGCTACACGAGGGAACAGGCACTCACAGCAAGTGGCAACGGCTTGGAGAAGAAAGTCACAGGACAGCAAGAAGAAAGGGAGAAAGGAAGGAGAGGTGCTGGCTGATAGGGCGCAAGCATTTCCACTTTCCATCAGACCATGCCTCATCATCCAGCAACACACCTCAACGTTGCAGGCCTGCTGCCTGGCAACCCTCACTCCACGAATATTAAATCATCAGCTCAGCTCAACCATGGTGGCACAGATGATAGCATGCCAAATGTCACTGCTGGAAGCCACATGGTGACTTCAGTTTGAATCTCTGTCCCAGATGGCCTAAAACACACCAGGTACACGAGCATTTGCGTGTCCTGGATCCAGTGAGCTGGAGACCAAGGATTGTGGCATGACCAGGCTCTGTGGAGGGTGCTCTCTTCTCTCTCATGCATACACAGGTGCTCTATTAGAAATAAAGGAAAGGGGCAATGGGTAGTGTGGTGGTTAAGGCACTGAACTCCCACACAGTTGACCACCGTTCAAGTCCTGGACCTGGCAGCTTATTTTCTCACCCCCCTCAACTCCCAACTCTCTCTGGTAAGTACATGTGCCCTATAGCAAATTAAATAATAATAATAGTAAATAAAAATTAAATAAATAATTAAAGAAGTAAAGGAAAAAGAAACAAACTCAGTACCAAAGCTTCTACCCAACAATAAATATATGGGTAATTACTGTTTCAGGAAGGCAAATTAATTTTAAAATACGGTTTGGGAGCCTTTAACAGAGCAGAAAATTGAATAATAATAATAAAGAAACCCCTAAACAGTTGATGTCTTTAAAAGTCATTACAATGAAAGACACTAAAGAGACATGAACCACAGAAAGGTGGAGTTGGGCCCGGATCGCTTCCTTTGGTCAATAATTGGTAAATGACTGTGTCATTAAGAAAAGGACTTCTTGCAAAGGAACAGCTTAATCCCAGGAAAAGGAAAGAGCAGAAAGGTTACATTAAGGGAATCAGGGATAATCTCTATCAATTACCCAGAGCCTTTCCTGTTGGGGAAGTCTCAAAAGAAGAACAGGAAGAGCTAGGGTCATGATCCAGGGTGCTTACGCTTTGTTTTATGATCCAGGACTTTGGCAGTCTGGTTTGTGGGTAAGTGGAGCTAAAACTACAAGTACTAGGTAACCCCCAAACCAGCAGGTAATTGTAGAACATGCCAACACTGGCTCAGGAGGCACCCAGCTATCCGGCAGGCATGAGAGACTGGCTGGGATCGTTTTTGAGGTTAAATAAATCAAACTGCACACCCTCCAGGTGGCTGGGACATTTGGATGGGCCAGGGAGCCAAATTCACAAGAAGGCCACAAACCGCTTCCTTTGAAGATGAGTTCTGGCCTGATGGGGGGTTTGAATCCCAAGTTGTCTTGAAAACACACGGGACACCCAAGATCCTGGCTAGCTAGAGGGCTGGGGGAAGGGGGCTATGGCATGGAGAGACTGTTCAGAGTGCCTGTCTCACTCTCACTTAAAAAGCAAAAAACCCCAAAAGCAAAGATTCTGGCGCAGTGGTCTCTAAACAGAATCACTGGCTCAGCCTGAGCCTGCTTCTCCTTGTCCTGGGAGCACATGCAGCCCACCCGGAGAGTCACTGCACTCCTCCTGCACAGGACAAAGGATCGCTTAGGCAACAATGACCTTGACCTTGGCCCATGTGAATTGATTAAGTGCCTCTTAGTCCTGGAATGGGATGAAAGCGCACCTAGTTGCATGCCCGAGATTTGCAAAGAAGGCACAGTATGCTGAGGTCACAGTATGCTGCCAGCAGGGGAGGGCGGTCCACTCAGAGGCAACTGCATCCTGTCAACCTGCCCCCTACTTCTTCGTGGCCCATTAGATTTTGTAATGTCCAAGGTTTGGTAATTTCTTTTTTCTTAAAAAAATTTTTTTTTGCCTTAGGATACATAGGATCCTTGGAGAGAGAGAGAGAAAAAAAGAGTGTGAGAGGGGAAGTGAGAAATCACCCCTTGTGGGGGATGGCCACACGACAATCCCTTCTCCTCCATTTTCCCTCTTGTGATCTTGGGCACACACACACATATGCACCTGGTGTGATTTTTAAGCCTCTGGGTCCAGGCATTGAACTGTCATCGACCATGTGGGAGTCCAGTGACGGAGCCGCTAATCTATCTGTTGGCCTCTGTAATATCTGAGTTTTTGTTTCAGGGAAAAATCAGAATTTAAAGAAATCCAGTGTTAGTTTTCCCAAAATAGCTTTAAAATGTATGTAATCAGAACCCAGTAGTAAAAAGATAAACATTTTGCATATCATTTAAAGAATCATTAGTAATATATCCTATACTAAGAGATTGGAAGTTTTTTTTTTTTGAGAGGTTTTTGTTATAGGGCGTGTGCGCTCGCCAGACAGACAGAGAGAGACAGAGAGACAGAGAAAGCGAGAAATCACCCCCCAGGGGGCATGGCCACATCGCAATCCCTTCTCCTCCGTTCTCCTCTCAGGATCTTGGGCACCTACACACACGCGCCTGGCGTGAGTCTTAAGCCCCCGGGTCTGGGACACAAACCGTGGTCGACTACGTGGGAGTCCAGCGACATAGCCATTACACTAACTGCTGGTTCTGGAAGTCAAGTATTTAAAGAAAGATTTTTTAAAGAGATTTTTGCTTTATGGCAAATGTGCTCACTAGAAGACAGAAAGCAAGAAATCATCCCCAGGGGGGATGGCCATGTTGCAATCCCTCTTCCTCCATTTTTCTCTCTGGATTTTGGAGAGAAATGCACATGCTCCTGGCGTGAGTTTTAAGCCTCTGGGTCCAGGAATCAAACTGCACTCGACTACATGGGAGTCCAACGACATAACCATTACTCCACCTGCTGGTCCCTAAAGAAAGAATTTTTAAAGCACTGTTTTCAAAGGAAGGTTGACTACAGACACTAGTTTTGAAGGGAAGTAGAACCTTGAAGTGTAAAATAATATAATTTCAAATGTACCAATGGAGTTCATGTAATAAATCTTAAAATGAGTGTTTTTGTAACAATAATTTCCCCAACATACTGAGTTTGCTTCTGTTGGGATTCGGACATTTGCATAACTCAAATTTACAACAAGTTGATTAAAGTCTTTTTTCACCCCTTAATTGCTAGAGGGCACACATGAGAGAGAGAGAAAGAGGGAGAGAGCGAGCATTCTCTACTATCATCATCCCTTTATCTTCACCTCTCTCCTCAAAGGATTTGGGGTGCACATGTACACATGCTTGGTGTGTTTTTCAAGCTGCAGGAGCTGGGATTATTTACTGTGGTCGGCCATATGCAATCTAGTTTTCCAGGCACCATGCTGTGGGACCAGCTCAACGGCAGTGTTTTCAACAGAGCACCCAGCCCCTGCTGTTTTGCTGGTTTCGTGGCCTCATACCCATTGAGACCAGTGTATTGAAGATGGGGCTAATCTACTGGATGGTGAGAGACTGCAGGTGGAGGAGGAGGAGCCCTATTCTCATACTGCCTTGAGGATATGCCACAGCAAGACAGGATGATGGGAGGGACAACCAAAGACTCAGAAACACTCGATTCTCCAAGTCCCATGGCCCTACTTCAGTTTTAGCTATAAGAGAAAGTCTGTCTGGGATCAGGGTCTGACAGTCAAGAGGAGGTTAGGGTTGGGGGTCATGTTAACAGCTAACAGATGAAGTTATAGATTAACTCATCACTGCCATTAGTTGGTTAATGTACAATTTGCAGGTAACTTCAATAGTCCTGGCCCAAGATCAGAGTAAAAACAGCGCCATTCCCTCGTTTGAAATTTAAGAAGTAATAAAAAGGAACGAACCACTAATACAGACAACCAACATGGAAGAACTCAAAATAATTATGTTGAGTGAAAGAAGCCAGATTAAAGAGTCATACTGTATCATTTCATCTTTTACATATAAAATTCTAAAAAATGCAGATTAATGTAGGAGAAAGCAGACCGGTGGTTGTCTGGGAACTAGGGAGAGACAGAGAGGGAGGGAGAGATTGCAAAGGAGAATTGAGGAAATTGTTGGGGAGTGATGAGTCTATTCATCTTGACGGTGGTGATGGTTTCATGGGTGTGTACATATGTATATAGGTCAAACCCTATCAAATTGTACACTTTAAACAGGTGAGGTTTATCATATGCCAATTATACTTCAATAAAGATTTAAAAAATAGGGGTAGAGGAAGAATCCCTAACTATTCTTTTCACATTATTGTCTTATTGCTGAGAAGCAAAATTAGTATGACACCCTTTAGGAAGACAACAAAATTAGTTAGACAACCCTTTACCATGTGAATACTGTTCATTTTAGTTAACATAGCAAACTTCAAGACAGTTGTAAAAATTATCCAGACTGAGCGAGGTAATACCTCATTCCTGACACCTGAAACTGTCTTGATTTTTAAAAACATATCCTCTCTGGGGGCCTGCAGGTGGTGTGGTAGTTAAGGCACTGAATTCCCACATGGCCAACCATGGTTCAAATCCAGGACCTGGCTGCTTGAAAATCACGCTAGGCACGCATGCATGCCCAAAATCCCAAGAGAATGGAGGACAAGTCATTGTAGGGTGGCCATTTCCCTGGGGATGAATTCTCACTTTCCCTCTTTTGCCTCTCTCTGGTAAGTGCACATGCCTTATTGCAAAAATCTTAAAAACAATAATAATAAAAAGTTAAGAATCCCCTCAGTGAATCTGGATGAACAGTAAGTTTGACCAGCAGTATGGAGACTGCCTAGACCCCAGGAATAGGCAGATCTCAGGTCAGTGTATGTGAGAGAATATGAGGATGATCAGGACTGTGGGACGTGTATGTGTACAGCTGCAATTGCTGACCAGCAGGGGAGCTCAGTGGCCTGAGAAATTCTTTATAATTGCCAGAGAGCACATGGGCTCTCTAAAGAGAGACAGACAGGGGAGAGAGGAGGAGAAATGCCTTGAGGATATGCCACAGCAATAAGGCATGGTCATGTAGCAAACCCTTCTCCATCCCATCAGGATTTTGGGCATGCACACACATGTACCTGGTGTGTTTTTTTTAAGCTGCTGTGGTCAGGAGTCATGGGGGATCTGACTCCCTTAACCACTAGGCTACAGGGCCAGCCTCTGAAAGATTTTTCTATGTATGGATTTACTACTTACTAATAGATACTCTTGGGCAAATCACTAAGTATAATCTTATTTCCTCATCTGCAGAACTAGGGCAGTGACATTACAGTCATGTGCTGCTCAACAACAGAGATATGTTCTGAGAAACATGTCTTTAGGCAATTTCATTATTGTGTGAATATCATGGACGGTACTTACACAAACCTAGAAGGTATCATCTACTATGCATCTAGATGGTATGGTATAGCCTATTATAATCTTATGGGACCACCATCATATAGGCAGTCTGTCACAGACTGAAATGTCATACCGCCAGGAACGGACTTTGTAGGAGTGTCAAGTGGATCAAGTAGTTCATAGGTTTAAGGTGCTTGGCAAAAGTTTGGGCACACTGTAGGCGCCAATTAATGGTAGCTATGATTACTACTCATTGATCCAGTCTTAAATGAATGGCGCTAAGTTGTTGATAACTGCAAATCAGACGATATTGCTTTGAAAAGAGGACTCAGAGTTTTGAACTAGGTATTATTTCTTTCTTTAGTAATCACTTTAGCTTGATGTCATGAATACAAGTGGCACTGTCTTTCTGTGTTCTGCTTTCGGTTTCCATTTGGAGCAGAATTCAAATAATCTCCACCAGTAGATGGGTCTTCAGAATTTAAATTGCTCTTGTGATTTTCAATCCTTCCTGGCTCAGCTGGAAATTGCACACGCCAGGATTAACATGAAGAATCAAATATCTCGTCCTGCCAAGGGTTGTGAGAAATTCATACTTCTTGGAGAAAACTGAAAATGGCCACAATATTTTGTGGTTTCTCTCATCAAGAGATGGAATTTATTTCTCTGCCCCTTGAATCTGGACTTGGCAGTGTGACCTGTGTTGGCCAATGAGACACAAGCAAATATGATGCAAGCAGAGGCTACTAGTGCTTGCACTGGGCCTGCCCTCTCTTGCTGCTGGGAGCTCTGAGACCACTTTGTGAGGAAAGCTGAGCTAGTCTCCTGGATGACGAGGGGTGTTGAGGGGGCTGTCCCAGGTAAAGGCTACAAATTTGTGAGTGAGCTCATCCTATTCAGCCCTGGCTGATGCACCAGCTGACTACAGATGTCAACCAAGTTGTTCCAGACTTAAAGAATTGCTTAGCTAACCCACTGAATCATATGCAAATGAAAGTAAATATTTTGATGATACTGCATGTTAAGGCTGTTTGTTACGCAGTGAAAGCTAACTGGTACACCTATGCTCAATGAATACATAACAAGGCCATTCTACCCACCCCATCCCCTGGTCCCACTCTCCTGTTTACCTTGTTTTGTGCTTATGAGTCTGCCTCTCATTCCTTTTCTATCAGCTCTCCAGGTCCCCTTCTCTGACTCTGACTCTTAGACAGTCCCACTCATTTTCCTTGAGGTCCTATGCAGGGCCCCTCTCTCTTCCTAATCTATATTTCTTCCTCGACAAGTTCATTTTGGACTCTTGGTTTAAACCCACACTCCTAACACCTGATGAGTTCCTAATCTTTGTTTCCAGCCTGATCCCTTTCTTGAACTGAAGGACTCCAGTTAAATATATCCAAAGTCAAAGTCATCAAGTTTCTCCCAAACCTACATAACTTGTCTCAGGTTAATGAGACCACTATTGTGCAAATCTAGAAACGTCTTCTTCCCGTCCTCTCACAGTCCCTTCCTCTCTCCATACCCAATCCATTCAATTCTATCTTCATAATGAATCACTCCCAAGTGGGCTCTGCCTTCACATCCTTGCTACCCTGCATCGCAGGTTTCCCTGCATCCAGTCTTTACCCAGTTCATTCCACCCATGATGCTTGGAGCTATCGTCTTGGCCTTTTTTTTGGGAGAGTGTTTTTTTTTGTTTTTTTTTTTTTGCTATAGGGCACATGCACTCGCCAGACAGAGACAGAAAGCGAGAAATCACCCCTCAAGGGGGATGGCCACGCCACAATCCCTTCTCCATTCTCCTCTTGGGATCATGGGCATGCATGCACATGCGCCAGGCATGAGTTTCAAGCCGCCGGGTCCAGGACGCGAACTGCAGTCAACTACATGGGAGTCCAGAGACATAGCCATTACACTAACTGCTGGTCCCCCTCTTGCCCTTTTTTGATTAAAGTCCTGACTCCTTATCACCATGTTCAAGACTCATGGTGGCTTAGGTTCAGTCTACCTGGACTCTCTCCTCTTGCATGGTAACTACATGCTCCAGTCATATACCTTTGCCACTTCTGAGAAATGAAGACACAAACATCTTCTGGCTGTTGCACAGACTATAGGCTAGTCCTTTTTAAAAATTAATCTATCAATTCACCAGAGAGAGAGAGACAGTGAGAGAGAAAGTAAGAGCTCATCCCCCAGAGGGGAATGGCCACATCGCAATCCCTTCACCTCTATTCTCCTCTTATGATTTTAGGCAAGCGCGCACCTGGCCTGATTTTCAAGCCACCAGGTCCGGGATTCAAACTGTGGTTGACCATGTGGGAGTCTAGTGCCTTAACCACCATGCCACCTGCTGGCCCATAGACTAGTCCTTTTATCTCAATTGTTCTCCTGGTCTGTTGTCTACCTCTGAAAGCCCTTCTTATGCTTAAGGACCCATCCAAAAAGCCTCTTTTCTCTACAAAGCCTTGCTTAACATTCCTCTCTGAGTGTTAGCAGTGCAGCCTCTGTGTGTCTTCCTCTTACTGAGTCTTTGCTACACTTGCCCTGCGTGATGGAATGCAGGCTTCCTGTTTTCATGTCCCATAGGTCTCATGTGGCCATTAGTCCTGTCCTAGCATGCCCAGGACAGCCCTGGAAAACCTGGTGACTTGTTCTCCCACCATAATTAATAATAACAGCATCCCCTTCCATTCTCAGAAGTGTCTCACCTTGGATAACAAATGTTATGGTTGCCCTAAATTGGTCTTAAGGTGCTTGAGAAAAATCAGAGGCATAAAAGAAGCTTGCTAATCCAACTTATCATAGGTTCTTCTTCGTATTTATTATTTGACTGTCAAAAAATACGAGTCTATGGGACCAGCAGTTAGTGCAATGGCTATGTCGCTGGACTCCCACGTAGTCGACCGCGGTTCGAGTCCCAGACCCGGTGGCTTAAACTCACGCCAGGCGCGTGTGCGTGCGTGCCCAAGATCCCGAGAAGAGAATGGAAGAGAAGGGATTGCGGTGTGGCCACCCCCCCTGGGGGGGGATTTCCTGCTTTCTGTCTCTCTGTCTCTCTCTGTCTGGTGAGCGCATGCGCCCTATAGCAAAAATCTCAAAAAAAAAAAAAAATACGAGTCTATGTTCATGCTTGATTCACTCTACTGTCCATAGGCCACCTTCGTGGTTTTGCCTGGCAGTTTAAAAATCACAATGGAGCCCACAAACCCAATAGCCTATAGGGCCATGGCCAAGCTGCCATAGTATGGAGGTCAACAGAGAGTGGTGGGGACTGTGGCCAACTAGACGGTGTGTGCCTGTCTGATAGGGGTGACTTACAATCAGCTTGGGCTAGTTTTACCACAAGGGGGAATGCCAATGCTGCCAGACTTTCTGATTTTTCAAGAGAGTAGAAATACGGATCTTTAAAAAACGGCATCTTCCAGGTGAAGAGATGGCAACTAATTTATACTAAAAAACTGTGCAGGTATACCCGGTACAGCCACATGTTCGGCCTTCATGGAACACATAGACCTCTGCAGAGATCTCTCTTGCTTTCAGTATGGAAATAAATGAGTGGGCTCCAGAGGTGGGCCAAGCCCATCTCTGCCACTCACCCACATGCTCTGGCTCAGAGACCACCTGTGAGGGCCAAGGGCTTTTTTCTGTTTCATCTATTAATACAATACAGGGAGCAGACAAATAGTGGAAGAAGTAGCAGAAGAGCTACTTCTTTCTTTCTAGGAAAATGCTACTTTTTCTTCACAAGTCTTGGGATGAAAATCCGCTGCAGAGGTGGCTTTAATGAACCACTAGGCACAATCACCAGGATGCTATAGGGGGCTTCACATAGGGAGGAGGTTTCTCCAGCCCAGGTTGCAATGTACTGAGAAAGAGCAACCCCCCTCTGCTCGGGGCTCACCCCAAATAAGCCAGCCATCTCCCAGCTGGGGCAGCTTCTTTACATCTGAATCTGAAAACGTCTCATTTGAAACTCCCTGGTTAATCAGTAATCACCCTTAAATACTAAGAGGTCACACACATTAAGAAACAAACACACTTCTGTTTCCAGAGTCTGTAACAGGTAATTTGCAAAAATCCCTAAATTCCAGCTCCATCTCAAGTCCCAGGGGGTCCTTAACCTTCACTGAGCCAGGGAAAGGGACAGTCTCATTCAGACTTTCTGTACTGTAATTACTCGGTGTTAGCAAGACTTGACTTATAACAAACAAAGGAAGTGGGTTCTAGAATAACCTTTTATTTACTATAGCTCCCGCCCACTGCCCTAGCACAGTCTTGTTTTCTCATTCACTTTTTTCCTAAAGAGAAAGTTCTCTAACTCATTATGACCTGTTTTGAGGCTTCCATCTTCCTTCAGGGCAGTCAAACACCACTTCACCTTCCAAAACGCATCTGTCATGAGCTGAGAGGACACTTCTCCATTGGTCTGGTCGCTAGATTCTCATGTGAACATGAGGTCAATGCACTGGGCAGTGCTGGACAAACTGTGGCAACGACCTTCTCAGGAAGACGCACCATTCGGTAATGATCGCTTAACCTCTTGCGACATCACTTAAGAGCAGAAGATACAACTCTCACTAGCCAAGCTAGCTGTAGTTTTGATCAATTTCCCCCTTCTTTCTTTTTTTCTCTTTTCTGTTTCATTTTTTAGTTTTTGCTATAGGGCAGGTGTGCTCACGAGAGACAGAAAGGGAAAGTGAGAAATCATGACGGGGAGCAGGGGGAACGTGGAGGGACGGTCATGATGCAATCCCTTCTCCTCCATTCTCCTCCTGGGATTTGTGGCCCAGTATGATTTTAAAGTCACCAGGTCCAGACTCAAACCACGCAGTTGATGGTGAGGGATCCAGCACCTTAACCTCTGTGCCACCTGTTGCCCTCCTTTCCTTCTTAAAGGCAATGGAGGGACCAACAGTTACTGTAATGGCTAAGTCGCTGAACTCCCATGTTGCCGACAGCAGTTTGAGCCCCGGACCTGGTGGCTTAAACTCATGCCAGGTGTGCGTGTGTGCATGCCCAAGATCCCAAGAAGAGAATGGAGGAGAAGGGATTGTGGTGTGGCCATCCCCCGGGGGGGGGGGATTTTTTTCTTTCTATCACTCTGCCTGTCTCTGTCTTTCTGGCAAGTGCCTGTGCCCTATAGCAAAAACCTCTCAAAAAAAAAAAAAAAAAAAAAAAAAAAAAGGCAATGGGAGAGGGAAAGAAGTCTGGGAGGAAGAATATTAAACTTGAAGCAAACCAACAATAATGGATTTCAACTAAACTTTGGACTTCTTAGGCTACACTAAGCATTACAACTGTGCAAAAATGGTTACGTTCTAGGCAATTATTAGTAAAATAAAGGTTTTACATATACATAATCTTTTTCCATCACACAGCATGTTATGTAACTTTCAGAGGTTTTAAAAGCAACTGCCACCAAATAGTCAAGCAGATAATATTTAACAAGATACCTGAAATAAAGCAGCTAACTTTTTGTAAGACTTGAGTGCCTCTGTTTTAAGACTTAGCAGACAGGAGACAGATGCGAATACTTATATGGTAGCAAAGTGCTGTCTGATGGGTTAGAAAATGACAAGAATGACAGGAAGCAATAGAGCCCTACCTCGAGCAGCAGATGCGCGATAGAACAGACCAAGCAGAAGTGGGCAAGCACTGATGTGGGGAGGGGTGCGAGAGAACATAGCCTTCTCTTCTTCCAGGAACCTTGACTGGGCCCTCAGCTCAAGGCAGTGTACACAGACTCCCCACTCATCCACTTACCCTGTGGGTTGGTCTTGCAGCTGCATCATGACCTGCAGTGACCCTGTTCATGTATGTGCTTACTGGCTGGTTGTCTCTGCATCCCCTCTACTGACCAGGAGCCCCATGGGGGCAGGAGACCGTACTATTCTGATGCCCACTGTATCAGCAGTGTCTACCACACTGCCTGGGATGAGGAGGCACATAATAAACTTATAAATGAATTCCAAAGATGAAGTCTGTCCCTTCACACTGAGCTGCAAAAGGGAACCACTTAGTCAAGCTAACTGCATCCAGACTACCTGTCGGTGCAGCTGGGAGGCCGGGGCACCTCTGCCCCGTCAAACAAGGGTTGCAGAAAATGGTCTGTAAGCCTAGCTTCTGTGCTGTTGTAGCTGCCAAACTGCTCTGGCTTAGGGAGCCCACATACGTCAGGAACCACAACACCGAAACCTGCAGGGCTTTAACAAGTGACTTCAGACAGTTGAGTGACATGAAATATGCCACTACTGAAAGGAGAGTGGGTAAGGAGGGGGGGTGGGGGAGACAACCCCAAAGCAAGAAAACCTACAGCCATAATTAGAGTGACATCTCTGAGCTTCCTGGAGACAAGACTTTGGCTAGGATCCTCATTGTTACGACAGCAGCACTTGGGGTAGAGATGGGACTTTCAGCAACACAGAAATGAGTGGGGCAGAAGGGAAAGTACAGGGAAGACATATTTAGGGAACATTAAGATGTTCGCACTATTTTTCTCTAAGCACAGAGACATTTTTAACATTATTAGTAATGTAAGCCTGTCCTAAGAAAGGCCGCCCCAATATTCTGGGATGTCTGTGGGTACTCATGTTAGCTGTTTCCTTTCACCCAGGGTCACCTCACGTGGCTTCTCTTATTCACATAAGTAAAGGAGCATTGCCAGAGGCCCAGTACCATTCAGTTTACTCTATATATTCATGCTTTTGTGGCCTATATAGGTAATCTAAAAATCTACAATAGAATCTGGTTGTGGACATCTGAGCCCCCTTTCAAAGCCATTAGAAGTTTTAGCAGGATGATCCAACCTGCTCATTAGGTACAAGTCCAAATTTACATGCAAAATTTCAGGAACCCCCTCCCCCATTTCAACCTGATAGGGCTTTATATTAGCTGTGGGTATAATTCAGCAAAACTTTTGATAACAGCAAGGAGTAAAAGTGGCCATTTTAGCACCCCACGTATCAAAGAACAACAGTAAAATCGAGGACAAAATAGTACTATTTTGTTTTGCCCTGTCTTTTAAAGAGGACTGAGGCAAGGCTGGAAGGTGGTGTGGTGGGTAAGGCGCTGGACTCCCAGATGACTGAACACAGTTTGAGTCTCAGACCTGGCAGCTTGTAAAATCATAGTAGGCACACACGTGTGGATTCCCCAAATCCCAAGAGGAATATGGGGGAGAAGGCCATGCAGATGGCCACCCCTCCCCGCCCCTGTGTGATTTCTCACTTTTCCTCTGTTTCTCTCTGGCAAGCACATGTGCCCTAAGGCGCAAAAACCTAAAAAAAAAAAAAAAAAAAAAAATCAAGGCAACATCTAATATCTCCATTTTCTTTTTTAAAAATATTTTTTAAAGAATTATTTTATTTAACTTTATTGATTTATTTTAATCTGACTAGAGAGGGACAGAGAGAGAAAGCAAGAAAGCAAGCTGCCAGGTCTGGGATTTGAACAGTGGTCAGCCATGTGGGAGTGCACCGTCCTCAGCCACCACGCCACCTGCCAGCCCCCAAATTTCTTTTCAGTCTTGACTGTACCTGCTTCCTGATGACTTCAGTTTCTAGAAGTCCCACTGAAGATTAAACCAAGAAGTTGGAACAGAGACAGCCACTAGCACAGAAGGGATACTCTTCACAGTCATCATTTTGCCAGGCAACAAACAGAAGGGGCCATTTTTCTCCAATAAGCTGAAGTGGCCTAACCACAAGCAGAGGGCTGAAAAAGGAACACCATGGGATTCCCCGAAACCTAACTTTAGACAGGGTGAGCAAGCTGAGGACTTCTGGGAAATCAATGCGGCAGACATGTTCATTGAGCCTGCGGCAGCCAGGAATGGGTGGCTCTTTGGCAGCACTGGGCTTCTCAACACAGGGGTTGGAGGACAAGACTGCTGGTCAGGAGTCGGTCAGTCTTGTCTCGTTCATATGCAGAATTGGAAAGCAGCTGTCTGTATAGGCTCAACTAACTCAAAGGATAGAAATGATGTGCCAGGAGGATCCGGGGTGGCCCAGAGAGAGCTGGAAGTCTGGAGCTAACCTGGAACCTGAACAGAGCCATGGCTGTGTCTGCAGGTAAGTTGCTTCTCCTGAGTCTTGGTATATTCATCTTTTAAATACTGTATTGTGTCATGGGCACGGCAATGACACCATACTCTGTGATGTGGAAGCCACATAAGAGAAGGTCCCTAGCTTGGATCCGGAGGCCTCCCTATGCATGCCAGGTGCTTGTGTGCCAAGATCCTGGCTGGTTGAGGTGGATGGGTGCCTCTCTTGTCTTTCTCTCTCAAAGAAATAAACAAATTTTAAAATAAATTAATAAGTAAAATGGCATATCAAATAGCTAAGAGTTGTTATTACTAAAGATGACTCTGGACAGAGCCCAGCTGGAGACCCAGGAATGGAGCAGCTGCTCGGGAAAAAGCATCCTTCCTAATATGACTCAAAAATGTGTAATTTCCCCTCAAGTTTTTGAAGTCATTCAGGCATAAGCATCCTGTACTAAGCCGTGAATTTCACAACAAATATGTTAACAGCCTTTGACAGCGCATAAAAAGACCCAGACACACAAAATTCTCCAGTGCCCTTCCCACACCCTCCCACATGCTACAAAAAAGAATGACCCTGAAAGGCCAAAAAGGTACAGCACTAGCATTCACGTTAGTCATTGAGAACTATGCAATGGTGGCTCCAGAATTTACCACCAGCTGATGCACTGGGCCTGAGAACTCTGCTCATCTGCCTTTCCAGGGCCAAAGAGAATGAAATTGAGTGGAGTCATCAGTTCTAAGCCCCATAAGGACTAGGTAAGGCAACGGTACACCTAGACAAAGCAGAACAAATCCTGGAGGGGGCAGGTTCCCTACATAGGAGATACCTCTGGAATTTTGAGAACTAAGATACGATCAATTTGAAAGAGCGCACAGTCCGCGTCTTTCACCGCCTGGATCAAACAGCTCAAGAAATCACGTGGAAGCCTGAAGAGATAAGAGAGCCTGCCATCGGTTCAATTCGACCTTGGCCTTGGAGCCTCAAAGTTGCAGTTCTCTCTTGCAGCTCTGCATTTTGTTCACACTTCTGGTTTGCTATGGAAGTTAAGAAACCTCACGTGCAGTCTAGGCATGGATTTGAGTGTCTCATGGGGTGGAGGCAGCATAAGACCCAATTTGGCCAACAACTTCAAACTGGCCAATCCAGGTGACCCAGCCGAACAAGCTCTTTGTTTTGGATTAGGCTGGTTGCGGTCCCCGGCTGTGGTGGGCCCACATTGTCGGCTTGTTGCTTCTTTCCCAAAAGAGGATCTTGTTACAAAGAGAAGCTGGAAATTTCTTTGCACACAAGCAGAGACATGGCGGCCCTGCAAAGGCCCCAGGGTAAGGATTAAAGAAAAACAAAATAGAAACCCTTCCATCTCTAATTAGGGTCTTCATTTGCCAAAGTGCCATTCCCCAGCAGGAGGATTTACATTCAGGCGGTTGCTTGGAGTTACTTGGAAAACGCCTCCCAGCAGGTTGGTTCCTCGGTTCAGGCTCCTTTGAGCCAACAGTTTCTGGTTACTTGGAGGAGAGCTGCCTGCATATTGTTTTAACTGGCCTGGCTTCTGCAGCCAGCTTAGCTGTGTGAACAATCTCCCATTCAGAACCTAAAGATAAAAGCACAGTTTGGTTGAAAACTTTTTTTTTTTAATTTTTTTAAACTTGGGAATTATAGGTTTTGAACTAGCATTATTTCTCTCATACATAAGAGTGTTTTTCCCCCTCTGCTTTGGTTGTCTGCCAGCAAAGGCCGCATCCTGGAGTTAGGCCAGCCGCCAGTCCCCACTTCCTCACCATTCACACCATGGGGCTGGTGGCAGCTGGCCATGAAGACGGACAGGAGCTCCCCATTTGCAAGAGGTTGACCACAGAATCATGTAGCCAGTTAGCTGGACTCCTGCAACCAGCCTAGGGCACCTTCTGTGCAATTCCTTATCCACAACAGCACATCTTCCAACATATCAACATCCCAAGAGCCTGACCTGAGAGCAAGAATTCTCTTCCTTTCTGAAACTCTCAAGACAACAGTAAATTACAAACCAGGGCTAAGAAGGAAGAAGTGTTGGTATAACCGTCTGTGTCAGAAAGAACAAAAGGCAAGTGGAGATGGATTAAGGAGCAAGCACTAAATAAATACATACATAAGGTAGCAAAGGCATAGGTAACAAAAGAAAATATAGATAAATTGGACTTCACCCAGATTAAAAATTTTTGTGCATAAAAAGTTACGATCAACAGAGTGAAAAGGTAGCCCAAATAATGGGAGAAAATATTTGCAAGTCATATATCGGATAAGAGATTAATATCCAGAATATATAAAAAAAATTCCTACAACTCAATAACAAGAAATTTAAAAACGGGCAAAAGAGTCCTTCCCCAAAGATATCCAAGTGGCCAATAAGCATATTAAAAAATGTTCAATATCACTAATCATTAGAAAAATGCAAATCAGAACAAGGATACCATTTCATACCCACTACGATGGCTATATACTAAAAAATAAAACAGAAAAGAAAGTGACTGGGACCAGCAGTTGGCGTAATGGCTATGTTGCTGGACTCCCACTTAGTCAACCGCAATTCAAGTCCCGGACCCGGTGGCTTAAACTCACGCCAAATGTGTGTGCGTGCATGCCCAAGATCCCAAGAGGAGAATGGAGGAGAAGGGATTGCAGAGTGGCCAGGCCATTCCCCCTGGGGAGGTGATTTCTCACTTTCTGTCTCTCTGTTTCTCTCTGTCTTTCTGGCGAACACACACGTCCTATAGCAAAAACCTCTCCAAAAAAAAAAAAAAAAAAGGGAAAGTGATTAACAGCTGTGGGGAAAGTTAAAGCCTAGTACATTGCTGGTGGGAAAATAAATGGTGTACCCGCTATGGAAAAAAGTATGGAGATTCTGCAAAGAATTTAACAGAGAGCTACCATAGGAGCCAACAATTCCACTTCTAGGTATACACCCAAAATAATTAAAAGCAGGGTCTCAAAGAGACATTTGAACACTCGTGTTCATGGTATGATTCATAAGAATCAAAAGGTGAAAACAAGCTAAGTGTGCCTCAATGTATGAATGGATAAGCAAAGTGTGGTATACACATTTAATAGAATATATATATAAAAATATGTCAGATTAAAAAAGAAGGAAATTCTGATACATGCTACGACATTGATGAATTTTGAAGATATTACACTAAGTGAAAGAAACCAGTCACAAAAGGACAAATATTATAGAATTGTACCTATATTAGGTACCTAGAGTAGTCAAATCTATGGCGACAGAAAGAATGGTGGTTGTCAAGGGCTAGGAGGTGGCAGCATGGGAAGTTAATGTTTGGAGTTTCAGTTAGGGAAGATAAAGTTCTAGAAATGGAAGGTAGTGATGGCTTCACAACTTATTTAACTGCCACAGAACTATGCACTTAAAAATGCTTAAAATGAGGGCCAGCAAGAGGCTAAGGTGCTAGTTTCCCACATGGCTTACCATGGTTCGAGTCCCAGACCCGGTGGCTTGAAAATCATACTGAGTGTGTGCGTGCATGCCCAAAATCCTGAGAAGAGAATGATGGAGACGGGACTACAGTGCAGCCAATCCCTCTGGGGGGTGATTTCTAATTTTTCCCCTCTCTGTCTCTTTCCTGTGAGCATACCCACCTTATGGCAAAAAAACCTTAAAACAAGCAAAAAGCTTAAAATGGTAAATCTCAAATTAGATATGTATACATCACAGTTTAAAGAGAGAGTGAGAAAAATAAAATTGAGGGTAAAAAATTAAAATGACAGAGGAGGGAAATTAGAGCCCTATTTATGTTTTCCATTAATTGGAAAAATTCTGCTATGTGCCATTTTAACTTATATATGTTAAAATTCTTTTTGAATGGTAAGTTTTATGGTCTCTAACACAGTACAAGATTTTATTTCTCTCCTTTATTTAAATTGTACAGAACAGCAATATATGGTAACATCACAAAGGCAATCAACTTCTAGGCCTAAGTACATCCTGTTCCCTCCTGCTGCGAGCTGGCTCCCCTCCCTTCCACCACAAGCTCCTCTTTTGCACTCTGGAAATGCCTTCCTTATCAAGAGGATCTGCTGCCTGCTGAAACAGTCAGGCCTA
>NW_006159701.1:4112847-4126079 GCF_000334495.1 Tupaia belangeri chinensis | reverse complement strand
AAAACACACGGCCTATAACAAAAACCTCTCAAAAAAAAAAAAAAAAAGGGAAAGTGATTAACAGCTGTGGGGAAAGTTAAAGCCTAGTACATTGCTGGTGGGAAAATAAATGGTGTACCCGCTATGGAAAAAAGTATGGAGATTCTGCAAAGAATTTAACAGAGAGCTACCATAGGAGCCAACAATTCCACTTCTAGGTATACACCCAAAATAATTAAAAGCAGGGTCTCAAAGAGACATTTGAACACTCGTGTTCATGGTATGATTCATAAGAATCAAAAGGTGAAAACAAGCTAAGTGTGCCTCAATGTATGAATGGATAAGCAAAGTGTGGTATACACATTTAATAGAATATATATATAAAAATATGTCAGATTAAAAAAGAAGGAAATTCTGATACATGCTACGACATTGATGAATTTTGAAGATATTACACTAAGTGAAAGAAACCAGTCACAAAAGGACAAATATTATAGAATTGTACCTATATTAGGTACCTAGAGTAGTCAAATCTATGGCGACAGAAAGAATGGTGGTTGTCAAGGGCTAGGAGGTGGCAGCATGGGAAGTTAATGTTTGGAGTTTCAGTTAGGGAAGATAAAGTTCTAGAAATGGAAGGTAGTGATGGCTTCACAACTTATTTAACTGCCACAGAACTATGCACTTAAAAATGCTTAAAATGAGGGCCAGCAAGAGGCTAAGGTGCTAGTTTCCCTTCTGGCTTACCATGGTTCGAGTCCCAGACCCGGTGGCTTGAAAATCATACTGAGTGTGTGCGTGCATGCCCAAAATCCTGAGAAGAGAATGATGGAGACGGGACTACAGTGCAGCCAATCCCTCTGGGGGGTGATTTCTAATTTTTCCCCTCTCTGTCTCTTTCCTGTGAGCATACCCACCTTATGGCAAAAAAACCTTAAAACAAGCAAAAAGCTTAAAATGGTAAATCTCAAATTAGATATGTATACATCACAGTTTAAAGAGAGAGTGAGAAAAATAAAATTGAGGGTAAAAAATTAAAATGACAGAGGAGGGAAATTAGAGCCCTATTTATGTTTTCCATTAATTGGAAAAATTCTGCTATGTGCCATTTTAACTTATATATGTTAAAATTCTTTTTGAATGGTAAGTTTTATGGTCTCTAACACAGTACAAGATTTTATTTCTCTCCTTTATTTAAATTGTACAGAACAGCAATATATGGTAACATCACAAAGGCAATCAACTTCTAGGCCTAAGTACATCCTGTTCCCTCCTGCTGCGAGCTGGCTCCCCTCCCTTCCACCACAAGCTCCTCTTTTGCACTCTGGAAATGCCTTCCTTATCAAGAGGATCTTCTGCCTGCTGAAACAGTCAGGCCTAGTCAAGTCACTTTCTGACTGGCCCTGGGACACGCACCATGCGTTATTTATGCTCTTACCAGCCCCACTCCTGGAATTCCCTCCTCCATCTCTTCCCCACCCCAAACCCATCTATTCTTGAAAGAGTCCGAGTTTCATCTCTTCTATGAAGCCATTCCTTTTTTATTGGCCCAGAAAGACTTTCATGAAACAGTGCCATCTAAGCCCAGACTGGAAGGAGCCTGATTCCTTCCTGATCCCTTCCCCATGATGGCCCTATGACGCCAAGTAGGGTGGTTGGGACACTGTGGCACTCTAAAGCTGCTTGCTGAACATCAAGGGACAAGAGCAACCAGGACAAAAGTATATGAATAGCTACAGTTCTCTCTCTCTTTTAAAAGTCTACTCATTTCTTTCTTGGGACAAGCAGGTGACGCGGTGTTTAAGGCACTGGACACTCCCACATGGCCGACCACGATTTGAGTCCTGGACTTGGTGGCTTGTTTTCTCACTTTCCATCTCTCTCCCTCTGTCTGTCTCTCTCTAGTCAAATTAAAATAAGTAAATGAATAAATAAAACTAAATAAATAATTCTTTTTTTAAAAAGTCTATTGGGAGGGACCAGCAGTTAGTGTAATGGCTATATCACTGGATTCCCATGTAGTTGACTGTGGTCCGAGTCCCGGACCTGGTGGCTTAAACTCACGCCAGGTGTGTGTGTGTGCATGCCCAAGATCCCAAGAGGAGAATGAAGGAGAAGGGATTGCGGCGTGGCCACCACCCCTGGGGGTTGTGATTTCTCGCTTTCTGTCTCTCTGTCTCTGTCTTTCTGGCAAGCACACGTGTCCTATAGCAAAAACCTCTCAAAAAAACAAAATGAAAAAAGATCTATTCACTTCTTTCTTGAATAAGAAAGAGAGGAGGAGGAAGGGAGGGAGAGTGGACAGAGAAAGAGAAGGCAGAAGGGAAGGGAACTCCCAACACACTTGCCAGGTAGCCATCCTCCACTCCTTGTTTCAGCTGGCCCAGGTCATGAGCATATGCATGGCAAGCTTAGGGAGATCCTGGGATGCAAGTCCAAGACCTTTCCCATGCGGATCCAGGCTTTACTGCTATGCCACTGCCTGGCCCGATAGCTCTAGTTCAGAGACACAATCCCTCTGGGGGGTGATTTCTAACTTTTCCCCTCTCTGTCTCAAGCATAGCCACCTTATGGCAAAAACCTTAAAACAAAAGAGGAAAAAAAGCTTAAAATGGTCAATCTCAAGTTAGATATGTATAAACACAGTTTAAAGAGAGAGTGAGAAAAATAAAATTGAGAGTAAAAGAATTAAAACTACAAAAGAGGGAAATTAGAGCCCTATTTATGGTTCCCATTGATTGGAAAAATTCTGCTGTGTGCCATTTTAACTTATATATGTTCAAATTCTTTTTGAATTTTTGAAACATCCTAGACATGTCCACACCTTCAGTTACCAATGCTATAGCCCAATAGCTGTGTTTAATCTAGTTAATAGTTTAAACCTTCTTATTGAACAACAAAAATTAATGGTTACTTAGACCCACAGCCACAGGATTTAGACATACAATAGAACTAAAGTGTAGAATCAATTGCTAGGGGTAAGAGATGTCTCACCTCCCTATCCTTCATTAAAGCTGCCAACAAGGATGGCCACTGGTGTATCTGATGGAAAACCAATAACCTTTTTCTAAAGAACCATTAAATTCAAGTCAAGAGCCAGCCACAAGGTATTCTCCACCTGCACGGATCTGGACAAGACCTAGGTGGTCCCATGCCTCCCTCCATTAGGTTCTGTCTGGAGAACATGCAGAAAGTACTCATTCACTCAGCCTCGAAGTTAGATGGGCTTGATGTTGGAGAGACAGGAAAGACCTTAGACTCCAAAAGTCCAAGTGAATCAGAACTTCACGCCCTCTTTCCTAGTTTCTTTAAGACGCATGCTTGGCACTCAAGAGGGCCAAAGTAAACCACACCACTATTAATTTCTGCATGTCACATTAGATAAAGAATCTTGGGAGAAATCTCAGCAACTCCAGGAAATGGAGAATATATAATGAACAAAGTCAACATTTCCAGAGAGACCATAAGCAGGGTAGCCAGAAGCCATGGCCAGTGCTCTAAAGGCATAGCTGTAGTGCCCTAGCCAGACCCTGAAGTAGTCGGGGTCTTCAACTCCTACTAGCAAGAACAGTCTGAAGTATGTACTTGCCCACCAAGCCAGACACAGAGATGATGACAATTTCGAATAGAGAAACTGTGACACCGTCTTATTCCGTTGTGGTTTGAACATACAAATAAGAGAGGTACAATTTCAGATAGATTTGCAAAAAGGAAAAAAGAAATAGAATTTCTATGGCAGGAGCAGATAAGCAAAAGGAAAACAGAAGATTTGATCAAATATTACCAAAGGGAAAGATTGGTGACAAATTAAAAGCTACATAAGAGAAAATAGAGAAGTTAAACAAGACAGTTTCTTTTTTTTTGGGAAAGGTTTTTGCTATAGGGCACATGCGCTCACCAGAAAGACAGAGAGACAGAGAAACAGAAGGCAAGAAATCATCCCCCAGGGGGGATGGCCACACACGCACACGTGCCCGGCATGAGTTTAAGCCACTGGGTCCGGGACTCGAACTGCAGTCAACTATATGGGAGTCCAGCAACATAGCCATTATGCCAACTGCTGGTCCCAAAACAAGACAGTTTGAATGGAACTTTTTCTTCGCTTATGAGGCTCCCAAGTGCCTTATTAACACTGTGAAACAAGGCACCTAAGTTGAACTAAACTTTAACTCCTAGAATGTTGAGAGCAATCTGACACTCACTGGAGGTCCTGCCCCCACCTTCCTTTGGAGTTTTGCTCCTACTGTAGCTCACTGGAAGAGGCAGGGGAAGCAGTGAGCAGTCCAGGGCTCCCCTGATCCCTGCTAAGACCAGCTGCATGACCACACATGCTATGCAGGTTCTTTCGTACCTTCGTCCCAGCACTGATAGAACAATCTAATACTATTCCCTCCTGTAATACCGCAAGGATTTTGGATAATGTGTGAAAACATCCGGCACAGAGTAGAAATATAATCATAATACCTGCTATTATGGCGGAGGGCAGCATTCTTCATTTTACTTTTCTTTCTTTTTAAGTCGACTTACTTGGTTCTTTTATGAATGAGAAAGAGAAAGAAAGAAAGAGAACCTCCAATAAAGTCTCAACGCCATAATCTACTCCCAGCCTCAGTCAGCCCTGGATCATGCGAACACACATACCTGGTGTATGCAAATAGGTCTCCAGACACGAACCCAGAACCTTCCAGGGTGGGATTGCCTCATAGAGCATCACATTACACCACTGTGCCACTGTCCAGCCCCCCCATTTTACTTTTCACAGGCATGCCAAATGCATTCACTGTGAGGTCTCTGTGTGTTCTAACAGAAATGCACCTTTGGGAATGCTGGGATTTCTCAACTAAAACTTTTCTAGGATCTACCCTTAAAATGTTACAGGTAGGCCCAGCCTCTGAGGCATGTGCAGTAGGTCCTGCTACAGTGCTAGAAGCCACATGGCTGACCACGGGTTCAGATTCTGGTTGACCTGAAACATGCTAGGTACCCATGTGCCCTGCATCCTAACTGGCTGGAGGGCTAGGTAAGGAGACTGCAGTATGATGAGACCCTGCAGGGTACCTGCCTCTCCATGTCTCTGTCTCTCATGTCATGAAAGAAAAAAATTTTACAGGGTAAAAAAAAATGCTACTTGAGGCCAGTGAAGACAGATAAGTAGGACCTACATAGGACAGCGTTTTGATGTGACAACAGCTTATATAAGCACAGGTCTGTGACGGTTTAGGAAACTTTTCCTGAAGGATGAGTTACAAGAAGGAATTAGAGGGAACACCACTGAGGTGAGTTTCCTTCTAGGAATGTAAAAGGCATAGCTGAACTGCCCCAGAATTCCCATCTACAAACACAGAAAGCCACGGAAAGTGGCAGACTAGGGAGAATGGCTTCTACAGGGAGCCTGAAGGCTGAGGAGGAACCAAGAATGATAAGGAAAGGGGACATCACAACAAAACAGCCCAGTTGGACAGATAGGAATCGTAATCCCCAGGGATACTGGAGAAACATCCACGTCCTGTACACACTGCCCAGGGTATGGTAAGCCCAAAGAAGAAACTAACACAGTGAGCTCCAAGCCAGGGGTCAGGCGTGGCACCTAAAACCTACGCTCTTCAGAGGACATTCACCTTCTTGTGCTAGCATCGCCACGTAGCAGCCCTCCACGATCGTTAAAGCACTGGCTTTCTCGCCAGTCAGACGTGAGAGGCTTCATTCTCCTACATTATTTAATAAATGACCAAAAACACATTTCAAATCTGGCAGGTAGCTGCTCAGGCATCTCTGGCCATGGAAAACTGGACAGACACCATCCTCTTCATCCTAGTTCCATGGAGATGGATCTGCCTTGAATCCATCCTCTGCTGGCCCAAGAGCCTAGGTGAGGCCCGCCCCCACTGCCTTGGCTCCCCTCTGCCTTCTCCAGGCCATCTTCTCTGTCCCCACACCAAAGCAGGCCACCACTTTTCTCCAGTTTCAGAAAGGCTCCTGAACAGAGATGTGGGAAAGGTTAACATTCTCACCAAACTATAGTGTCTATATCGCGCATGAATCAACACGGGGGCTGCTGAGGACTCCTGCGCCCCACGTCCATGCAGATCCTGGGGCTCTGCTAAGGGCTATTTCTGTGAGCCTGCACAGCCTTCCTTGGCAAAGGCCAGGTTTTCCTCCTGGCAAGCGAGGGTCAGGGGCCTAGCTCCGAGCGGCAGCTCATTGTGCGCCTGCCTGGGGCAGGCAGCAGCGAGTGCTGGGAGGGGAAAGGTTCCCTTTGAAGCACATGGCGCTAAGAGCTTCCCAGTGACCATGGAAACACGCGCAGTGGGTTCCCAGCCTGAGAACCAGGGAGGGCAGCCGTGATTCATAGACAAAACACACACAGGGGATCACAGGGCGGCCGAGGGTGAGGGGCAGGCAGCCCCTGGCTGGCAGGAACTGAGCGGCTCCCTGGTAGGAAAATCCAGCCAATGAAGCTGAGCAGGTTCACGGGGTTTCCTTTTCATTCCCCAGGCTTTCTTCTCGCTCCGTCACTGCCCCTCGGGTCCTATTCAGCACCTCATCAGATCAGTAGAGCCGGGCCTTTGGCTGGCCGGCTGGCAGCGGGGCCTGGAACCGGGCGGGAGGTGATCAAAGGGGCCGCCGCTGCAGCCGCTGAGGCCCTCCTCCCTCCTCTTCCCGCCCTTCTCGGGATGAGGCCCTGCCAAGGTGATCCAGTGGAAGCCACTGGGGGAGGGCGAGGAGAGGCAGCTTTTATGTCTGCCTTTCTGTTAGCAGAGACACAAAGCACAGCTTGAAAGGAGTCATGCCACTAGCAGGTCAGAGCTCCTTCTGGGATGTCTGTGTTCTGAAACAGGCCACAGAAGCTACCTAGACTGGCCGGCTCAGGGAGCGCTTGGATGCCCAGATCCGGAATCTAAAAGAGGAAGGGGCCCTAGGACATGCTGTTTCTGGGTCCTCTTTCATAACTGTCTGCCTCCGAGCCCTCGAGATGGATGAAGTTACACGGAAAAAGTCTCTCTGTTATCTGAGAGTATCTGAGATACTTTGCCTCATTTCTTAAGGGTTCCAATTTAAAAGGGGAAAAAAAGCACCCAGGGATTTTTTTTTTTTTTTTTTTTAAGCAGAAAAGGAAAGGATGTGATTTGAGTCTGTTGGAGAGGAAAGATCCCTCACTTACGGATAAGTATCTGTTCTCTTGGGTCAGACTGAATCAGAATCATACCTGGTCCTGCCTGGCTCAGGGCCAGTGACAGTGAGCACAGCGTCCCCACTTCTCAGTCAGCCTGGGCCTGGAGCCCATGAGCCCCTGACCAGCGTCTCTGGAGGAAGGCACTGTTTGGACAGGCCTGTAATTTGAGAAGCCCATTAGGTGCATTCTCCCTTTCTTACCTTTGTTGGCCTGCCAAAATATTTACTTGACTTCTTAACTCTAAATCTCTGCAACACACCTGGATTGCTAAAACAGGCAATCTTCTTATTTTCTCTTACTCACAGAAGAGAGACCAACCTGAGCAGAGATGACAAGAGCACAGAGAAATGGGAGGTGGGGTGGTGAGGGCTGGTAGGAGAGGCAGTTTTACACAAGCCAGTCACTTAAAGGATGGAAGTATACTGGGCTGCCTTTTGGGAGTGTTTGGTGGGACAGAGTAGTGGGTGTTGTGTAGATGATGAAAGCAAATATGGGCAATCCTTTTGCAAAGCAAATGTATTCTATTTTGACCTTTAGGGAAGGTCAAATGGCATTTCTATGCCAAATAAAAATTATGCATGGTAGTCAACTGCACTTTTTTCTCCCCACATAATCATGCTATGAAAGCTAACCGTATTGGAATACCGGCAGAGGGCCTGAAGGCTGTGTAACAGGAAAAATGGGGTGCTAAAACAACAAACAGAATTTGAAGTGTTTCAGATGAATGTCAGATGACAGAAAAGACCTAGAAATAACTGAAATTTTTTTTTTTTAATCTTTTCTTGGTGCTTCTGGCATTATGAAAAAAAAAAAAGTTGGGAAAAAAGTCTAGGGTCTGGTTAAACACAAAACCACTGCAGGATTGTATCCTCTTGCCACGTGCGCCTCTCTGTCAGCTCCCGGGAGTCTGCTGGGCGCTTCTGGAAGCACACACTTGCCAAGGCTGAGTGGCCTGAAGTCAGCCCTTCCAGGCAGGCTGTGGTTTATGGGCAGAACTCAAGGGAAGGTCCCTGCATTGCCTGTTGGTGCTGTTCTCAGGAGCATGGCATGCTGGTTAATGATACCTGCCCCTAAGACACCTATATTACCTTGGAGAACAGGAAGAACCAATCACAGCTGGGGGGATTATTTTCAGTCTGGTGCTCAACAGCTTAACTTTCAGAGGAGAATTATTTTGGAAACATTTTTCAGCTCTTGAACATTCTAAAATGGAACTTTTGAGCTTTCTTTCAAAGGCCCTAAAAGCTCAGCAGAGTGGGAGGCTTACTGACAGCTGTCACTCGCCTACATCCTTTCTGCGGCACTAGGTTTCAGAACAGCACCCCTATTACCTTTATTTTTTTTTAATTTTTAAAGAATTTGCTATTTAACTTTATTTATTTATTTACATTTAACCAGAGAGGGTCAGAGTGAGGGTGAGAGAGTGAGAGTGAGAGTGAGAGAGAGAGAGAGAGAGAGAGGGAAAGTGAGAAAGCAAGCCACCAGGTCCAGGACCCAAACCGTGGTTGGCCATGTAGGAGTCCAGCACCCTTAACTACCACGCCAACTCCCTGCACCTCTATTACCCTTATTTTGATAGACTGTCTTTTCCTCCCTTCCTGAGAGCTGACAGAATATAACTTTAAACCCATAAAAAATTGAGTCTCCTAAGACTGGTCAGCAGGAGCATCTGCATTCATGGGCACTTTCTGGGATTCAATTCTAGGAAGTGGCAGGCCAGTCTCTTCCAGAACCATCATTAGCTAAAAAAAGGAGGCTGGCGGAAGCTCTTCTGTCTTTCCATATTTTTAACACAGCCATTCAGCTACTGAGCTGGAACCAAAGGAGTCCTAATCACGTGGTATGCCCAGGAAGTGACCATCCTCCCACCACAGGAAATGTGGAGACAACTATGGCTCAGATGTCCCAGGTGAAATCAAGGGATCTCACTTTGAAGGTGGGGACAGAGGCCAGTGACACTTAAAAGCTTCTGAAGAGAAAGAGGGAATGAATTCTTTATTAGGAATCCCAGAGGTCCTTAAATATATCACCATGTAAAATACCACAGTACAACTAGTGGGTTTCAGTAAAAGCACAGGCCTTCTAATGAATTCTTACATATGATACGAAAAGCACAGGCAACCAAAGAAAAACATCAACAAATTGGACTTCATCCAAATAACAAATTTGTGTACTGCAAAGGACACCATCAAGAAAGTGAAAAGACAATCCACAGAAAGGGAGAAAATATTCACAACTAATGTATCTAATAAAGGACTCAGACCTAGGATACATTTAAAAAATTCTTGCAACTAAATAACAAAAAGACAAATTACCCAATTAAAAAACAGCCAAAGATCTGGATACCCCAAAGAAGATATAACACAAACTGTCAATAAACACAGGAAAAAATGCTAAGTATCATTAGCCATCAGAGAAATGTAAATCAAAACCGCAAAAGCTGGGAACCAGCAGGTAGCGTAATGGCTATGTCGCTGGACTCCCACATAGTCGACCGCGGTTCGCGTCCCGGACCCGGTGGCTTAAAACTCACGCTGGGCGCATGTGCGTGTGTGCCCAAGATCCCGAGAGGAGAATGGAGGAGAAGGGATTGCGGCGTGACCATCCCCCCTGGGGGGTGATTTCTCGCTTTCTGTCTCTCTGTCTCTGTCTGGCAAAAAAACAAACAAACAAAACAAAACGCAAAAGCTGTGCATCGTGGCATGTACGCCTGTCATCCCAGCTACTCGGGAAGCTAAGTCAAGATAGCAACAAGACAGCACCGTACCTAAAAGAAACCAAAACAAAAACCACAATGAAATATCACTTCACACCTTCTAGAATGACTATAATTAAAAAGACAGACAATTGCAAGTGTTGGAGAGGATGTGGAGAAATTGGAACCCTCATACACTGATGGGGAATGAAAAATAATTTTGCCACTTCAGAAAAAGTCTGTTAATTTCTAAATTTTTAGAATTTACCATATGATCTAGTAATCCCACTCTTGGGTACACAGATAAATGAAAACCTATACTGACACAAAACTTGTACACAAAAATGTTCATAGCAGCATTATTTGTAATAATAAAACAATGGCCAACAATATAAATGCCCATTAGCTGATAAATAAAATACGGCATCTCTATACAATGGAATATTATTTAGCAATAAAAAGAAATGTAATGGGGCCAGCAGGTGGCATGGTGGTTAAGGTACTGGACTCCCACATGGTCACCCATGGCTCAAATCCTGGACCTCGTGGCTTGCTTTCTCACTTTCCCTCTCTCTCTCTCTCTCTGGTCAAGTTAGATAATAATAATAATAAAATAATTCTTTAAATATCTTTGTTTAAAAAATGTAAAAAAGAGAAGGAACAAAAAAGAAATGGATTATTTAGCAATAAAAAGAAATGTAAAAAAGAGTAAGAACAAAAAAATGCAAGCTACAACATGGATGAACTTTGAAAACATTTTGCTAAGTGAAAGAAACCAATCTTAAAAGACCCCATCTTGGGACCAGTAGTTAGCGTAATGGCTATGTCGCTGGATTCCCATGGAGTCGACCGCTGTTCGAATCCCAGACCTGGTGGCTTGAAACTCACGCCAGGCGTGTGTGCGTGTGTGCCCAAGATCCCGAGAGGAGAATGGAGAAGGGATTGCGATGTGGCCATCCCCCCGGGGGGTGATTTTTCGCTTTCTGTCTCTCTCTGTCTGGTGAGTGCACACGCCCTGTAGCAAAAGAAACCTCTCCAAAAAAAGGAGAGACTACATTTTGTAGGATTTCATTTATATTGGGTTGTCAGAAAAGTCATGACATATTTTTTCTATGCAAAAATGTATCATGACTTTTCTGGCAACCCAATATATGTCCAGAATAGGCAAATCCATAAAGACAGAAAATGGACTGATGGCTGACTAGAACTGGGGTTAATTTGGAGGAAAGGTTTCTTTTTGGGTGATGAAAGAGTTTCATTTTGGGTGATGAAAGTGTTTCTATATCTAATAAAGGACTTGTTCTAGACTACATGAAAACATGAAAGTGTTCTCAAACTGATGGTGGTGGTGGTTGCACAAGTCTATGAATATACTAAAATCCATTCCACATGTAAAAAAGAAGCAGCCATCATATAGGAACAATTTTAGAGTCCAACTATCTAAAAACATATCTCCAGAACGAAAACAGGTAGAAAAATTTTGGTGATGAAACAATGTTGAGAAACCTTACGTAGAAATATGTCTTGTGGATTATTTTAACCACAAAATACTTTGCCAAAATTAAAAAAGAAAAAGTGTCCATGGGTATGTGTGCATGCTGAAGTGACAACTGTGACAATGAACAGAGATTCAGAAAACAACTTCCCACACTGACAAAGTTGTGGCAGGATACGCTATGTTGGGTGGGGGAGGATAAGAATTAATTCAGGATTCCCGGGTATAAAGAATAGCATAAATAGGCATTTGCTTTGTTTATTTACAAATGAATTTAGTAATTTTTTTTTAGTTTGGCTATAGGACACATGCACTCACCAGAGAAAAACAGAAAGAGAAAGAGGAAGAAAGCAAGAAATCATCCCCTGGAAGATGGCCATATCGCAACCCCTCCTCCTCCATTCTCCTCTTGGGATTTTGGGCATGCACACACATGCACTGAGTGAGATTTTCAGGTCGCCGAGTCTGAGATGTGAACCATGAAGTCAGTCATGTGGGATCCAGATCCTCACCACCTGCTGACCCCTGAATTTATTTTTTTAAATGCCAGAGGGTCTAAAGGAGGGGTACAGAAAACATCTCCCTACAGAGTGTGGTCATGCGACCTGCAATCCTTTTTCTTCCACTTTTAATCCCATCAGGGTACTCAGCATGTACGTCCAATGTGTTTTTGAAGTCCCTGGAGGCAAGACTCAAACTGTGGTTAGCCATGTGGGATCCAGCTTTCTCCACACAGCACTTAACCACTGTGCTAAGGGGCAGGCCCTGAATTTTTTAAACGTGTTTACACATATACTTCAGTTAGTTCTGGAAATATGCTTTAAAACAACAACAACAAAAACTGTGGTACCAGCATAAAAAGGGATAGAGAAGGGCCAGCAGATGGAGTAGCAGTTAAGTCCTGGACTCCCCTGTGGCCAACTGCGGTTCATGTCCCGGACCTGGTAGCTTGAAATTCACACCAGGCACATGTGTGTGCATGCCCAAGATCCTGGGAGGAGAAGAAATTGAGGTGTGGCCATAACCCTCTGGGGGTGATTTCTCACTTTCCCTCTCACTGCCTCTGCCTCTCTTCTGTGAGTGCACATGTCCTAAGGTAAAAATCTCTTCTTTGTTTTATTAATTTTTTTTTAAAAAAGGATTATTTTATTTGTAGTTGTTGTTGTTATATTATTAATTTGACCAGAAAGAGAGAAAGGGAAAGTGAAAAAGCAAGTCATCAGGTCTAGGACTTGAACCATGGTCAGCCATGTGGAAGTCTAGCACTCTAACTACTACGTGCCCCAAGGCAAAAATCTCTTTAAAAAAAAAATGGGGAGGGATATAGAAATTATTTTACAGTAGTTAATGTGGGGTATAATCCCATTATATAATATAGAATAGGATATATTATTTCTAAAAAAGGAGGAAGGGGATATATAAAATGAAAAAAATTTAAGCTGCACTGGGAGAACTTTGGAATAGCACGAATAGGCATTTGAATACTTAGATTCTATGTAGGATTCTATTTAGCTATTGCTGATACTGCTCAACAAAATAATTCTGAATGATTGGGACCAGCCATTAGCGTAATGGCTATGTCGCTGGGCTCCCATGTAGTCAACCGCAATTCGGGTCCCAGATCTGGTGGCTTAAACTCATTCTGGACACATGTGCATGCATATCCAGGATCCCAAGGGGAGAATGGAGGAGACGGGATTGAGGCGTAGCCATCTCCCCTGGGGAGTGATTTCTCACTTTCTGTCTCTCTCTTTCTGGCAAGTGCATGCGCCCTATAGCAAAAACCTCTCCAAACACACACACCAGGTACATGTGCATGCACATGTGCCCATAAAACCAAAGAGATTTATTCTTAAAAGATTTTTTTTTTTTTCACTTTTGCTATAGGG
>NW_006159701.1:4104186-4111729 GCF_000334495.1 Tupaia belangeri chinensis | reverse complement strand
GCCATATCGCAACCCCTCCTCCTCCATTCTCCTCTTGGGATTTTGGGCATGCACACACATGCACTGAGTGAGATTTTCAGGTCGCCGAGTCTGAGATGTGAACCATGAAGTCAGTCATGTGGGATCCAGATCCTCACCACCTGCTGACCCCTGAATTTATTTTTTTAAATGCCAGAGGGTCTAAAGGAGGGGTACAGAAAACATCTCCCTACAGAGTGTGGTCATGCGACCTGCAATCCTTTTTCTTCCACTTTTAATCCCATCAGGGTACTCAGCATGTACGTCCAATGTGTTTTTGAAGTCCCTGGAGGCAAGACTCAAACTGTGGTTAGCCATGTGGGATCCAGCTTTCTCCACACAGCACTTAACCACTGTGCTAAGGGGCAGGCCCTGAATTTTTTAAACGTGTTTACACATATACTTCAGTTAGTTCTGGAAATATGCTTTAAAACAACAACAACAAAAACTGTGGTACCAGCATAAAAAGGGATAGAGAAGGGCCAGCAGATGGAGTAGCAGTTAAGTCCTGGACTCCCCTGTGGCCAACTGCGGTTCATGTCCCGGACCTGGTAGCTTGAAATTCACACCAGGCACATGTGTGTGCATGCCCAAGATCCTGGGAGGAGAAGAAATTGAGGTGTGGCCATAACCCTCTGGGGGTGATTTCTCACTTTCCCTCTCACTGCCTCTGCCTCTCTTCTGTGAGTGCACATGTCCTAAGGTAAAAATCTCTTCTTTGTTTTATTAATTTTTTTTTAAAAAAGGATTATTTTATTTGTAGTTGTTGTTGTTATATTATTAATTTGACCAGAAAGAGAGAAAGGGAAAGTGAAAAAGCAAGTCATCAGGTCTAGGACTTGAACCATGGTCAGCCATGTGGAAGTCTAGCACTCTAACTACTACGTGCCCCAAGGCAAAAATCTCTTTAAAAAAAAAATGGGGAGGGATATAGAAATTATTTTACAGTAGTTAATGTGGGGTATAATCCCATTATATAATATAGAATAGGATATATTATTTCTAAAAAAGGAGGAAGGGGATATATAAAATGAAAAAAATTTAAGCTGCACTGGGAGAACTTTGGAATAGCACGAATAGGCATTTGAATACTTAGATTCTATGTAGGATTCTATTTAGCTATTGCTGATACTGCTCAACAAAATAATTCTGAATGATTGGGACCAGCCATTAGCGTAATGGCTATGTCGCTGGACTCCCATGTAGTCAACCGCAATTCGAGTCCTGGACCTGGTGGCTTAAACTCATGTCGGGCGCATGTACGTGTGTGCCCAAGATCCCGAGAGGAAAATGGAGAAGGGATTGCAGCATGGCCACCCACCCCCGGTGGGGGGTGATTTCTCGCTTTCTATCTCTCTGTCTCTGTCTCTGGCGAGCGTACACGCCCTACAACAAAAACCTCTTAAAAAAAAAAGAGAGAGTTGGTACCTTTGTGAAATTCTGTAACGAGTTTATTCCAAACAGTGAAGGCCAAGTGCCTTCATGCAGCAGAAGAGATAGCCCCGGCTCTTCGGGTGGACTAGAACAGTATTTAAACCAATGGTACTCAGGACAACTAGAACGTATTGAAATTCTTTTATTATTTTTATAACTAGCAAAAATGATGCAAAATCTAAAGTATTTCAGTATCCCAAAAAGAATTGCTTTCACTGCAGCCTTCAGAAGCAACATAAAAATCATTGATAAGACACACAGCCCAGTGCTTGACTTGAAAAACAAGATCACCAAAGCAGAATGGTCCCCTCTACCTTCTAAATAAAAATATGTGCATCATCATCAGACTATATATTATCATATATAATGTTTTCTTAAGGGAAGCAAGCAGAAAAGAGTGCACAAAGAAAAGAACTGCACTCGTCTGGAGCCTGAGAAAGTCTGTGGCTAAGGCTAGCAGAAAGAGTGCTTGATGTCCCTGCTTTTTCTGTCCCTGCAACCAGGGACAATCCACACCCAGGTGAAGGATGTGGCACTTTCCTGCACAAGCGCTAAATAAGTACACTGAGGGGAGGGGGGCCTAGAAATGTCCAGGTTTTCCAGAGTTATGGTAGTTAATAAGCCTATTACACATTGTCATTGTCACGTGGCCCTACAACCTGAAATGCCCATGGACATGACCCACTTTCTCAGTCAGGTTAATGAAAGTGCATGGCCAGGTACATGTGAGGTCCCTCTTTTTTTTTTTTTTTTTTCCTTTTTAAAGTTTTTGCTACTACAGGGCACATGTGCTTGCCAAAGGGCTACAGAGAGAGAGAAGCAGAGAGAGAGAGAGAGAGAGAGAGAGAGAAATTACCCCCCAGAAAGGATCGCCATTGCCACAATCCCTTCTCCTCCATTCTCCTCTTGGGATTTTGGACACGAATGCACACATATCTGGTGTCTGGTGTTTTCAAGTCACAGGGTCCAGGACTCAAACCATGTAGCCAGCCATGTGGGTTCAGCCACCCTAACCACCACACCACTGGCTAGCCCTGTGTGTACATACACACACACAAAGCTTATTTATTTCTTCTATGAAAGAGAGGGACAGGAGAGGGAAAGGGAGACAGCTCCCTCAACAAGGTTGCTACAACCTACTCTCAGCCTTTAGCCAGTCCCAGATCATGGGCAAATTATGCCTAGTGTACTCTGGGAAGGTCACTGGGCTTGAACCAGAACTTCCTAATGTGGGATTGCCTTGTGTGTGTCTGGCCCCAAGGTGAATAGGACTTTCAGGTTCATGTCTAGGTATGAAAGATTTTGGTCAATTGACCTGGTACTGGTACTTTAAAAAAATTTTTTTAAAAAGAATTACTTTATTTCATTTATTATCATCATTATTATCTGTTTAATTTGACCAGAGAGAGACAGGAAGAGAGAAAGGGCAAATAGGAAAGCAAGCCTCCAGGTCTGGAATTCAAACTGTAGTTGGCTATGTGGGAGTCCAGCGCCTTAACCACCACGCCACCTGCCAGACCCCTGGTACTGGTACTGTTACTTATTTTTTCTCAAAGAAAGCTTTTTTTTTTTTTTAAAAAAAAAAAAAACTATTTATTCATTCATTTATTTTTTAATTTGATGAGAGAAAGAGAGAGAGAGAGAGAGAAAGAGAGAGAGAGAATGAGAAAGCAAGCCACTAGGTGCAGGACTCGAACCACGGTTGGCCGTGTGGGAGTGTCCAGCGCCTTAACCACCATGTCACCTGCTGGTCCCCATACTGGTACTTTAAATACTACAATGACTTACTATATTAGGTTCTAACTTCTTTTACACTCCAAGTGGCCACTCAAATATAGACAAGTTTTAGTAGCTATTTTCGAAGGGCTCTACGCTGGGCCTGTCATGCTATCTCCCGTTTCCTAGGATAGCTTCATCTGAGGCCCTTGCTTTGTGGAGAGTCTGGTTCAGTAGGTGGGGACAGTGGCAGAGAGGAATGTCACAAGCCAGGCCAACCTGAGTCCTCGGGTTGACAGACACATTTGTTCTATTCACTCACTCTATCTTCGAAACTCCCTAAATCTCCCAGTGGATTTCAAATAATGGCTTCAGTTAGCCTTTTATAGCTGAAAATGTCTGTGATGTAGTTTTATTTAAAAAAAAAAAAAAAAGTATCGTGCTTAATATAGCCTTTTAGCTAAGATGTTCCAGGAAGATTTAGGTGTAGATGAAAAGCATCAAATTAAAAGTTTGTGGCTTCCAAATCGGACACATGACCTCAGAGGAAAAGTGGTATTCCCTGAGTTTTTCCATTCAGATCATGCCAATCTTTTCCTCCTGATCTGATTTCTCTTACTAAGTTCCTTTCTTGTTTTCCTTTTTAACCAAATATGGGAGATATTTACTCAAATAGTCCTTAAAATAATTCCAAAGAGCCTTTCGAACTTCCTCCTTAACAAGAAACCCGGCTCAGCTTGCCTTTGAGAAAAGGCTGCCATTCACTCAGTAGGAGTACGTTCAGAGCACGGGAAATGGACATTGGTGGTGGGTTCACGTATTTCCAAGAGCCTGACATGATTTTTTTTTTTAATTGTCATAACTTTTTACAGAGGGGAACAGGGAGAAATGGAAGCAATGAGAAGTGACTGATCCTGAGCTATCTGGGATCTACTGAGTAGAACCGACACTTGTACCTGGGCTGCTCAGCTTCAAGGCCAAGGCTCTGCACTCCTCACGTGGAAAGATGAACTGCCACACTACTCGCTGTTCACTCACCAGAACACACAAAGGCTGCCAGGAACCTGCCATTACAGAGGAGGGCAGTGGGCAGAGGAGGGAATGAAGGAGGAAGGAACTGGACTTTAAAGTCTTTTTAGGGAGAGAAAACAGGGTTTTCTTTTTTTTTGGGGAGAGAGTTTCACTGTAGGACGCGTGTGCTCGCCAGACAGACAGAGACATAGAGACAGAAAGCGAGAAATCACCCCCCAGGGGGGATGGTCATGCCACAATCCCTTCTCCTCCATTCTCCTCTCGGGATCTTGGGCACGCACGCACACACACCCGGCGTGAGTTTTAAGCCTCCGGGTCCGGGACACGAACCGCGGTTGACTACGTGGGAGTCCAGCGACATAGCCATTACGCTAACTGCTGGTTCCCGAGAAAACAGGGTTTTAAAAACTGTGATGCTATTGACATTTGGGGAGGATTATCTTTTACTTTAAAAAAAATTTTTGATTGGGGGGTGCTGGCAGGTGGCATGATGGTTGGGGATGCTGGACTCCCACATGGCCGACCACAGTTCAAGTCCTGAATCTGGCAGCTTGCTTTCTCACTTTCCTCTTCTCTCTCTCTCTCTCATTCTGTCCCTCTTGGGTTGAACTTAAATAAATAAATGGATAAATAAATAAAGTTAAATAAATTTAAAAATAATTTTTTTTGATTGGGGACCCGCAGTTGGCGTAATGGCTATGTCACTGGACTCCTATGTAGTTGACTGGGATTCAAGTCCCAGAACCAGTGGCTTAAACTCATGCTAGGCACGTGTGCACGCGTTCCCAAGGTGCCGAGAGGAGAATGGAGGAGGAGGGATTGCGGCATGGCCATCCCCCCTGGGGGTGATTTCTCGCTTTCTATCTCTCTGTCTCTGTCTTTCTGGTGAGCGCACATGCTCTATAGCAAAAACCTCTCCAAAAAAAATTTTTTTGATCGACACTCATTGTATGCATCATGTACTTATGGGACTAGATCACTTGTGGGGTTTTCGTGATTGGAAAAGTCCGGCCCAGCCACTTTGGCTTCCACTCACCAGGTGCCAGTAGCAGCTCCACCCCCATACCCCCCAACGTTTTTGTTAGAAGACTAAAAATGTTTCCAGATATTGCCAATGTCCCCCTAGGGGAACAAAACTGCCGCTGATTGCGAAGTGCAATAAGAGGACCTGAGGGAACCAGCAGATAGCGTAATGGCTGTGTCGCTGGATTCCCACATAGTCGACCGTGGTTCGCGGCCCGGACCCGGTGGCTTAAAACTCACGCGTGTGCGTGCGTGCCCAAGATCCCGAGAGGAGAATGGAGGAGAAGGGATTGTGGCGTGGCCATCTCCCCTGGGGGGTGATTTCTCGCTTTCTTTTTTTTTTTTTTCAAAAAAAAAAAAAAAAGATGACCTGAGAAAATATGACACAGGAAGTATCTTTTTAAATTTTATTTTTTTTATTTATCCATCCATGTACTCTAATTTGACCAGAGAGAGACACAGAGAGAAAAACACAAAGTGAGAAAGTGCCAACAGGTCCGGGATTTGAACCATGGCTGGCCATGTGCGAGTGTCCAGTGCCTTAACCACCACGTCACCTGCTGGTCCCAATACAGGAAGTGTCTTAAACAGCTGCATGGGTTCCTTCCGGCAATGCCATGGCAACTGCTGTAGTCATGGTGCCCTGTGCTCAGGCAGGTGACAAATACTTACTTGCTGTGTGCACAGGAAGAGGCCTGGGGAGGTCAATACTATCAGGGATGCACCTCATCTGAGACTCTGGGACAAGCAACCATCCTCTCCCTTTCCCACAGCCAATCAGGCTCAAGGATTTTGGTCTCACCAACCCTTTTGAGATGGGAACCTCATACTCAAGAGGGTTAAACTGGGCTGTCCTGGTTAAAGATCAGGACACTCAGGTACCCTGGGAAATACATACTTGTGTCCAAAAACCCAAAAGAGAATGGTACAGGTCAGCTCCCCCTCCCCAATACCTACATGGCTCCTTACAGCTGTGCTGCTTTCCCCAAGTTCCTACAAGTTCCTGTCTCAAGGAAAGGCCCATTCGGGGCATCCCTGTTCTAGAAGGTTCAAGTGGAAGGTAATACAAGCCTCAAGGTACAGGTTGTGCATCTCTAACCCAAAAAATCTGAAATGTCCCAAAGTCCAAAACTTGTTTTAGTGCCGAAATCACACCAAAAGTAGAAATTCTTTACCTGACCTCACAAGACGGGGTGCAGCCAGAACACTACATAAATTACCTGCAGGCTATGTGTATAAGGTATAGACCCAAAAAAAAAAAAAAAAGAATTCTGAGTTTATATGTGGGTCCCATCCCCAAGCTATCTCATTATGCAATATTCCACAATCCAAACAGATCTGAAATCTGAAACATTTCTGGTCACAAGGGTTTCAGATAAGGGATACTCAATCTGTGATCAACACTCACATACACTATTGCCTTTCGGCACTGCTGCCACTTAAGGAGGTGGGAATACACAGCCGGGGTAAGTGGCTATAGGAGCCCACAGTGCTGGCAGTGAGGTATGTATCCAGGTGAGACTGATGTTAAAGTCCCATTTCTTTGTTTGTTTGAAGTTTATTCATTTATGTGTGTAGGGGGTACTTCCAGCAGGGTCTCCATGATCCACTCCGAGTCTCAGCTAGCCTGGATAACAGGCACGCAGCACACTGAGCATGCTCAGGAAGGTCCTGGGTACCCGTCCTTTTCCTTGTGGTTCCAGTCGTGTCACTTCTGTGCTACTGCCTGGCCCTACCCCCAGATCTTAACCATTCTATGTCCCCTCTCCATCAACAATTCTGAGAAGGTGAAACTTCCTTCAGTTCTGTTTCCTGTCTCCTGGTCACTTTGGCTACCAGGGTTGTTAAGGCACTCCGAGGGCTGAGGCATGTGGGTGGGTGGATTAGATGTGTGGCTCGATTCTCCATCTCTAGCACCCGGGTTTCCTGCTCTTATCAGCAGGGTTGGGATTACAAACGAGCCTCTGTCTCACAGCACTGCTTCCCACCTCGCCCATCTGCTGGCCTGCTTTCCGCTTAGCCTGAACATGAACGCAGAGGAAAGCAGAGGCAGACAGCTGACGTCCTCAGCCATCTCACTGCAGCCTCAACAAGGTGTTTGAAAAAGTTAGTATCTGGGAAGCTGGCAGGTGGCGTGGTGGTTAAGGGCACTGGACTCCCACATGACTGACAGCAGTTCGAGTCTCAGACCTGGCAGCTTGCTTCCTTGCTTTCCCTCTTTCTCCTTTGCTCACTCTGTCCTTCTCTGGTCAAATTATAAATAAATAAATAAATAAATAAATAAATAAATAAATAAATAAAGTTAAATGAAATGATTCTT
>NW_006159701.1:4095509-4101525 GCF_000334495.1 Tupaia belangeri chinensis | reverse complement strand
AAAAAAAAAAAAACAAAAAAACAAACAAACCAGAATTGGTATCTGGGTGCAGCAGTTCCCTGAGACACAGCCATCCTACCTGCCACTGCCACTGAACAATCTCAGAACTTGGAGCTTATGGCACTAGGTTTTTCCAGGGAGGCCTTCACTGGTTCCCAGCTACTCAGAAAATGAAGGTGGAGCTCCTCAACCCGAAAGTGTCCTGTTCCCTCCCCAGCAACTGTGTCCCTTGAAGGCACCTAGCCCCTTTCCTGACGTTCCTCCCCTTCCTCCCTGTGTCTCAGGTTCTCCTTGCACCCCAGTCCCTCACAGCTCTCCTCTGCAGGACCCATCCGACCCCTCCAGCCCACGTGGACTCACTTCTCACCCACAATTGTCTATTCTTGGGACACATGCACCGAGACCTTCACCAGACCCTCTCAAAATGAGTCCGGATGAATAGAGGGCCTCATCCACCAGCCCACGATTGTACACATGACGTGGTGACCACAGGGGCCTGCTCAGGGTATGGCAATCCAGCACTGCCCCTACCCACTCGCTTCTGGAGAACACATCTTCCTCTGGCTGTGCACACATGGCAGGCGGGAGAAGTGAAATCCCAGTGTGATCCCCGCCCTGGAGCGCAGCTGACCAGCCTAAGCATGAGCACCTGACCCAAGACGGGCCAATCGATCCCGTTTATGGAATCTTTTAGACTTGAAACCAAGAAAGTGTCAGGCCCAGGGATGGGGGTGCTGTGTCTCCCTCAAAATAGGCAGAGGGAATAAAGGAAGTGCACAGACGGAGAAGACTCAGATGCTGCAGGCACCTGAGCTGTAGGGTTGTCTCGGACAGCTGCAACTGTCTTGGAAGAGCAGCAGCACCCTGACGTGGGTTCGAGACACAAACCAGGATCCTCAGCAAATTCCCCATTCTTTTCATTTTTAAAGTTTGTTCGTGCATTTCTCCTCAGTGAGAGCCTGATACCCTCAATAGGGTCTTCACGCTATAATCCACCCCAAGACAGCCAGGATCATGGGCACACTTGCATAGGCCCTGCATGTATAGGGAGACCCTGGCACACAACCCGGGGCCCCTGCCATGTGACCTCAGCCTCCTGGAGCATTGTGTCACCTCTGTGCCACCACGGCTAGCTGCAAATGCCCTTTCTATCAGTGGAGTGTGAGCTGGGTTCCTGCTAAGGCAGAACCAGGAGTCCTGACCAAGCCTATGACTACTGAAAAGCGCTTGTTTTTTTTTGATCTACCAAAGCTGGCAAAGACGGCAGGCAAGGAGATGAGGCCGACAGAGATGAGAGGGCTGGTTGTCTTATGTCAGATCTCAGTTCCTGGGAGCTGTGCAGTGTTGGGTTACGGAGAGAACCTCTCTGGGACACAACTTCTCAGCATACGATGGGACTCTGAACAGGATCTCACAGTTCACCTGACAGTGAGTTGGACATGCTGCATACTGAGTGCTCAGCAGCACCGGACAGAGGCACAGCGGTAAATGTGATACTGTGCAAGAGACCCCTACACAAGAAGGGTCCTGGGGTTCAAGTTTGGACACCTGAGCATGCCAGGCACAGAAGTGCCCATGATCTGGGGCTAGCTGGAGGATTTTCATGGTATCAAGACCCTGTTCGGGGCTCTGCTTCTCTCTTGCTCATGGAAGAAAGAGAGAGAGAGAGAGAGAGGAAGAAAGGAAGGAAAGAAGGAAGGAAGGAAGGAAAAAACTAACAATGAATCAAAGTTCTTAGCAGTCAGCAAGCACCCAGCAGGTGACAGCTGCTCTCATGCTCCCACGCACTCGCCACAGCAGCGTTCTGTGCAAAGTGTTCCTCAAACACCACACAGAACCCCCACTACAACAGCAAAGGCAGCCTCTGCCTCAATTCCTGAAGGAGCAGAGTAAGGCACCGAGAGCTGAAGTAACCTTTCCAAGGTCACTCAGCCAGCCTGGGGGTCTATGACATGAAATTCCCTGCCTCTGTCTTTGTATGAACGTCCCCACCACGCTGTCCCCCTAAGCAGTGGAGAGAGGCGAGCCCATGCCAGCTGACCATGCTACGCGGTCTCTCATAACCTCCCCGAGAATTGCTCCAGCATGGGTTGGAGGCGGTGGGAAGGGAGTCGAGTTATTTTGCCTCAAGTTATGGAATCAAGGCCAGCTAGAAGCGCCAGCACGACTCATGGGTTTCCTGCCAAAGGACTCTGCATGAGGTTAGCAGGTCACAAGAGCCGAAACTATTAGAGGCAGTCTCCAAAATTCTTAGCAGCCCTATAAGATGCTTAATAAACACTGACTACTGAAATGAAGGGTTAAAATGCCTGCGGGGTAAACACAGACTCTTGCACTTTGGAGAAAGTTTCAGGCCCCTCCTTTCAGCAGCTGTAAGAGCTGCTCAGAAATGCCAGTTTGATTCTATTTTAATTTCCTAGGACTTAAACTGTCACAGGTAACGGTCTATCTTGCAATGCTGTAACTAGATGCCCCCCAAACTAGAAGCTCAAGGACAGATTTAAAAGTTTGATACAGAAGCTCAAAATACTAGAAGGGCGAGGAACCCAAAACGGCGGTGTCTTCGCATTAAGTGATTTAAAAAAAGAGGCCAGAACTGTTGAAGAGATCTGCCCTGAATCTGGCCTGGCGCCCTGGCCTGCTGCTTGCCTGTGGGGGCTCGCCTTCACCCCAAGTCTGCCTCCCTGGTTGATCCTCCTACAGAATCAAAAAGATTAGAAGAAGGGGATCGTAAATCATTTTTCTCTCCTGAGTTTATAGTGTTCTTTTTGGAGAAGTTCAAAAGCAGTCAGTAATAAACCAAGGTGATGAGTTTATGTCTTTTGCTTTTAAAATGAAACTTTATTTGAACTCCTGGAGAGGCCTTTATGTTTTTTTAATTTAGGACATTCCTCTCTTGTTTCAAGGTTTCACCCCCTGGCATTTTCTGTGGGCGGTGGGGTGATGGAGGAGGGAGAGGGGTCTGTGTCTAGCCCTCCCCCATTCTCCCTTCTATGGTTTTCAAGTTCAACAAGTCTGAACACTGACGAGGAGTCCCTCCTCTGCCCCCACGCTGACTGGGCTCCAGCTTCTTCTTGGCCTTCTCTTTTTTTTTTTTTTTTAAAGAATTATTTATTTAATTTATCATCATCATTGTTTTTAAATTTGTTACAGGGCACATGTGCCCACCGGGCAGAGACAGAGAGAGATAGAAAGTGAGAAAGCAAGACGCCAGGTCTGGGACCCGAACCACGGTCTTTCATGCCTTTCCACTGCCCACCTCTTACTGCTACAGCCACAGAGCCAAGAAATGGATGCAAAATCCTGCTGCCTGCAGGAGACTGGGCTGCTCAGAAGGATCACTCTGCTCTCTACACTCTTCTTTTGCCACAGCCTTAGGGACTCAGAAACACACATACACACAGAGTTAACAACACTGGAGCTGAGAGCAATCGCACTTCAAGGAGGGAGACTGGCCTGACTCATCGCTGCTCAGACACCCACCCTCCCACCCACCCACTCCGGTTTTAAACAAATGCAAAACTGTCTTCCTTTGTCTGGCCCAAGGTTTTTGCTAATGGTTTTCTTCAGGTGTAAACTCTAAGCCAAACTGCAATAACTAACCACAGAACGAATGCTGAATGCTGCCTTACCGCTCCTCATGGCCTTTCCAAACAGAAACTTGGGGGGGGGGGGGGGGTGCTGCTTGCAAACAGGTCCAACCACACGCTTAGCTCCTGGGCCTCAGCATTCAATAAATATTTGGCGATTGAATAAACTCCAGGAGTGCTTAATGATTCAATATATGTCTAGGGTTTTTACTCCCTGTCTTCACAGGCCAGCAGGCCAAACCATAAAAAACTCTCCAAGTAAAACCGCTGCATGGTGGTTCCAGGTGGAGGAGGAAATAACCGGGTTCCCCGAGTGACTTCAAGTGCCCCTACCACTAAACCGTGGAGAACAACGGGTGACCCGGTGAGCCCTGTTCCAACCCATTGATAGACACAACAGTCACGACGGTGGAGCCCCACTGGATGGGGACAAGGCAAATGAAGCCTAGGAGCTGAGCCTGCATCGCAGCAGTTTAAGTTTAGGACAAAAGAGTACATTAGTACATTTTCCTACAAGGCAAGCACTGTTCCCACCCTTTGGATATAGTTGGCATTTCTCCTAGGAAAACAATAAAATGTTCTCGAGGGGGTCACTGCTCTCCTACCATCATTAAGCAGCTCTGGCCAACTATTTAAATGATAAAGTACCACGGTCGGAGCCCCTAAAACACCTTGACTGCACTTAAACCAAACAGGCAATAATTCTTGTGGGTTTTTCCCCACTCCATGAAAGGGCAGGAGGATGTGACAAGGGCTCTAAAGCTATTCCGTAGATAGGCAGGGCACAAAAATCATAGATTAGACCTGTGAGGGATCCCTGGCCCAAGGTCTTCCAGGAGACACTGACGGGGCCTCTTGTAGTCTGTAAAAGCTTCTCTCTCTGGTAGCCCACATCAAAACCACTTCACTTGCCTGGATCTCCCAAGAGAGCCTTAAGAGGTCAGGAAGCAGGCCCAACTGAGGTAGCGCAATGCTCTGTAACACTGGAAGCCATACGGAAGACCAGGGTTCAGTTCCTGAGTCAACCTCGTATGTCCCCATGTTCCGGGCTGGCTAGGAAAGGCTTGGGTGAAGGACTGCATGTGAAGCCCTGTTGAGTGTGTTTTTCTTTTTCTCAGTTTCTCTCTCACAAAACAAATAAGCAAACAAAAAAAGGAGAGTCAGGAATCAGGATAGGTTTTTTTCAGCCCAACTATCTCCCCACAGTACATGGAACAACTTTTGAGATTAAAAAAAAAAAAAAAATCCAGAAAATAACACTGTTTTTAGGAGATAACACTTTTGCTCTAACCAACATTCAAATAACTTTCTCTGATCCTTTCCTTCTAGCAAAAGAAACCAGTTTAAAACAGGTTGTTACCTGCCATATTTTAAGATCCTTGATGGATGGCTTTCCAAAGTAAATTTATCTCTTTCTCATTCTATAGTCATAAGTAATGCTGCCCTTCTTGGCTAAAGTCTTTTTTAGTCCTTCTAAATGGGGTGACAACAGCCAATGGCAGCAAATGTTTTTTGAGGGCTTACTCTTAGATGAGGTGTTTGCATTTCATCTCACCTCCTAACCGCCCTATGAGGTAAGTTCTAATACAGGACCATAATTGCTGTCTGCCATTCTGAAACCAAAAAAGCTCTAAAACCTAAAAAGTTTTTCCATAACTTACTTGGCAGCAAAAACTTAATGGACCTGAACTCCTTTGGAAGCAAAGCTGCCCTGAACTAACATGAGGCTATTTAGATTTTCGTTATCCCACTTAATGTGAATATCCATATGGTTTGCTACACAAATATGAATGTATTTGATTATTGAGTGTTGCCCCAGATCCCCTGAAGTTTCCTAATATGAAATATATGCACCATAATACCTTCCTAAACCCCCTAAGTCTTAGAATTCTAAAACATCTGGCCCCAAGAGTATAAGATAAAGTATTATGGATCTTTATTGTGGACCCATTTTATAGCCAAGAAACTGAGGCTCTTTGACAGGAAGCAACCTGTCCAGGACCACACAGCGGACAAGAGGTGGAGACAACTCAGAGGCTCGCAGTTAGTCCGTCTCCTTCGGAGCTGGAGCTTGAAAACATTCTGGGGGGACTGCTTGGCTTTAAGCCAGATCTTAGTCCAATTCTCATGACTTCAGCAAGGAGGGAGCGCAGTACCAACACCGTTGTCTATAACAAGTAATCTAAGGAGTTGGGAAAACAGGAGAATGGAAAACCTCAACCAGAATCACAGAGATTCAGTAGGTCTGGTGCTTACCTTGCCCAGGACAGTGAGGCATGGTTTCGGGTCCAGTTCCGGCTGTTCCAGCTTCACCACTCCTACCCAGCCATATTCATACAAGTCCTCTTCATCATTGTTATTACACAGGCCCAGCGGGTGCATCTAGGAGACGAAATGGAAAGAAAACTTCAACAGGCAAGCTGCAG
>NW_006159701.1:4078896-4095478 GCF_000334495.1 Tupaia belangeri chinensis | reverse complement strand
GCTTTCATGTTACACATTTCTCAAACTCAATGACCAAACGTAGCTTCAAAACAGAATTTTGGGGGGGGAGGGTACAGATTTTCTTTCTTTCTTTCTTTCTTTTTTTTTAAGAATTATTTTATTGGGAACCAACAGCTAGCGTAATGGCTATGTCGCTGGACTCCCAAGTAGTCGACCTGGTAGCTTAAAACTCATGCCAGGCGCGTGTGTGTGCGTGCCCAAGATCCCGAGAGGAGAATGGAGGAGAAGGGGATTGCAGCATGCCATCCCCCCTGGGGGGTGATTTTTCGCTTTCTGTCTCTCTGTCTCTCTCGGCCCTATAGCAAAAACCTCTCCAAAAAAAAAAAAAAAAAAAAAAGAATTATTTTATTTAACTTATTTCATTTGACCAGAGTAGGGCAGAGAGCGTGTACATGAGAGAGAGAGAGACCACTCATGAGAAAGAAAGCAAGATGCCAGATCTGTGACTTGAACCACGGTCGGCCATGTGAGTGTCCAGTACCCTTAACCACCACACCACCTGCTGGCCTGAAGGGGTACAGCTTTTCAATCCGTGGTGAAGCCTGTTTGAGCACAATGACTGGAGTGCTAAGGAGAACACAAAGGAGTCACTCTAAATATATTTTGGGGGTGGTTTCACACTGCTTTCTAAGTGGTAGTCAGCGAAAGGTGGGACCCACCTGATAGGATGCAGAGGAGAAAGAAATAGCATAACTCTCCTATAAATGCTGATCTAAACTGCCAGGAAATACCACAAAGTCAACGTTAAGTAGCAACTATAGATAAGACAACCTAGGTGGGCATCCAGGGCTGGCTTCTGAACCTTAATGACACGTCTACTTTGACTGACACAGAGGCCCTGGAAACACATCCGGGACTTTCTGGAGAGGCCATGAGAAAGACAGCAGAATCACCAGCATAGGTAGCAGACTCTTTAAAAAAGACTAACCCTGGTTACTGGGAAACAGTTGGAATCCTTTGAGGTCTTTGCAAACTTGGCAAAACATGAAATCAAAGGTGGACAGACGGGCACTGCTGTATTTTCACACATGAAAGTGCAGTGAGTGGAAGACAAAATCAGAACGAGCCTAAAGTTCGCATTTACCATTCTATCATTGAACTGTATCAGGCCCCAGAATCCCTAACAGCAGTAAGAGAAGGAAAAAAATCCTCATAGATAAATGTAACTTACCAAAAAGTTGATGAGCCTGGGACCCTGTGCACTAAGCTCTCAGAGAAGTGGAAGAATTACGTCTTTAGTCATGGCATGTTCTCTAACATGGAACACAGGAGCCCTAAATGCAGCCCTTAAAGGCATCTATGTCCTAACCTCCGATACCTGTGAATAAATTACTTTACACACACAGAAAACTTTCAAAGTGTGATTAAGTTTGAGATGGGGAGATTTCTGGATTATCTGAGTGGGCTCAATGTAGTAGTCATGGGGTCCTTAAAAAGTAAAGAGGGAGACTTGAGAGACACAGAGAGGACGGATGACAGAAGCAAGGGTTAGAGTCATGGGCTTCGAAGATACAGGAGGAGCCATTAGTCAAGGAAGGTGGGCAGTCTCCAGGGGCTGCAAAGATAAGGGAAAGGATTCTCATAGATCCTCCAGAAGGGATCAGCCCTGCAGGCCCATTTTGCACACCTGACTTCCATAACCGTAAGGGAATAAATTTGTGTTGTCTTAAGTCACCAAGTAGGCGGTTACTTGTTTTAGCAGCCAACAAGGGACAAATACACCCACTTGTTTTATAGATGAGAATGTAAAGTCAAGATAAGTGGCTTTTCTGACAACACTGCTAGCAAGTGGTACACCCAGAAGTGATCTGGCCCTTAAACTGAGTCTGGTGGCTTCCCATTTTACCAGCTTACCGTAGAGTCCCTTCCTCTGAGAGCTGACCATCTGATTCAGAGCAGTAGGGCGGGAGGGGACGGACTAAGTGATACAATCTTAAAAAAAAAAAAAAAAATTCTAGCTGTAACTTTTGTGGTATTCAAAATGCAACATGAGTTTGGTGCAGGTCTAAGAGTTGCTAGAGCGGCCAACAGATGGTGTAGTGGTTACGTTGCTGGACTTCCATATGGTCAACTGTGGTTTGAGTCCTGAACCTGGTGACTTTAAACTTACACCAAGCGCACATGCGTGTGTGCCCAAAATCCCGAGAGGAGGATGGAGGAGAAGGGACTATGAGGTGGCCATCTCCCCTAGGGGCTGATTTCTCACTTTCTGTCTCTCTCCAGCAAGCGCATGCGCCCCAAAGCAAAAATACCTCTCTTAAAAAAAAAAAAAAAGAAAAAAAAAAAAAAAAAAAAAAGACATTGCTAGAATGTCTGAGAAGGCTTTATGCAGCTGCTAAGCTTCAGTAAGCTTTGAAGGAAGAGTTAGACTGGTCAGGGTAAAAGGAGTAATTCCAAGCCCAGCGAGGACTTGCTAAGAGAGGCTGAGAGGCAAGAGGAATGAGGCCAGCCCGATTGCTATGAGGGGGGTCACAGGTTACACTGAGAAAGAAAGAGAAAGGCTTGAAAACTAGAATAGGCTGAAAACAGTTATTTTATGCAGATGAGTAACACACCTTCAAACAGTGGTAGGTTCAGATGCCAGACACAGCAAGCAGTAGAGAGCCCAGAGGTGAGAGCACCTCAGCAATTCAATGGAAAACGTGGAGGGGGTTGAACAAGCCCTGAAGGCAGACGATGGGTTACCACTGCTGAGCACAGGGTGCTGAAGAGCTGCCAAGCAACTGTCTCTGCAGCAAGTGAGGGGTACGGTGCCCCCCAGGAATTCCAAGACATGAGATGGAGAGGCCAGACATCCAATTTTCACGTGAGTCCTCAGGTTCAGGACCAGTAAGGGCTCTGCCTGACAGTGTTTAGCATAGTCTTCTCTCCAGATGTCCTTGCCAGATTCGACTTACTCTAGAATGTTCTATGGTCCCTAAATGACGAGTAGCCTGAAATGACAAAACCTCCAACTAGAAAGAGGTGTGCCAGCAGCTCAGTCCCCTCCAAGTAGGGGCTCAAGGCCTGGCATAAACCTGCAGGACTCAAGGGAACTTCCTGAAATGTCAGGTCAAGTCATGGCAATGGCCACCACACTACTGACCATTTTCTACAGAATTCTGCAGTATTTTTAACCCGGCAATGTGACTTGGCGGTTTCAACGGATGACTGCTTTTTGTTGCTTGTACATTTATGGGTTTTGGCCAATGAGGAAGAACAGCTAAGGAGGAATAGCAGCATCATCCAGGTCTAAGACCTTGTATCTGTATCAAACCTTCATTAAAGAAAGAAGCCACACGCAAAAAGCCATGAATCTGTAGGTTTCGGGGGGTGGGAGGAGAGGGGATGAAGAGTCATTGCTGCTGGGTATAGAGCTTCTTTCCAGAGTGGTGAAATGTTCTGGAACTAGATGGTAAAGGCTGGACAACACTGGAGCATACTAAATGCCACTCCATCACCTGCTTTGAAATAGTTAAAATGATGGCCCAGCCACAGGTGTACTCAGGATATTGGCTGAGGCTAACAGGAGGCCCAGGTTCATTTCCCAGCCCACCCTAAACCGCCTGGGTCTGGTGGTACGTGCCTGTGATCCTAGCTACCTGGGAGGCTCGGGCAGGAAGGACTGCCATGTGGCAAGATCTGTCCAAAATACTTCTCTCCTTCCCCCTTCCTCTCTTTCTCCGACTCTCTCTTGCTGAGACGCGCTCTCGCTCGCTCGTGCTCTCTCACACATACAATGGTTTGAATGGTGAATATTACCACAAGAAAAGATCTTTTTACAAAACCAAACAAGTGTCCCAAGAGTTCATTTGGAAGTTACTTACAACCTGCCCAGTGCTGCCCTTAGCTAACAGGAGGATCTGCAGAGGGGGCCGGCTTTCCCTGCTTCCGGAGCTTCGGACAGTCCTCACAACCTACTTGGCAATTCCGTCTGCAGAGCACTGGCCCCCAGGATGAGAAACAGGTGGAAGGAAGGCTGAGGAACACCTCACTGGAACTCCAGACCAACATCTGTAAATGAAAGCTCTGCAGAGGCCTGTGGTTTAAATCACAAAGCCCTCGTTTCCTACCCTTTAATTCCAAAAGCCCATTTCATATTTCATAGATCACACTGCTTCCCTGGACCCACTTTGGGAAATGCTAGGTTTCTCAAGAGACAGAGATCGCGTATCTGAGGGGACTTCTAAAAGGCTGTGGAAAATGGAACTGATATGTGAGTTTATCTTCGTTTCAAAAAGGTCTGAAATCCATGCATGGTCTTTTTCATAATGTGCATTTTCCAAGAACCTTTTGAAGACCCCATTACTGCCATGAGAGGGTGAGTCTGCAGTTCGCGTGATTCAGGACAGAGCTCAATGTCCTCAAATCCTGGAACACCCACAACGAGGAGTCCCGGCAGAGGTGCAAAGAGAGGCCGGCAAGGAGAGCTGGAGAGAAGGCAAGACCCTGGAGGGAGGGCAGATGTGGAGAGAGGGAGAGGAGAGGGAGGAGTTGAGGAATGGGAACCAAGAGCAGGAGAAGTCAATGCGGAGTCCTGACCCTTTGCAATCACAATGAGGGAGAAGCAGGCTTGACCAGGCCCAAGGCATATCCCACAGAGGGAGGAACGGAACACACAGCCACAGAAGAGGTCCGCCAGGAGTGCATCCCCAGGCACACACCAATCTGAACTACGTAAGCCTCAAGCACACCCCAGGGTCCCTTCGGGTCTGTCAATCGATGCCCTGGGCTGCGCTTCATGTGGGTCCTCTCTCCCTCTTCAGGAGTCCAAGACTCTCCTATCAAATCTTCCACAGACACAGGGTGACGGATGGCAGTTCAACACGCCAGCCTTGGCAAGGGTGTTGACTTCTAATCAGGGATCAAAGCCTTAAAAAACAAGAGGAAAGTTTCTAAAGCACTAGTTGGTGCAATTGGTTAGTGTGGGTTGTTTCTTTTCCTGTGAAGGGTAAAGAAGTCAGCAAAATAACCTCTCAGAGAAGTAAAACCTACCTCACCGTGCTCAGCACCTCTACCCAGAGTCCCTTCTCTCCTGTGCTCTGTATTCCAGTTTACATCTCCAGGTGCCCAAACTGTGCGTTCAATCCAAGCTTCTCTCTCTCTCTCTCGACTGGCCTCTTTGGCCCACCTGTCAAATATACTGCACAATGCAGGTCTCTGTCAGCTCATCCCTAATGACAGAATCCGCTTCCAGAAATGCCTCCACCCTAGGCTGCCAGCCCAGACTCCAGCCATTTACACTGTGTGATTCTCTTTTCCCAAAGGCTCTAAGTTAGGAGCTCAGGAGAATCTCTTATAGAGAGGCAGAAATACTTATAACATGAAAATATTTATTAGTGAACTGACCAAAGGATGGAACACTCTAGGCGAAGACACAAAGCAAACGAGCATGCCAAGTCTGGGGAAAGTGATGAAGCAGAGGGTTTTCCCATGAATTGAGCATCTACTACACTCTGGGTTCATATATTTCTGTCTCATTTAATCCTTATAGAAAACACTCACAAGCTACTGGAATATCAGATGATTCAGTGACTAGACTGTGTGAATAAGTTACAAAATAGAACCACAAATCAGCAACCAATGTAGAATTTAACGGAGTCCGTAGAAGTCACGTTAGTTAACACCCAGGTCTACTCCAAGCCAGTAGCAGGCAATCTGGTTAAGGATTACAGGAGAAGAAATATGCATGGAAGCTTCCACCAAAAATGATCAAAGGATTGAGAGAACTGTAGAAAAGTGAGAGAAATAACTCTTGACCATGCTGTGAGGTCAAACTAGGTGAGGGCTGCCAGGTCCACATTCTCACACAATTTTGCTGAAACTGTTGTAACACTTGTCCACACAGAACCACTGTGTATTCTCAGAAATCAGTATGAGGCTTCAGTGACAACTGAACTTGTTAAATCAAAACAACACTATGTTCAGTTTTATTTTTCAAAATACAGCTCTAATCCAATCTTTATTTCTACTCTAGTCTAAGAAATATAGGCTAATTAAAAAAAAAAAAAAAAAAAAAAAAAACTAAGGCCTTTATAGATACTGCTGTCAATAGGGCCATGGTACTACATGAATTAAAAAAAAACTAAGGTCCTTTTCTGGATAACAATCACCTTGGGACCAGCAGTTGGCAGACTGGCTATGTCGCTAGACTCCCATGTAACTGACTATGGTTCAAGTCCTGGACCCAGTGGCTTAAACTCACACTGAATGTGTGTGCATGCAGGCCCGAGATCCCAAGAGGAGAATGGAGGAAAAGGGATCGTGGCATGGCCATCCCCCATGGGGGGTGATTTCTCACTTTCTGTCTCTGTCTTTCTGGTGAGCACAACCACCCTATGGCAAACACCTCTCCAAAAATCACCTCTAGAGAATAAAGTGATTCTATATGTGAAATTCATGTATTCACCAGAAGGTTCGACGAGGCACAGCTTCCATGCCATCCACTCCAGGCAGCTGTCATGTAGACAACAGGCTTGTAAGTGTGCACATTCTGACACCAGCGTGTGACATATAGGCAGTATGTAACAAGACCTGTGTGTGCTTCCTTCTGAATGCTCAATCATTCAAAAGTAATCTTAGGTCTTCAGCGTACTGTGTTCAAGCATGTTAACTTTAAACTTAACATGACACTTAAGCCTTTAGAAATTGCAGGCATTTTTGAGTTTATTTTCTTAAAATGTTTAGATTGGTAGATTCACCTGACCAGGTGTTTGAAATTTAAGTCTTTGCTTACTGTTAGATGGTCAGGAAAGTCATGACACATTTTTCTATGCAAAAATGCACATGACTCCCAACAACTCAATATTTTTTAAAAGAATTATTTACTGATTATCATCATTTTTCAGTTTTGACTAGAGAGAGAAAGTGAGAGAAAGAGAGAGCAAACTGCCAGCTCTAATGCTTGAACCATGGTTGGCCATGTGGGGGTCCAACGTCTTTAATCACTATACCACCTGCCGGCCCCAACAACCCAATATTTTTAAGGTTAACCATGGCTGACTTAGGTGTAAGGACTCAGGGACATCAGGAAGAACCATTGGTTGAAAACAGTAAGTAGAACTACTTTCATGTATTCACCAGAAGGTTCTAATGAAAACATAAAGAAAAAAATGAAATAGATTTGGAAACCTAGAATGAAGCTTGACAAAGACTCCACTGGACAGAGAATACTGAAGAAAGAGAAAGGATAGCTGGGAGAGAAGACAAGTAAAACTCCAGGGACAGATCCACAGGAGAATTTGATGCAAACAATGAATAAGCAACACTTAAGTATAAGGACATGACAGAAATGGGCCATGTGTCTTAGCTATGGTCTTGTGCTACCAGGACAGCCACTCTAAGATGCTCAACATCATGCTTAAGACAACTGAAGAAAAAACGCCCAGCTGGTCCCATCTCATGTAGCTGGTCATTACCATGCAGCTGTGGCTCTCGTTTTCAATCCTTATGCTGTTCGGAGGGGTGTTATGGCATGGAAAGGAGGAGAACTTTGGGATCATGCAGTCCTGTGTCTAAATCTCACTCCTCCCTCTAGTGAGGCACACTACCCAGACAGAGGACTCAATTTCTAGAAACCTCAGTGTTTTCATCTGTAAAATGGGGAGAATAGCATCTGCTTCAACAGGGCACTTAAGTACTAATGAAATAAAACGCATGCACACAGTAACACAGTGGACACCCAATGCAGATGTCCTCTTGCTCTTTCTGTAGACTTATAATGCTCATTTGCATTTTATGCCTTGATCTAGAATATTCTACCCTTCAAGGTCATTTTAAATGGCACCCATTTCAGAGCTTTCTTGAATGCACCCACTGAGCTCTTTGCTCCCAAATGCTTTGCGTGGTGCTTACCATAGTCCCTTTAGCTTCCCCTCTAAGACAGGCATGTGATGGGCACCTACTTCTAGGACCATCTTACCCAGGGGTCCTTTTACCCCACCCTAAGCCTTGTATCCAACAGGTACTCAAACAACTGACTGCTGGTTGAACAAACAGCCTTTGGCCTGGAGGCAGGCCCGCTGTCATGCCTCCTGCTTTGTTTCTGATAAACCACATGGGTCTCTGCTCAGCTAAGTGAGAGACCAGGGCAGACAGGTCAGGATTTAATCAAATTGCTACACCATCTTGAAAAGACCTGGTGCTTACAGTGGTTGATTACCAAGTCACTAAAGACATTCCCAGCCAAAAAAGATTTACTGGCGATGGTGGTAAAGGATCAAAGGCTGTTCCTCCTCTAGAACTAGCAGGCTGGGGATCCAGAGGCAGTGAACACTTTTTAAAAAATTATTTTATTTACCTTTCATTCTTCCTTCCTCCCTCCCCTCCCTCTCTCTCTTTATTTTAATTTGACTAGAGAGGGACAGGGCAAGAGAGCGAGAGAGGGAAAGTGAGAAAGCAAGCCACCAGGTCCGGGATTAGAACCTCAGTTGGCCATGTGGGAGTCCAGCGCCCTTAACAACCACACCACCTGCTGGCCCCCAGAGACAGTGAACGCTTCCCACATGAGGAGAACATGACCCGACTGAGCCTTGCTCAGGCAGGCGATGACAGAGCCTTAACAGGGCAGAGGCGGTGGAAGGAGAATCAAGGATGCCCTGCTCCTCTAAGCAAAAGTCTCGGGTTTTCTGGTCCAAGTCCGATCTCAGAAGCTGCTGTCAGCAACAACACAAGAGAGTAAAACCGAGGATGAGGCAGCCATGGGATCCAGGTATAGGAACTCCAGGGGACAATAAAAATAAAGGGAATTCCCAGGATGATGGCAATGGGAATGCAGGATGATGGCCAAGCAACCAGCCTGCTGAGCAAGTGGTCTGGATGGGACCCTAGGGGACCAGAAGAGACCAGAGACCAGAGGACTGCAGGAGGGCCAAACAAACCAATGATCAATGATGACAAAATCCCCAATCATTACACAATGTACGTGACGTGACGGTACTGAGAAGGGTTGTAGTCTGAGCAAAAGAATGAAGTGTGATAGTTACACAGCAAGCTCAACTAACTGCGGATGGGCAGAGGACACAACTAACTCCAGAAAAGAGCAAAGTTACGCCAGAACTGTAAACCACAATCAAGGAACAGCCTGCGTGGCTTGGCGGAGAATACCGACAGCCATAATAATGTAAACCCTGATCTAAACAATAGTTTGGAAGAACCGAGACAACATAAGGATGGGAAGTGTGTGTGTGTGTGTGTGTGTGTGTGTGTGTGTGTGTGTGTTGAGGAAAGAGAGGAGAGGGAGAAAGAACAGAATCTTTATCTTTCCGTAGTAGGAAGTCAAAATCAATTTTGAAATGGACTAAAAATACCAAGCAGCAGCATAAGCAATTCAGAAATACTCACAGAGGTGAAGAGCAGAAGCAGCCACTAAAGAATTGAAAATAGTTTCTTTTGGGAATAGCGTTCCGGGATAGCAATGGTGGATGGTCTTTTTTCTTTTTTAAACTATAAGCCATGAAGTATTCTTTCCCTTTTTCTATACAGGTATGTGCATTAACTAGGTCAAAATCTTTGAGGCCAGATAATGTGCAGTGGTAGTGTGATACTCTGCGAAGCAGAACCCACATGAGAAGATAGAGGTTCATGTCCTGAGACCTCCCCGTGCATGCCAGGGAAGTGTGTACACGCCATGATCTGGCCTAGCTGAGGCTGGGAGTAGATCTATTGGAAGAGGCAAATACATAAACTTAAAAAAACAAAACAAACAAAAAACCTACAAAAACATTTTAGCCACTCTGGATAGAATCCTGTTCCTCTAGATGACCCGGGCATTCTGTGGGTCCTCCTCACTAGAAAAAGTAGGGAAACATCTTATCAGGCCCAAAAAAGACCCCACAGGCCGCCTGCACAGGAGAATGGCCAGGTGATGAGAGACTCTGGGCCAACTGTTCTGGGAGCTGTCCAGGACCTGGGCTGGGGATGGCTGGGAACACAGCACAAGGGGGTGACTCAGGGAAACACGGAGAAGAACCAGCCGTCTTTGCCACCCTCACAACCACAAATAACTCCCAGGTGGCCTTAGAGTACAACATGGATCTGCAGACACAGTAACCAGAGTAATTTTCTCCCAGACAAGGACAGATCCTATAACCCCTAGAAGAGGCAAAGAACATCCTATATGCATTTCTGAATAAGGAGCTGCTGAGGCAAAAGGGTTAACAGGTGATGCATACACCTGATCATCTCTGATAACAGGTATCAAACAACTGCTTTTATGCTGAAATATGAAATCGACCTTCTTCACATTTCTCAGAGCCCAAGCCATGAGGTGGATTATCATGGTTTCACTGTTTTGTCAATGGACAAAGAACTTACAGGAACTTCTAAGCCCAAAGACTGTGTCAGACAAGGTTAAATAACTGGAGAAAAAGAACCACGCTCCCTTGAGTATGGTGAATCAAGCCAAGCTTTGAAACCAAGACCTGCTCTTTAAGAAGCTTTCAGTACAAAATCCTTGAGATATACTGGTGCACTTTCTGCATGTCTGAAAGGGCAAAACTGAAACCAGGCTGGTGGTGCTTTTATCCAAGGTTACAATATCTCTACATTCGGCTGAGGGTTTAAAATAACTTCAAAAGGGCCGCCTGCTTCTAAGTGGGTTACTGTTACACGGAAGCCAAACACTGAACTACTAGGAGGACAAGACATTTCACTCTGTAATATTATCTCATCAAAAAGTTCCTGGGGATTTAAAAGGGAAACTTCCTTCCTTTAGCCGTTCCGTCGCAGTCGGTCAGGGTAGGGTGTCGCTATGGTACAGAGTTTCACATCAAACAGCTCCAGACCTTTCTTAAAAGGTGTGGTGGTTCGATTCAAGACTTATAATTTATGTGAAGGAATGGAAAAAGGATGGCCTCACCCATTTTTCTCTTGAATCATAAGGATTTTTTTTTTTCCTCTTCTTCATGGACAAAGAAACAGACGACTCTGTTGCTCTTTGAACAAACAGCCTAAACCTTTTCCTGGATCTAGAAGCCAGAAGAACCTGAACACATTTTCCCCCCAGTTGTCATAACGAAGGCAACTCTAATGGGGACTGAAACTGCACCAGACACAGAGGGGAGCTGGCTGTTGCTGAAGATCCAACTGGGGATCACCTGAGGGTTAAACCTAAACCAAGACTTAGCTGAGGACTCAGATTTTTAGACTTACTCAGCTGGAGTCTCCTCTTCCCATGTGCCCCCCATTTTAGAGAAGAGCCAAGCACAACCTCTATTCTACTCCGTTCCTCTGTACCCAAACAAGATAATGACGAAGATAACATGGCATAAATAGTACATATGAAATGTCTTTTCTTTTTTTAAAGGTTTTTGCCACAAGGCACATTTACTCACCAGAGAGAGACAGTGAGAGAGAGAGGGAAAGTGAGAAATCACTCCTCAAGGTAGATGGCCATGCTGCAATCCCTTCTCCTCCATTCTTCTCCTGAGATTTTGGGCATACACACACACCCGCCTGATGTGATTTTCAAGCTGCCAGGTTTAGGACTCAAACTGTGGCCGGCCATGTGTAAGTCCAGAGCCTTAACTACTACATCATCTGAAATTTCTAGAAATGTTAATGTGTAAAATAACAACTAATTAAAAACCACATTTGTATCTGGATAGAAACAGAACTTTGATTGAACTGGAAGGTAAGAGTGGTGGAAAACTTCCCTATTTTTGGATTCTAACATTCATTCACACCAATGTCTGCTGAGCATTGATCCTATGGCTGGACACTGGGCGAGACAGCAATTATGACCTGAACCCTCTCTTACCGTGTTGTTGTTTGATCAGTAGTTTGAAAACCACTCTAAAATGTATGAGTATCTACTGATGCAACAAATGAATGAAACTTGGGCTTTCTCTATAAGTTGACTCTCTGTATAACCTGGTCTAAAAGCCACAGATGGTAGTACTGGGTAGGAACGTGCATTGTCAAAGATGTGCTCCTTGCCCAAAGCCAACATCACAGCCTTCCATGGCGTCTACACTGGAAAACCAAGTTTGCATCCGGCACTGTGCACAAGGCAAGTGCAGGCTACCCACAGGTGTGCGACAAGAAAGACACAAGAGAAAGGGATTCTAAACCAGTACACACACACAGGGTGGAATCAACAATAAATACTATTGTAATCATTGATGACAACAGTTTGGCTCCAGTAATTCTAATCTTTTGAGTTTGTTCAATAGGGCCATTTGATCAGAGTTATAATTTCACTTTCTTTCTTTGACGCACACAAAACTGAGATAAAAACATTTAAAACTAAATCAAAATTAAAAAGTCTTTTCACCACAGGCCTGAAAATATACATCTTCCTTTACAATAAAGTATAAGCCAGGTTCTTTACAAAATAAAGATAATGACTCTTGATATTTAGAGAATTTCTTTTAAGGACTGACAGGATATAATAATTCTGGCTTGGCGTAATTTTTTTAAGTTTGTTAATTTTTTTGGACAAGTGATGGAGACAGAGAGGGTCTTGACACCACAATCTACCCCAGCCTCAGTCAGCCCTGAATCATGGGCACACGTGTGGCCAGCACACTTCAGGGAGGTCTCTGGATGCAAACCCACAACCTTGCCATGTGGGTCAGTCTTGCAGAACGTCTCATTTTTATGCCTTTCAGTACCACCTTCCAGCTCCTTTGCCATAATCCTGAGTAGTTTCATGGAATGCCAAGGAAGACAAGCCTTTGAGAGGAGGGTTTACTACCTCTTGCTCGAGATTCCAAGTTCATTTCCCCCTCAAAAAAGTCTCTTGATTGATAGAACACAGGAACTAAGACAGGAGAAGCAATTCAATTTTTGTCAAGCAATCCTTCTTAGAAGAGGATTCTTAACACAGTGTTGAGAGCAGGCTCTTTAGCGTCTAACCTAAGAGCAGAGCCTGCCATCCTGAGCCAGCATCACAGAGGGAAACCATGACTGTACCATCCCGTGATGGACATGGGCTCTGAGCCCCAGTAGCCTAGGGCGGATCCCTGCATTGCCTCTTAACTTCTGCGTGGCCTTGAAGAGCCGTGTAGCCCTCGAGCCTCATTTTCAGGTCTCCAGAGCATCACTGATCCTGCCCATCCTGCTCATGCTCCTGGGGCTGGATGCCAAGGTACCCATATGCCTGGCACAGGAAAAAGAAGGCAGTGGACACTGACACCAAAATGCACAACCAACCAAAGAAAACAAGAAAGAAAAAGTTCCAGGGCCAGCAAGTGGCGTAGTGGTTAAGGTGCTGGACTCCCACGTGGGCAAAACGTGGTTTGAGTCTGGGCCCCAGCGGCTTGGAACTCACACTGGGCACATGTGTGTACATGCCCAAAATCCTGAGAGGAGAATAGAGAAGAAGGGACTGCAGCGTGGCCATTCTAGAGGGGTGATTTCTCACTTTCTGTTTCTGTCTCTCCAATGAGTGCACACGACCTATAGCAAAAACCACTCTAAATAAATAAATAAATAAATAAATAAATGTTTTTTGGGGGCCAGCCCCATGGCCTAGTGATTAAGGCACCCAGATTCCACACACCTGATTATACAGTTCAAATACCAGCCCCAGGAAGATTGAAAAACACCCTAGATTACATGTGTGTGTGCACACACACCCAAAATCTCAACAGAGTGGAAAAATGGAGAAGGGATTGCAGCATAACCTTGCCCCACTGGGGAGTACTCCTCTCCCAGACAAACACAACTTTTGTGCTGTAAAGAACAACATCAAGAAAGTGAAATTATGAACCCACAAGATAGAAAATGTTCAAATGATGAGGGGGCATACAAAAAGATCATGGAAAATATGTATTATGAAAAAACGTGGGTGGATTTCAAATCTTATTTTGCCTCTATATATATATATATATATAATATACAAAAAAAATTTGTTTTTTGTTTTTTGTTTTTGTTTCTGTTTAGGTTTTTGCCATAGGTAAGTGCACTTGCTGGAGAAAGAAAGAGCCAGACAGAGAGAGGTAAAATGAGAAATCTCCTCCCAGGGTAGATGGCTGCACCACAATCCCTCCTCCTCCATTCTCCTATTAAGATTCTGGGCACGCCCACATGTGCACCAGGTATGAAGTTTCATCCCACCAGGTCTGGGACTCAAACTGCGGTCGGCCAGTGCCTTCTCCACCACCACATCACCTGCTATCCCTAGAAAGAACTCTTATAACTCGATAATAAAAAGACAAATTATCCAATTACAAAATGAGCAAAGGATCTGAACAGATACTTGTCCAAAAAGATAAGCAAATGCAAATAAGCACATGAAAAGCTGCCCAACATCATTAGCCATGAAGGAAATGCAGAGCAAAACCACAATGAGATACCACTTCATACGGACTAGGATGGCTATAATCAGAGAGAGATGATAACAAATGTTGGCTAAGAGGTGAAGAAATTAGAATCTTCATACACTGTAGGTAGGAATGCAGAGTGGTATAGCCATTTTGGAAACGGTCTGGCAGGTCCTGGGATGATTAAATACAAAGTTACCACATAACCCAGCAATTCTACTCCTAAGTATTAATACATACCTAAGAGAAATGAGAACACATGTCTATACAAAATCTGGTATATAAATCTTTAGAGTAACATCATTCATTAGAGCCATAAGGTTAAGGTAATCCAAATGTTCATCAAGTGACAAATGCGTTAAAAAATGTGGTGTATCCACACAATGGAATAGTATTCAGCCATAAAAAAGAAAAAGATGCTGATGCATGCTATAGTTTGGATGAACTCGGGGAGCAACATGCTGAGTGAAAGAAAGGGGTCACAAAACTCTGCATATTACATGATTCTATTTCTATGAAAAGTCCAGAATAGGAATATCTCTAGAAGACAGAAAGTGGATTAGTGGCTGGTTAGGAATGGCAGGGTGAAGAAACGAGAGGATATGGGGGTGAGTGCTAAAGGTACAGGGTTTCTTTCTGCGGTGATTTAAATATTCCAGAATAGACTGTGGTGACGGCTATAAATACACTGAAGACCAATGAACTGTACACACTACACAGGTGAATTATATGATATGTGAATTATAGCTCAACAATCTATTTAGAAAGAATTATGCAAATAGGTCCAGCCATGGTAACCCATGCTGCATGCTGTTGCTCAGCAGGCTGAGGCCGCATGGGAGGCCAGGGTTCAATTCCTCGTCTACTCTAAAGAGCCTGTGTGATGGCATGCACTTGTAGCCCCCACTGCATGGGAGGCTAAGGCAGGAGGAGGATCATGAACCTCCAGACAACATGGACAACATAGCAAGATCCTGTCTGAAAGAGCTGGGTGTGATGGTCACATCTGTGTCCCAGACACTTGGGTTGAGACAAGAAGATTGTGACACAGCACGACTCTGTATAAAACACTGCATGTGAACAACAAAAAAGAATGCTGCAAATAACAAGTGGGGGAGGCAGAGTGACGAAGACGCTACTTGTCTCAGTGGCATGGTGTGATGGAAGAGCACAGCTGAGCTCTGCCATTCCAGGCAATTCCTTTTCTCCCCCAGGCTCGGTTTCCTCATAGATACAACACAGATGGCACTTGCCCCACTAAGATGGCACAAGTCAAGGTACTTTATAAGCAAGGGTTCCAAGGCTAGAGGGAGAGCGGGCAGATTAGGGTATATACTGCCTAAGGGGGAAAGGGCCCTCGCCAGGGGGCCGTCCTACCTCTAAGAAACAGAATGAAAATGGCAGCGGGCTCACGGGAGACAGAGAAAGGGGCAGAAAGGGGCGCTGGGCTGGACTGGAAAGGCCCCTCTTCAGAGAGTGCATGAAAGCGGGGAAACCAGTGACATTCCAGAGTGGGCAAGGGCTCCTGGGGAGGGAGCTGGTGCCTTGGGGTCCCTAACTAGCTACACCCAGAGGCTACAGCCTCACCTCATTCCATCCCCTGCTTCTCTGTAATTACTCTGGTGAGATTCCAAACCAAGAGCAAGAGCCAAGAGCGCTTCAGGAAGGGACACTTGATGAAAATCACCTGATTAAAAATATCCCTGTGTAATCTGTTAATAGCGGGGGAGGGGAAGAGGGAGGTGGGAAACCACAGGCTCAAGCATTAAAAGCAATAAATTATACACTGGGCTTTGCCACCCTGCATGACCTTGGGCAAGTCACATAAGGGCCCTATTCTCTCTGATCCTGAGAGCAAGGGGAATGCCTGCCACCTGCCTACCTCATGGGGGTTTTAGGAGGATTAATGAGATAATGTCTGAGCTGTGCTTCAGGCTCCTTGGAGACAGCCACTATATATCAGGAATTACTAGCACAAGCTAGGACAGTTTCTTGCCCATTCCTCGCCTCATTAAGCTACCTGTGTCTGCCTATAAAAGTTCCTGCTCAAATAGAGTGTACTGGGGAGGTCATAGCCCAGGCTGGGCCTGCTCTGGTCGGTCTTGTTAAAGCCACTCCTTAAACTCACACTTGCCCATAACGGGGCACCTTGAAAATTTAGCACAGGGCCCAGCATTTGCTATCAAGATGCACGACTAAAAATAAAGTTAAAAAAAAAAAGCTCTTTGGACTTTGATTTTTTTTTTTTTTTTTTTTGGGGGGGTTTTTCGCTATGGGGCGTGTGTGCTTCACAGACAGACAGAGACAGAGAGACA
>NW_006159701.1:4076197-4078069 GCF_000334495.1 Tupaia belangeri chinensis | reverse complement strand
TTTTTTTTGGAGAGGTTTTTCGCTATAGGGCGTGTGTGCTTGCCAGACAGACAGAGAGAGACATAGAGACAGAAAGCGAGAAATCACCCGCCAGGGGGGATGGTCACGCCGCAATCCCTTCTCCATTCTCCTCTCGGGATCTTGGGCACGCACGCACATGCGCCCGGCATGAGTTCTAAGCCACTGGGTCCGGGACACAAACTGCGGTCGACTACGTGGGAATCCAGCGACATAGCCATTACGCTAACTGCTGGTTCCTTGGACTTTCTGTTTTTGAGAACCTTTACTTGGTGTTACTGTCTCCAACCCCTCAACATTCTGAGGGCACTGGGGAGGGACTGCTAGGGTGCAAGGGATGAGGACAAGCTCTTGGAGTTTTCAACTAATCAGTTCTTAGGTGTCAGATTGATGGACAGGGTTCTGCAGTGTCTAATTTCAGGGCAGCCAACTAAAGAAACTAGGCAGCTCTAAATTCACAATCTTTTTGAAGAAATCTGCATTTACTGTGTTTGTAAGTGAGGACAAGGACAAGTTATATGAGTATGTGTACAAATGTATGTTTGTGTCAGAAAGAAAATAAAATACACAAAAACTATGCGATGGGGGTCTTTATCTTCAAGGATCTTTACCCAGTCAGGTGGACTTGACACTTATTTCTGGAAAGCTCACTAATTTGGTATGTCAGGGGAGAAGTCAGATAAGGGGACCCAGGCACCTCAGGTCAAGGGATGCACAGACTGTGGGCCTGTGGGCCAGAGCGGCAGGGGGAACAGTGCAGCCATGGTATCCTCACACGTGTCCAAAGAGGCCAAGTAGGCGAAGGCCAGAGCTGCAGCTCACAGGAGGCCTGGCAGGATGCCTGTGATCCTCCTGGAACAGGGGAAGACGGGAGGAGGATCGAGGTGCACTTTGAGGCCATCTCCCACCCACCTGCCATCTCCCCTGGGAGGCTGTCATGAGACAGTGTCTCATCACCTCTGGGGTTCTGATGAGGATGAAGCTCCCTGCCCTTCCCTCTCAGAGCAGAATTGTGGAAGGAGGACCACTGAGGTGGAGTCAGGAGTTGATTCCTCAGCAATGGAGCGTTCCATGACTCACACTGCAGTTGTCTGCCCCTTCTGTTTTAGTATCATTAATTTTTTATTAAATAATTATTTGTTTAATTCAATTTGTTATTATTATTTTTAAATTAGACCAGACTGGGGGTGGGGGGGAGTGAGAAAGCAAGCTACCAGGTCCAGGACTTGAACTGCAGTTGGCCACGTGGGAATCCAGCACCTTTAACCACAAAGCCACCTGGTGGCCCCAGTGTCACTCACTTTTGGTATGAAGGACAAAGACCATGGGAGCTGGTACCTTTGGCTATTCACTCTTTTGCTGTCTATATAAGTACTAAACTGTCATACTCTGAGAGTGACATTTTAGGTGCCTGCAGATGATGTGGAGGTTGAGGGCCCTGGACTCCCACATGGCCGACTATAGTTCAACTCCTGACCCAGCAGCTTTCTCTCTCTCTCTCGTTAAATTAAAAAATAAAGTTAAACAGAATAAAGTGACTTTTTGCATCTTTTCCAGTTGAATCAGTACGGCTTTGGCCTCGCCTTGTGGGCTTGACAAAGGGATATGCCCAACTCAAGCTCTGACTGCCCCAAAACTTTAGGTCAAGCGGACAGAGCTGCTTCCAGAGGCTGGCAAAAGAGAAAGCAGGCCCAGCTGCAGTGGCGCAGCAGAAGGGCACTGCTGCTGCTGTGCAGTGGCTGAGGCCACGTGGGGGGCCTGGGCTGGGTTCCTCGCCTACCCTAAACACGCCAGGTGAGCTGGTGCTCTCGGGTGGTCCCAGTTAGCAGGAGGCTGGGCAGGCAGACCGCTCTT
>NW_006159701.1:4071415-4075833 GCF_000334495.1 Tupaia belangeri chinensis | reverse complement strand
TGCTCCTTTTCCAGCTGAAGGAGGGGAAGGGGTGGAGCTAGGGATAGAGGGAGGGGGTGGGGAGAGGAGAATAAAAAGCAGCAGGATCCAAGGCAACAAGAAAAGCTTTAGACTGAAGCCGGCCAACAATCCTGGGTCACTTCCTAGCACTGGCAGATTCTTTCCTTCTCAGTTTCACATAAGGATACCAACACCAACATTATAAGGTTGTTGTGAAGATTAGAAATAACATCCGTTACACGTCCACGGCCGTGCCCAACCATAAAACATCAGAGATAGTAACAGCTGCTAACATTTACTGTGTGCTTGCATGGCCCAGGCACTGTTCTGCTGGTTTTATAGGTGCTAACTCATCTGGTCCTCACAACCACCTTTGATGTAGGTATTCCTGTGTTACAGATGAGGAAGCCAAGGCAGAAGTTCCAGGATTTGCTCAAGGTCGCACGTAAGTGGCAGAGCTGGGATTTAAGCCTGTGAGCCTGGGCTTGCAACCGCCCTGACATGGTAGACATCACATATACTCCCATTCCTTCCTTGTTGCTGAAAAGAAAGTAACATTTTATCCAGTCTAAGTACTTAGGACAGTTCCTATCTCCCTATCTTTCCTGTTATTTGGTTGAGTCTGAATAAAATAAAACAAATAGGCAGAGAGAGGGTTGGCAGAGGTCTAGATAAGAAAGGAGTCTAGAAGTGATAGGTAATCCCGCAGTCTGGTGCTAGTGATAGCTGTCCCTCAGTACCCATGGGAATTGGCTCTAGGATGCCTGTGGGTACCGTATAAAACAGCGTTAGTATCTGTGTAACCTGTGTACATCCTGCCTACTTTAAATTGTCTATAGACTGCTAGGGACCAGCAGTTAGCGTAATGGCTATGTCGCTGGACTCCCACGAAGTCGACCGCGGTTTGCGTCCAGGACCCGGTGGCTTAAACTCACGCTGGGCGCGTGTGCATGTGTGCCCAAGATCCCAAGAGGAGAATGGAGGAGAAGGGATTGTGGCGTGGCCATCCTTCCTGGGGGGTGGGGGGGTGGTTTCTCGCTTTCTGTCTCTCTGTCTCTCTCTGTCTGGCGAGCACACGCGTCCTATAGCGAAAACTTCTCAAAAAAAAATTATCTATAGATGGCTTATAATGCCCAATGTAAAGTAAATACTATGTAAATGGTTGTTAGATTATTGTATTGGATTTTTATTTGCTGTCAGATTATTGGAGTTTTACTTGTATTATTTATTACTGCATTGTTATTTCTTATCATTTGGGTTTTTTTCTAAATATTTTGATTCAGGATATCCACGGTCGGTTGAATCTGCAGATTCTGCTGCATCTGTGGAAGCTGGGGATAAGGAGGGCTGACTGTACACGCCTGGCTCACAGGGCACATGAAAAACTGAGCTTTGGGATCCGACTGCCTATACAGGTCAGAGGCCCATATTGAGGAGTATATAAGAATCCATAATACATTCAACCAAATGTTGAACTAATTAAGATAGACGTGGCAACGAAATTCAGGATAGTGAGCACATTTTGCAACAAGGAAGAAAGAAACACTAGTTCTCGGGCTTTTCGTGAATGCCCAAGTATTTGATTTGCTGCTGCCTTATACTTCAATCCCTTGATTTAAGAATTATTTCACTTAACTTTATTTATTTATTTATTTATTTATTTTAATTTGACCAGAGTGGAAGAGAGGGAAAGTGAGAAAGCAAGTCACCAGGTCTGGGACTGGAACCACCATCAGCCACGTGGGAGTTCAGCACCCTTAACCACACCACCTGCTGGCTCCGATCCCTTGATTTCTTAAGAAAACAGAAGCCTAATGACTTTACTACACATCAACCCACCCACAGCACTCCCATGCAGCATACTCTATGCACTTCATAAATCAGTGACCTTCGGAATACACTTGTCTGCTTTCAGATATTTTCATCAAAGCTGACTGGCAAAAGGCTAATTCTAAACCCTACAAAGGTCTGAGTTCCTGTTCAAATGCAGGGGAAAGAGGTTAAAAAAAATGTAATGCCTGAAATTCAGGAGAGCACCAGAAGGAAGAAAAACAGGCTATCAAAAAGAGAGTACCTTGTGGAACCAGTAGTTAGCATAATGGCTATGTCACTGGACTCCCACGTAGTCGACTGCGGTTCGTGTCCTAGACCCGGTGGCTTAGAACTCACACCAGGTGCGTGTGCGTGCATGCCCAAGATCCTGAGAGGAGAATGGAGGAGAAGGGATTGTGGCGTGACCATCCCCCCTTGGGGGCTGATTTCTCGCTTTCTGTCTCTCTGTCTCTGTCTGTCTGGCGAGCGCACACGCCCTATAGCGAAAACCTCTCCAAAAAAAAAAAAAGAATACCATGAAAGGAAGAAAATAAAAGGAAACAACCAACTATTTCCATTTTCTTAACCTGAAGAAAAAAATAATACACAATAGCAAATAGTTAATGTGCTAACTTGGTCTAGAAACGTGTTAATAAAGGAAATAGACGATTTTTTAAAAAAATTAAAAGTGGAAGGACCAAAAAGAAAGAAACAAAATGGGCAGGAGTGGAAGGGGGCAGGATATATTTGGTTCATCTGTTTGTCAGCACTGGGAATAATCTGTCCGTCTTTCTATCTCCTTCAACAGGATGCAGATGACCCATATAGTCAAAAGCCAGGAACCGGCCACTCACAGCCGTGGGGGAACAGGATTGCATCAGCTACCACAGGAGCCCACAAGAGATCTTTAACTTCGACTTCAGCTTTGAGAACTATCAGGCTGTCGGTAAAGTCACGACGTATTTCTCCATGACTTTCCCAACAAAATGCATCATAACTCAGTAACTTCTGTTTGATTTTTCACCCTGCAGGGAGGTGGACCGAGCCAGGGCTCTAGACCACACTTCAAAAACCATGACTTTGGGCACATCACTCATCCCCGTAAAGCCTAATGGTTCCTCGTCTATAAAACATGGGAAGAAACACAATTTGTACACCTTCTGTGGGGGCCACTCAAACATATAGGTCCCCTCCTCATTACAAGACACCTAACTGGCAGCTGCCTCGGGGCAAACCTTTCAGGTGGGTTATAAAGCAATAACCTGCTGCCTTAGGATTCAGGATTAAGGCTTCCGGTAAAATGGAGGGGTGGACAGAAAAAAGACAACTTTCAAGTTAAGCCTCCCCAGGTCATGAGTCTTCTCTCTTTAGTAGCTTTGAAGACTTCTGTTTTATCCCTAGGTTGGGCTATCTCATTACAGTATGCCTGCAGGTAGATTTGTGGTTTTTTGATTTTTTTTTTTTTTTACATTTTTGCCATAGGGAATATGCACTTGCCAAAGAGAGACAAAGAGACAGAGAGAGAGAGAACTACTGTGAGAGGCAAAGTGAGAAATTGCCCCCCAGGAGGATGGTCATGCCACAATCCCTTCTCCTCTGTTCTCTTCCTGGGATTTTGGGCATGTATGCACGTTGCCCTTTGTGATTTTCAAGCTGCCAGGTCCAGGACTCAAACCAGTCAGCCATGTGGGAGTCCAGTGCCTTAACCACCAAGCTACCTGCTGGCCCAGAGATTTTTTTTTTTTTTTTTTTAAAGTTTGGTACAGGTCATGTGCACCTGCCAGAAGGAGAGAAAGTGAGAAATCACTACCACCACCCACGAAGAGAATGGCCGCACCGCAATGCCTTCTCCTCCATTCTCCTCTCGGGGCTTTGAGTGCACATGCACCTATGTGCCCAGAGTGTTTTTCAAGCTAGTGGGTCTGGGACTTGAACCACATAGCCATGTGGGATCTAGCCATCTTAACTATCACAGAACTAGCTGGCAATTTATAGATTTTAATCCACCCTGTTTAAGCAAAGTACTCTGTGTGTGTTTGACCTGGAAACTCATGTGTTGTTTTACTTCTGGAAAATTCTCAGTCTGCATCCTCTGAATAGTGTTTATCTGCCACTGTCCCTATTCTCTTCCTCTGGAACACCTATCAAATCCGTGACAAAGGCTGAGGCCTGCTCTCCGCATCACTCAACTACTCTGTCAAATATTTTGACTCTTCTCCTACTGTATTCTGGGTAAATTCCTCAGCATGTCTTCTGATGCACTAGTCATGTCTTCACCTTTGTTCAGTTTAGTTTCATTTATTAAGATTTAAAGTTAATGCCTGTTACATTTCCAACATTTGCATGTTCCTTTTTCATAGCCACCTATTTATATTTTCTTTCTGCCTGTTGTTTTATACTTCATTTTGTTTTGCTTTTAGTTTATTTCTTCTACAAGTAAAAGAGAGGTACCCCCAACAGAGCACCAATGCATGATACACCCCCAGTTCCAGCCAAGCCTGGATCAAGGACACCTCACAGAGTACCACATCCCACCACTGTGCAACTGCTCCTCCTCCTCCCCATTTTCTTACCCTTCCTTTTTTTTTTTTTTTTTTTGGGGCGCT
>NW_006159701.1:4029464-4071192 GCF_000334495.1 Tupaia belangeri chinensis | reverse complement strand
GCTGGTTCCCTTTTTTTTTTTTTAAAGATTTATTGCATTTAAGTTTATTTATTTGTTTGTTTATTTATTTATTTTGATTTGACCAGATAAGGACTGAGAGAGAGAGAGAGAGAGAAAGTAAGTCACCAGGCCCAGGATTCAAACCACAGTCAGCCATGTGGAAGTCCAGTGCCATTAACCACCACGCCACCTGCCGGCCCCCCTTATCTTTCCTTATAGTTGTAATTCTTTCATCTCAAATAATCCTAAACATGTATTTTAAAGTCACTGTCCAATTTTCATTTAATCTAGAACAAATTAATCTCCCATTGTTGATTTTGTTGGCTACACTTTTTGGAGTTATTTTTCTTAAGTATTTTGGAATTTGAATTTGCAAATTCATGGAGTCAGAGTTGGCAGTGAGGAGGATTCTTTTCTGCATCATCCCTTCCCCATCAGGATCTTGAAGCCTGGAATTGGTTTCACATTGACATTGACAGATCAGGACCCCCTGAGGATATACTGGCAGTTGGCATACTTCCAGGTGGCCTTGGCCCACTGTGTTTTGAAGTTGTATCCATTTCTTGCTAGCACCCCAGGTTTCACCCAGAGCAGCAGCTGTCCGATGATTTTTGGCCTCTTCATAGCTAAAGCAGTCCAGACCTGGGTTTTGGCAGCAAGTCTGGCTTTAGTTCCCTCCCGCCTTGAGCTGCTTTTAGTTCCTACTGCCTGCGTTCGGAGTCAAAGCATGAGCCTGCTTAGCACAGTGGTTCAAGGAGCCAGACCCTACATGGCTGACCTAGCGGTTAGAGTCTTGAACCTGGCAGCTTAAGAAGCACACCAGGCATGTGTGCTCATAGCCGTAATCCTGGAAGGGGAATGGAGAAGATGGGATTGCAGCGTGATCATTCCCCATGGAGCAGGAACACTTTCTCCCTCTCTCTCTGGCAAAAATGCATGCCCTCTGGCAAGTTAAAAAAAAAAGACTCAAAAGAAGACTGAGGACTATCATCCAGAATATATAAAGAACTCTTAAAAATCAGGGTTCTGGGACCAGCAGCTAGCGTAATGGCTGTTGCTGAATTCCCACGTAGCCGAATGTGGTTTGAGTCCCAGACTGGGTGGCTTAAACTAATGCCGGGTGCATGTGCATGTGTGCCCAAGATCCCAAGAGGAGAATGGAGGAGAAGGGATTACGGCATGGCCATCCGCCTTGGGGGGGTGATTTCTCGCTTTCTGTCTCTCTGTCTCTCTGTCTTTTTCGGGTGAGGGCCCCCGCCCTATAGCAAAAACCCCCCAAAAAAAAAAAAAAAAAAATCAGTGTTCTTACAAACAACCCAATTAAAAACAGGTAAAAGACCAGAAGAGAGATGTCACAGTCAAGAGGTAGGGATAGCAAATAAAGAAATGAAAACCTATTCTCCATCATTAGTCATCAGAGAAAAGCCAAATGAAACCACAGTGAGATGCTACTACATACTAGGATGGCTGAGATTAAACGACTGCTAACACGTGAGGACATGGAGCAACAGGACCTGTCATACACTGCTTTTGGAAATGTAAAATGGCACAGTCCCTCTGGAAAACAGTTTGGTATTTCTTATAAAGTTAAGCATACACCTACCATGTGACCCAGACATTCCATTCCAGGTATTTACACAAGAGAAATGAAAACATCTGTCTCTCCAAATCCTGTACTCAAATATCCATAGTGGTTTTATTTGCAATTGCCAAAAAGTGGGACCGATCCAATGGCCACTGACAGGTAAGTGGGTAAAGAAAATGGGGTGCACCCACACAATGGACTAGAATGAAGCAAAAAAGGCAGCAAAACACGGGCACACGCTACAACACAGACAAACCTCAAAAATCATCATGCTAAATAAAAGAAACCAACTCCTTCCTTTCCCCTCCAAAAAGGGTATGTAACGCTTGTTTCTATTTATCAGAATTGCAGAAAATGCGAGTAATTCATTGAGATGGAAACCACATCAGTGATTCAGAAATCACTGACAGGTAGAGGAGGGAATGGACCAGGAATGATCAAGATATTCTGTCTTCTATGTCTTGACTGTGGAGGGAGTGGTTTCACAGGTGTATGTATCTGTCAAAACTCATCACTTTTTTGTTTGTTTGTTTTTTGCCAGAGGGCACCTGCGCTGACCAGAGAGACAGAGAGAGAGAGGGAGAAGCATCCTCTAAGGGGTCACATGGCCACATGGCAACCCTCTCTCCTCGTTTTCTCCATCTAGTTGGGATTTTAGGCATGTAACTAGTGTGTTTTTCAGGCCTAGATTCGAACAATGCAGTCCCCAAGCACCAGTCCACAGAGCTGGCCCACACTGTATCTTTTAAACAGTAAGTTTATTGTATGCAAATACATCAACTAAGTGTATATTTGTTATTTAAAATAAATTGCTGGAGCCAGCTGGTGATGTGGTGGTTGAAGGGGCTGGATCCCACATGGCCATCTACGAAGTTCGAATCCCAGATCCAGACTATGTGGAGATCAAAATCTTGAGAGGAAAATGGAGAAGGGATAAGTGATGTAGCCATCTCCCCTGGGGTATGCTTTCTCATTTTCCCTTTCTTTCTCTCTCTCTCCATCTCTCTCCAGTGAGTACATGCACCCTAGAGTGAATTTTCAAAAAACAATCATGATAAACTTTAAAAAATAAATTGCTGGGTGCATAATGACAACTGGCTCCTCCTACTGAGCTGCTATGAGGGGAAAAAATTGCTAAATTCAGGACATTTATGAAGTAAGCATTCTAAAACGAGAGTCAACAACTACAACCCAACCAAAATGCATGAGATTTCCAGTGCTGACCACTTCACCAGCACCTTCAGAGATGGACTTTTAATTCACCGATACACGATGATCTGGTGGAGGGGAAAAGGACATGTTTATACTGATTCAGAACCTCACAGGGAAGAACTCAAGGACCTAGGAGGCAACACCTTTTCTAGATAATTAGCATGAAAATGATTCTTTCCCTCCTTGTAAACCCTAATCTTGGTAGAACAGAAACCGACACCTAGAAGCAGAGCCCTTGAGAAGTTAGTCTCACCATGCAGGGGCGGTGGATGGGCTGAGACATTCAATAACCTCCTTTGCTTGGTCCTTCTAAAAGGATGCTCGTGGTATTATTAGACCCCCGCTTATAAAACGACTTAATTCAATGCATTTGAAATAAGAGCAATCTCCTACCAGTGACACCGTTTTCAGGGTTTATTCTTATACACTCAAAGAATGTACACATCGAATTCCCATCCAAGCCCAGCAACCACAACAGAGAACATTCTTAAGGGCGGAGGCATCAACATGGCAGCTCGTTCCTTTGTACAGGAGCTTCTCTGGCTGCAGCTGTCACCCCCTGCTGTCCCTCCCTAAATGCAGGCATGTGCATACGTTGGCATATACGCACAAGACTGTGTGACTATGCGCCACTCATGATCTCCACATACAAATAAGGAACAACCGCTAACACTCTGGTCCTAGAGTCCTGGGGCAGGCTGCCCAAGGGCAGGAGCATCTCTCCTAGGAGTTGGTGGAACTGCTAAACACAAGGGACTGCTCATGTCTTTGGGGACGATTACCCCGGGGCCATTACAGCGTGACAACGTGTCAGCCCTAGGGACGACTTCGTCTCATCCTTCTGTATCCCAAGCCTACCTTGTAAGATCAGAGGTTGTGGGAAATTAGAGGTTACAGGTTACCGAGGGTCAGAGGTTACAGAGAAGTTACTCAGATGAGACAGCAGCTTTAGAAAAGAGCTGTCCAATGGAACCTACTGCAAAACTGGTGATGTTCTGTAAGAGGACTTCAAAAAGTGTGTGGAAAAACGGAATTAAAGTGAGGGTTTGCAACAACAACAAAAACCTTTGAAATCCATGTACAGTAACTTCTTTTCATTTTTGTGGGTTTTTTTCTTTCTTTTTTATAGTTTTTTTACAGGGTGTGTATAGTCACTTGAAAGAGAAAAACAGGGAAAGTGAGAAATCCCCCAGGGGGATGGCCAGGATGCAATCCCCTCTCTCCATTATACTTAGGATTTGGGGCATGCACACAACACCCTCAAGCATGCTTTCAAGCCACTGTGTTCGAGACTCAAACAGCAGTCAGCCATACGTCATCCACTGTCTTGACCTCCACACCACCTGCTGGCCTGCACAATTTTTTCATACACATATTCCATGATGTTCTTGAAGCCCCCTTGTATTTCCGCTCTGACGGTGCAGAAGCCACAAGCCACAGGTTACTGTGGAGCAGCCAAAGTGTGGCCAGTGAAATTGGGAAACTGAATTTTAAGTTGTATTTAATTTTAGCTAATTTCTATTGAAATAGCCATATCTGGCTAGTAACTACTGGGGTTCTGGAATCTAATACTTCCCTATGATCTCAAGAAAGAAAAAGAAGTCCAAACGTACTCTTAGCTAGTTCTCCTCTAGTTTTCTTTAAAGCATCAAATTAAGTCAGGACCAGCTTAAATTCAGAAGATAAAGAAAAGTATTTGATGCTACTAGGTGACACAGGAGATGCTATTTTTAAAAGATTTTGTTTTTAAAATATAGCACCATGCAGTGCAGAACAAAACACAGCAGGAAGCCAGCAAGGAAGGTGCTCTAGGGTCAGGGACGGCTGGGGGGGTCAGGTGCATGGGGAAACAGAGAGCAAGGGCCAGCCGCTCAGACTGCCATTCATTTCACTGTGCGGTCTTGGGCAAAGCATTTTTTCTCTGTATCTCCATTTCTCAACAGTAAGTAGGATTTAACCACTTGCCCCATCTAATTCAGAGTTGTAAGAAAGTTAAAGTACTGTAAAGAGTATCAAAAGCAAGATGCCAGGCAAGCTGCTGGCCTGGTGGTTATGGCAGCTGGATCCCACATGGCTGACTGCATGGTCTGAATCCCAGACTCAGGGGCTTGAGAAACATGCCAGGCGCCCATGTGTCCGTGGCCAAAACCTCCAAAGGAAGGAGAGCCGGAAGAGAAGGGATTGCGGCATGACCATCCTCCATTGGCGGTGCTTTCTCACTTTCCCTCCCTCTCTGTCTTTCGGGCTAGTGCATGTGCCCACTGGCAAAATATAAACAAAACCAAAAAACAGTTCCTTATCAATATTATCCAAGATCTATAGAATTAGACAATTTGAATTCAGGGTGACAACTCCAATCCCAGACCCCCTCTACTATATCAAACTTCTCAGCTCTGCTGTCGTTCACTAACTGTGATTTTCTGACTACATTCACCATTAATAAGAAGCTCCGAGGTGTCATTTAAAATGCACAACCCACTGGGAATTGGCTATGAATGGGTGCAAGGAAATTTCTGGGCTGATAGTCATATTGTTTTCTGTCATGACAGGTTGGGTTGCACACACTGACTCATTTGTCAAAACCCATGGGATGGAATGGGATCCTTAAGACGTGGACATTTCACCCTATGTAAATTTTACCTCAAAGAAAAACCATAGGGGCCGGCAGGTGGCATGGTGGTTAGGGACACTGGACTCCCACATGACAGACCGCGGTTTGAGTCCTGGACCTGGTGGCTTGCTTTCTCGCTCCGCCTCCTCTCTCTCTTTGATCAAATTTAAATGAATTGATTACTTAGTTAAGTTAAATAAAATAATTCTAAAAAACAAATAAACAAACATAAACAAGCCAAAAATGCACAGTTCGGGACCCAGCCTCAGTGGCACACATGGCTAATACACTGTTTTCTGCAAACTGGGACTACATGGGAGGCACAGGTTCAATTTCCAGTCTAACCTAAAGGCTGAGTCCAGCAACCCAGGAGATGAGACGGGGGATCACAAGCTTGGGGCTGGGCAACACATTGAGACCATGTCTAAAAAATAGTCGGGTAGAAGTGTGTGCCTACAGTCCCAGCTGGAAGCAGAAGCAGGGGAATCACAACAGCAAGACTTTGCCTTTAAAAATAAAGTATAGGGACCGGCAGGTGACGTGGCGGTTAGGGTATTGAACTCCCACATGGCTGACTGGTGGCTTGTTTTCTCACTTTCCTTTCTCTATCTGTCCCTCTCTGGTCAAACTAAAATAAAGTTAAGATAATTCTTTAAAAAATAAAAATATAGTGCAGCCTCACACACAGCCCCAACCAGAATCTCTGGGGCTGGGAGTCAGACTTTGGGTTTTTAACATGCTTCCCAGGTGATGATGACAAACTTCAGAGAACTTGAAAATGATTTGCCTGTAACAAAGAAAATAGGTCAAAAGTAGATGAAGAACATATTCAAATTAGGTTTCTCACTTTCAGTCTGAACTAAGTATCTTAATCTGTTTGGGCTGCCCTAACAAAACACTATAGACCAGGTAGCTTAAATGATGGGAATATGTTTTTTCAGTTCAAGTTCAAGATCAAGGTGCTCGTTAAGTTTAAAATCCATTCTGAGGTTTGTTCTCTTGGCATACAGATAGCCACCATCTTGCTGTGTGTTCACATGACCTCCTCTTTGTACAGATGGGGAAGAGTGTATGAACTCGTTGGAGTCTCTTCTCATAAGGGCTAAGTCCATCATGAAGGCCCCACCTGCATGACCTCATCTGATCCTGATTTCCCCACATAGCTCCCATCTCCATACCACCACCTTGGAGGTTAGGGCTTCAACATACGAATTTTGGGAGTAAACATAACCATTTGGTCCACAACACTTACCTAATTGACAAAAAGCATAACTCAGATTCTCAAAGAGCTACTGGGAAGAGACGTACAAAATGGCCTCCATTCCCCAATTTTTTCTTTATAAAACAGGGCACTTGCATATGATTCATTCTAGCATTATTATGATAATAAGATATTCTCACTTGTAGGTACACGCACACAGCGTGGTTAAAAGTGTAACTTCTTAGAGAAGTACAATTTTTTTTTTTGAGAGAGATTTTCATTGTAGGGCGCATGCGTTCGCCAGACAGACAGAGAGAGACATAGAGACAGAAAGCGAGAAATCACCCCCAGGGGGGATGGTCACGCCGCAATCCCTTCTCCTCCATTCTCCTCTCGGGATCTTGGGCACGCACGCACACGCGCCCGGCGTGAGTTTTAAGCCACCGGGTCCGGGACACGAACCGCGGTTGACTATGTGGGAGTCCAGCAACATAGCCATTACGCTAACTGCTGGTTCCCAGAGAAGTACAATTTTGTTTATACCCAGACCAGAGGTCCAGCTCCATCTTGAACTCAACTGTTTCTCTAGAAAGGGAGAGAGGGAGGCAGACGGAGGAGAAAGGCAGCAGCAGCTGTGGGGTGTGGCAGTCAGAGAGCAAGGCATTCACCCATCTCCTGGATTCCACAAGTAAAGGGTCCCTTCCCTCTTCCTCCAAGTAAAACTGCCTGTGCTGTCTTGACTCTGAGCTCTAGCTGTTCAACAAAATCAGAATTTTCATCCAAAGTTGCAAGACAAACTTGAGAGGGAACTCAGCCTTCCTTTGAGAAGGATGGAAGATCATTTTCACAAGTACTTGTGATGATGAGTGGGAAATTTCATACCAGAACAGGCACTCCCTCCCAAGTGACTCCATTCTTCTCTGGTGATGAATCGGGTGCTCTTGTTACCAAGCCCCCAGAGTACCATTCAGTGCTTGCTAGAAGACACGAGAACCAAACGTACCAGATGCAACTCATTTAGTTCTGAACAGTCGCTTGTTTCCCAGAAGCTAAGAAAGAAGCCATACTGGGAACTACGTCTGAGGAAGGAAACCGAGAGAACGGGTACTCAAGGAGGGCTGGGGAACCAAATGTGGCCAGTCACTGCCTGGAGGTTCCTGCTGTCCTTGTGCTCCTTGAGGGTCATTCTTACATCCTCTCCCACCAATGGCAACTACTTCAGATGTGCAATTTTTACTACTCTTAATTCAGGTCACATCTGTCCGTCCATGTAAGGTGGGCAGGAGAGCGATGACTGCCTCAACATCAGGACGACGCTGGGCTCATGAGGTGACGTACCCAAAGAAAAAATAAGCCTGCTGGATGCCAGGCATCCCTGACACCCCCAGCCTACTCACAGTTGATGCTTTTAGTCACTGCACCCTGAAATTTCCTTCCCCCAGAACAGAGAAGGGAAAGTAAAACAACCGTTTTATCCATCTCTGAATCTATCAACTGCTGCTAGTAGATATTCGAATAGTTAATAGACCAACCGGTTATCACATTTCAGGAAAAACAAAACCTGTTCCAATGAATTGCACCTTCAGTTGTTAGAGAGGTGTACCTTCTTCTTTTTCTGTTTTAAATTTGCCAAAGGATGCATATGCTCCAGAGACAGACAGAAGGAAAGTGAGAAAACGCCCCTTATGGGGAGTGGTCATGCTGCAACCCCCTCTCCTCCACTTCTCCCTCCTTTCAAGATTGTGAGCACACATGCCAGGCATGTTTCTCAAGTTGCCAGGTCCAGGACTCAAACTGCAAAGTCAGTCATGTAGGATCTGGCCACCTTAACCACCATGCCACGGGTTGGTCTGAGGGGCACGTTTTTGAAAACCTTCTTCCTGACCACTCCGCACCCCCCCCCCCACACCACACCACCCAGGTGATGTCTGCCAGGCCATCCCTGTCTCTAGCCATCTCTGTGGCCCAAAATGTGCTCCAGCAGTGGACAGAGTTGCTTCCTTGTCAGCTGCTGTGCCAAGTTGCTCTTTGTGCCCTAGGGAGGGAGACGATCCTCTACACTCCTGACCTGCCCATCTGCCAGTAGTGCTGTCCTTTTTCTGTACAAAAATGCATCGTGACTTTCCCTGTGATCCAATAGACACCAGCTCTGAAGTAAAACTCCCATGCACAACATGACAAACGCAGGGCTGTGCCGGTGAAGAGGGCCCAGGGCTGTGCCGGTGAAGAGGGCCCATGGCTACTCACTTTGCCTCCTTGCTTCTGGTAGTGACCTTGAAGCTGCCCCACAAAATGTGACCTGAAAACCATGCATGGCATTCAGTGTTTCCCAAAGCACAGGCCACAAGTCACTGCCAATCCCTGATGGGTCTAGGAGATACACAGGGTTTTTAAAATGAGAGACATCTATTTAACGTGAATTGGAAAAAAGATAACCAGCACAAATTCTTGATAAAATTTCCTTGATAAAAAGGAAATTTTTCTACCAATTCTAACACATCATAAACCATTACATCTTTTAACAAATGAGAAAAAAAATTAAATCAGGACATGTCATGGACTTTTAAGACATTCCAAATTTAGAAATGATCAAACCCAAAAAAAAGGAAAGCATCTAGGAACCAACAAACCATCCAGCCTGATGACACAGTCCCTAGTGGGCTGGATGGCAGCACTGGAAGTCACATGGCTAAGTGCAGATTTGGACCCCCAGGGAAGCCTGAAAACACGCCAGGCACACACAGATCCTGAGGTGTTCATGGACTGACAAAGGGAGGTCACAGTGTGATGAACCTTATCAGAGGTGCTCTTCTCATTCTCTCCCCCTCTCTCTTTCTCTCTCATGTGCTATCTTGAATAAAATAAACTCGAAAAAACCATTAAAATAAGTTATTTCAGTTTAAAAAATTATAGTCACTTTTAGGCCAGCTCTAAGGCCTCGTGTTTAAAGACAGCCAGATCATAAATGGCCTATGTGCAGTTTGAGTCCCAGCCCAAGTGGCTTAAAAAACATGCTGTGCACATGTCTGCACGTGTATAGCCCAAATCCTGACAAGATGGAGAAAGGAAAAAGGGACTAAGGCATGACCATGCTCCATTGAGGGGTGCTTTCTCTTCTCCATCGGTCTCCCCCTGTCTCTCCCTCTCTCTCTGGTGAGCACACATGCCCTCTGGCAAATTTTAAGATCAGTCAATTAATTAATCAAAATTACAGTCACTTTTAAAGAAAAATATTAAATAAATGTTATGTCTGAATTGTGTTCTCTTGTCCCCAAATTCTTAAGTTGAAGCCCTAATTCCCAAGGTGAATGTGGAGATGTGGCCTTTGGGAGGTAATCAAGGTTAGATAAGGCCACCAAGGATGAGGCCATCATGATGGGATTAGTGTCCTTATAAGACACCAGAGAGTCTGTACTCTCCCCTCCCTCCCCACTTCGCCATGTGAGAACACAGCAAAAAGAACCCTCACCAAAACCCAACTATGCAGACACTCTGATCATGGACTTCCTAGACTCCAGAACTGTGAGAAATAAATGTCTGTGGTTTAAGCCACTCATCTATGGTATTTTGTTACAGCAGCCTTAGCTGACTAACACAATGACAATATAGGTGGCATATACATATGGCAGAAATTAGGAAGGTGAAAGCCCTGTGAAAGATAAATTATGTCATAACAACACAAAATAAGCTTTGTGCTAGGACCTATTCTAGGTGGTTTATATATATGGAAATATTTCATCTTTAAGTCAGTCCTTTGATGTGGAACCACTATTTTAGAACAGTAAACTACAATAAAATGAGGGTAGAGGATGTGCCCAATGTCACATAGAAGTAAGTGCCAAGGTGAGATTCCATTTCTAGACAAGGTATAAAGGGCCCAGGGTCCTGTTCTCAAAGGTTATTTTTTCCATGAGTGAGTGGAAAGAGAGACAGACAGACAGCATCCCCAACAGGGTCCTAAAGCTGCAATCCAGCCCCAGCTTCAGCCATCCCTGGATCATGGGCACATGCAGCCTCATGTACTCAGGGGTGTCTGGATATGAACCTGGAATCTTGCCATGTGGGGTAGCTTTGCAGAGCAGGTTTTACCACTGTACCACCATCTGGTCCGTACCCTGGGCTTCTGCTCTCAAGTACACTGTTATTCAGCCTCTCCAGGTAGAGTGGTGGGAAATTGCCAATATTCAACCATTTTGACCTACAAAACCAGTAAGTTCACAAGACTCAACCAAATATATGCAAGTGTTATTTGTTAAATGTCTCGTGATTGACATATGACTGGCATAAGAGAAATGACTGCCAGGCTATAATGGAACCTCAGTCATTGGTGTCATATCAATTTTTAAAAATATTCTAGAAAGCCTACCTAAAGCCTCCTTCATCTTCTTCACTCAGATTCGAGACTCCAGAATCAACAGGACAGAAACATTGAGAAGAGGAAAAGGCGAGACAAGACTCTTCCTCAACTTCAGGACTGCCCCTGAAACAACTTGAAAGCAACCTTATGAGACAGCCAATAATTTTCCGGATTGATCTCTTACAAGCTGTGGTCTCACCCTACAAGCCATGGCTGACCTAGTGCCTTGGAGGGCAAAACCATAATCAAGAGTCAGTCAAATAGTCCTAGAGATGTACGATGTGGTCTTAAGGACCAGAACAACACAGCTATGACTAGGAATAATTTCTAAAAATAATTAATATTAACTAATCCAAGAAGCAGGGACCTCCACCACCATGACCCTTCCACTAGCACTTGCATGTAGGACCGCAGGCCACAGCCGCGCACAGCCTTTGATTCCCTGGCAAACCCACACATCTAAGATGAATGGGGCCCCTGGAGTTGCACAACATGCTGGCCCCTCCTGCACCAATGTAGAGAAGCATCTCAGGTTTCTAATAACACTGGGAAGATGCCCAAAGAAGATCTGAAGTTGGGCAGAAACCTGATACACACTGTGATCATCACAGAGCAAGGCCAGGGAAACCTGGATCTTATTTTAGAAAAATGCTACCTTATTCTAAAATTTAATGCAAAATACCTAATATTCACAGCTTCTAAGTAGGTTAAGACTCCTGACTTACATACCAGCAGACCCTGACATAGGAACCTCTTTTATTTTCATTTCTTAGAAAATTCCGGAGCTCAATCTCAAGACTAACATGCCTCCATTAACTCCTAATTCCAGAGAAGTTTTAAATACACACATTCTCAAACATGTTCTTGATTTTTAATCGTCAAAGTTCGGCACCAGAAAAAATTAACTCGAGCCTGAGAAGATTATCTTCACAAACATTATGTTCTTAATAGAAGTAAACTGCTCTTTTCCCTTAAGCAAAATAGAACATAACTATGCAACGCCTTTGTACTTGATTTTCAAAATGTGAATGGGAATACTTTTCCAAAGTCGCTAATACACAAAAGAACCAAACAAAATCATAAAAAAACATGGAAATCAAAAACTTCTCTTTGCTGAAAGGAACTGTTCTTTGTTGATCAAGGGAGGTTCAAACATATTTTAAATATTTTTAAACAAAGGCCTAGCTGATGTCCCTAATCCATCCATCCAGCTCAACTTTCTGCAGAGGCAGCTGCTGCAGTAGATCGGCCATCCAGAAGGGAGGGCCAGAAGCATTTCCTTAGAGTCCCACATTCCTGGGGGACACGGGACTTAGCAAGGTTAACGGCAATTTTCAACCTCCGATGCAAGTACAACAACATCTTCATAAAAGTTTTACAAGGACATCCTGGCAAGGACCAAACTACCATGAAGAGTACTGTTTCGGGGCCCTGAGCATTCCAGCAGCTCGCTTTTCTTGGCCACCTCCCCTGGTTGTGCGGTGCAAACCAGCGGTCAGCTGGGAACCCGCAGCAGGGTCCCCTGGAGAGAGCACTTGGAGAAAATAAAGCCAGACAGACCCATGCTGGCTCAAGTCTCTTTGTTCTGCAGGAAAGGGAAGCAAGTAGAGGCCAGTTGGGTTTCAACTCTCTCATCAATGCTGCTCTGAGGAGGCGGGGAGTTGAAGGGATGAGTGCAGATAAATGGAGCCGCCCAGCTCCAGGGCCACTAGCCATCCCTATCCATCCTTCCTGAAGATACTGTCCTCCACCTGATGTCCTTCATTGGTGTGGGCACTCACAAAGCATTGCTCTGAGCAGTGGGAGGCCAAGGCACCATGGGAGACCATCCCTTCTGTGACCTGTAGAACAAAGACCCAAGATGAGTCACAGAGCCACAGGGCCAGTATTTGTTTCGTGGGGCTGCTATCACAAAGTACCACAATCTGAGTGGCTCAGACAACAGAAATTGGTCAACTCATAGTTTCGGGAGCTAGAAGTCCAAGATCAAGGTGCTGGCAGGACTCATTCTGTCTGAGGGCTGTGAGGGAGAATCCGTTCCATGCCTCTCCCCTCACTTCTGGTGGGTGGCTGGCAAACTCTGGTGTTCCTTGGCTTGTAGAATCACCACCCCAATGACCACTTCCATCATCATCTGGCATTCTCCCTTTGTATAAGAACACCAGTCATATCAGACCAGGGCCTGCCCTAAGGACTGCATTTTAACTTAACTGTCTCTATCAAGGCCCCTTCTGCAAATAAGGTCACACTCTGAGGTACTGGGGGTTCAGATTTCAACATAGGAATCTGAGGGGAATACAACTCAACACTAAAAGGGCCCATAGGAGGACCATGGCAAATTTAAAAGGAAGGACCCTATAAGAAGATATAAGCATTTCATTCTTCGGCATATCTTTAACAATATGTAACTATAGAAGTCCAAAGTCTATAATATGAGGTATGAATAAGCTAAATTAATAATTTTTTCAGTGGGTGGAAAGAAGTGGGAGAAACACAGGCAAGGTGCCATCATAGGGGGAAACAAGGAAAAATGAGGTGTAAAATGATACATTCATAGACTGCTTTGGCAGAAGCCTGTTGCCAGTAGCTATACAGTAGACTCTCAGAGTTTGGCAAGATATAAAAGAGGACAGGGCGCAAAATACATTAATGGCCCGACTACAGCTTCAGATGGAGTCATAATTGGCTGGGAAACTGAGCTCACCTTACAATTCCACGAACTGCTAAGTTGGAGTCTCATGCCATTCAGTAAGGATTTACATGGCAAGGACGGGTCACTGTTTGCCACTGGCCTGGGTTTGGACTAGACACCAGCAAAGGCTCTCTGTGTAAGCAATGTCCTGTGAAAGAGATCTATGGAGGAAGACCCAAAAGAGCCACTGCCTTTTAACTCAAAGTATGAAATAGGGAACATAGCATATTTAGCAAAAGTAGGTAGTGAAAAGAGTTCTCTTTTTGGAAGAAAGAAAAGGAAGAAGCAAATGGGAAAGCATTTTATTTTTGCTTTCTTTTTTTTTTGGAGAGGATTTTGCTACAGGGCCCATGCACTCGCCAGAAAGACAGAGAGAGACAGACAGACAGAAAGCGAGAAATCATCCCCCCAGGGGGGACAGCCATGCCGCAATCCCTTCTCCTCCATTCTCCCCTGGGGATCTTGGGCACGCACGCACATGCACCTGGCATGAGTTTTAAGCCACCAGGTCCGGGACTCGAACTGTGGTTGACTACATCAGAATCCAGCAACATAGCCATTATGCTAACTGCTGGTCCTGAAAACATTTCATTTTTAAAGGAGCCTCAGTGGCTATAGTTTTCTTTCTTTTTTTTAAATTTACAATAGGACATGTGTACTCACTAGAGAGAGAGAAAGTCAGAAAGCACTCCCAAGAAGGATGGCCACACCACAATCCCTGCTCTTCCATCCTCTGCTTGGCTTTTTGGGCATGCACACACCTGTGTCCAGCATGTTTTTCAAGCCGCTGGATCTAGGACTTGAACTGCATAGCCACATAGTTGGCCACATGGGATTCAGACATTTTAACCATCACACCAACAGCTGACCCTCATTGGTTATAGTTTTGCTATTTTATATGCTGCTAAAGACTGAAAAGAATGGTGTGATTACAAGGTCCATAATACTACATATATTTTACCACTATCACCATGCAAGTTTATGCTAACACTCTCAGGTAACAGAAAAACAAGTACCTACAAAACAATTTTGTCCTCATTTCCATTAAACACTGTCTAGCCCAGCCGTTCTCCAGATCTAATCTCCAGCCCCTTTCCCCACCCATCCTCTATTAAGTCAGGCATTAAAGAGATTTACAAATATATCAAACAAGACTACTTTTCTCACTGTATTTTCCAAAGCCAAACAATTATGCTTCATAAAAACATGCAATTTTTGTTAGTATATGATGGATCTTTTAGATTTGTTTTATTATTTATTTATTCATTCATTTATTTTTCAGTTTGATCAGAGAGAGACAAGGGTGAGAGTGAGAGAGAGAGGAAGTGATAAAGCAAGCCACCAGATTCAGGATTCAAACCCTGGTCAGAAGTATTCCTCTTTACAATATGCTTGCAGGATTAATGTCCAATAGTATATTGGGATTTTTTAAATTTTTTTAAAAGGTTTTTGCCATAAGGTATGTGTGCTCACCAGGGAGAGAGACAGAGACAGTGAGAGGGGAAGTAAGAAATCATCCCTAAAGGGGGATGACCACACTGCAAATTCCTTCTCCTCCATTTTCTTCCTGGGACCTTGAGCATGCATGCACATGATCCCAGCATGATTCTCAAGCGTCTAGGTACAGGACTTGAACTGCAGTTGATCATTCAGGAGTCTAGAGCTTTAACCACTATGCTACCTGCTGGCCCCAGCATTATTTAGTTATTTTTAAGTGGATTGTAAAATAGTTTAAAATGATTTTCTAATCTCTCATACAGTAAATGTCAATAGGCATAACCCACATAAAGAAAATCTCTCAGGGACCAGCAGTTAGCATAATGGCTAAGTCACTGGACTCCCATGTATTCAACCATGGTTAGAGTTCCGGATCTGGTGGCTTAAACTCACGCCAGGTGCGTGAGTGTGCATGCCCAAGATCCCAAGAGAATGGAGGAGAAGGGATTGCGGCATGGCCATTCCCCGGGTGTGTATGTGTGTGGAGGGGGTGATTTCTCACTTTCTGTCTCTCTGTCTCTGTCTTTCTGGCGAGGGCACGCACCCTATAGCAAAAACCTCTCCAAAAAAAAAAATATATATATATACAGGCCCTCGGATGACTCAAAAAAGGGGGGAGGGGCATAACTATTACAATTGATATAAAAAGACAACCTAATTGAAATGGATAAAGAATTTAAATAGATACTTCTCCAAAGAAGATAAATAATGGCCAATAGGCACATGAAAAATTGCTCAACATCATTTGTCATCAGAGAAATGCAAATCAAAACCACAATGAGATACCACTTCACACCTATGACTACAGGATGGCAATAATTAAAAAGATAAATAATAAGTGTTAGTTGAGGATGTGGAGAAATTAGAATCCTCAGACATTGCCGGTGGGGACGTAAAATGGTACAGCCACATTGGAAAAGCCTAGAGCTCCTCAAAACATAAAATATAGGGTGATCATATGATCCAGAAATCCCACTTCTAAGTTTACCCAAGAAAAATGAAAACATACCTATCCAAACTTGGATGTGAACGTTCATAGCGTCGTTCACAATAACCAATAGGTGAAAACAACCCAACGTCTATCAACTGATCAGTGAATAAGTAAAATGAAGTATAAACACACAATGCAGTATTATTCTCCAAATCTATAGAAGATAACAGGGTACTAGGTGAAAGAACCTTCTATTGAGACATCTGTGGAGCCACAGTGTAGCCCAGCAGTGCATGACAGATGCTGCTGCTGCTTAGCAGGCCGAGGCCACCTGGGAGGCCTAAGTTCTATACCCAACCCTCCCGACAAAGGCTGGCATGGTGGTACACCCTGTAGTCCCTGCTACAGGGAGAGGCTGAGACAGTAGGATTCAAGCTTGAGGTTGGCCCGAGAAACACGGGGAAGACCCTTCTAAAAGGCCAAACAGCAGGGAGTGTTGCCACTTGTCTACAGTCCCAGCTGGGAGGCTGAGGAAGGAGGGTGGTCACATAGCAAGACTTCGTCTTGAAAAAAATATCTTAAAATGTATGGTCCTTAATCAACGGTTTCAGCCATTAACAAATAAAGGAGCTTTCGAGCCTGTCACCATTTATCCACCTTTAGCATCTGGACAGTTCGCCTGGACTCGCCATAAACAACCAGCCCTGCCGCCAATCGCCATATACTAATCAGGCATCTGTTGAGTGCTTACAGCAGATGATATGCTATTTTGGTAAGTTCCTGCCAAGAGATATAACTTCCTTTGGATAAAACTGCAATCTTCTCTCACGCAAAGAATGATGATGGCTTTAATTAAAAACAAACAAAAACCCCACAAGGATGTTTTAACAACAAAGAGTAAAGGCATTTTCTTAACTCGCCTATTAAGAAATACTTAGCTTCAGATAAGACTATTCTCAAAGTACTTTGGTGGGGGTGGGGAAGTCAATTAAAATCTAAAAACTTCCTTTGCTTATAAAAGTAATATGTCATCACTGAAGAACTTGGAATATGAAGAAAAGTAAAAGTATTACTGAGGAAATCGTTTCAGGACAATTTCTTTTTTTTATTTAGTTTTTGCTATAGGACATGTGCACTCTCCCGAGAGAGACAAAGAGAGCGAGAAAAAGAGGGAAAGTGAGAAATCACCCCCCAGGGTGGATGGACACACTGCAATCCCTTCTCCTCCACCTGCTTTCGGAATTTTAAGCATGTACCCACACACACTTGGTGTGATTTTAAGGTCGCTGTATCCAGGACTTCAACCATAGTCGGCCATGTGAGATCTGGTGCCTTAACTTCCATATTAGCTGCTGGCCCTTGGAGACAGAATTTCTTTTTTTTATAGTCTTTTTTTTCTTCTGTGTATGCCACACAATTTTAATTTTTTCGCAGCACAAAATTAGGACCATATCATATTCTATTTCACTTATGAGCATTTTCCCCTTGATATGAAATACTTTCAAACGCTGGTGTCTGCATCGTACTCTACTGTAAGAAGAAAAGTATTATCACTAAGCCAGCCCTATATTGTTACAGTCTCATTGTTGGCCACTATTAAAAATAGCATGTTGGCTACTATCTTCACACATAAATCTTGATCTGTATCTTTTTCTTTTTAAAGGATAAATTACTAGAAGAAAAAAACTGCTAAGTCAAGAGTATGAATTTTTTTTTTCTTTTATGTCAACAGAAGACCACCCTGGACAGAGTCTCATCACACTGCTATCCCTCTTCCCCAAGCCCTCCAGCTAGCTAGGATCCTGGGCACATATGTGTTTCAGGTCAATTCTAGATCTAAGCTTGCAGTCGGCCATGTGGTTTCTAGCACTGCAGCCCAGCACATTATCAAATGTGCCACCCCGGCTGGGCCAAAGGTTTGAATATTTTTAAGACTCTTGATACATGTCCTATTACAAACCATTCTTCCTGACAATAGTGCATAAAAGTGCCTATTTTATTGTTGCTCTTTACCAAAATGGGTGATTTTATTTTAGCCTTTGCTGTTTGAATAGGTTTTAAAAAGAGAGACTTTTTGTCTTAACCCAGGTTTCTGTTGGAATCCTTGCTATGCCACGATGTCCTCATCCCCCACCTTGTCCAAGTCAAGTCCACTAAGCCAGACAGACATGCACATACTGGCTGCATACTGCGGTCCTGAGCTGTCCACAGAGGATAAGGACCTCTATCAGGGAATGCTGCTGCTCATCTAAATAATGATGCTTTGAGGGAAATAGGGTGTTAAAATGTGTAGAGAGGGCCAGCAGGTGATGTGGAGGTTAAGCCCCTGGTTCCCTCCCACATGGCCATCTTCACAGTTTCAAGTCCTGGACCTGGTGGCTTGAATATCACATCAGGCGTGTGTTCATATATGCCCAAAATCCTGAGAGGAGAATGGAGAATGGATTGCAGCCTGGCCATCACTCCCACACACCCTCTGGAATGTGTCTGATTTCTCACTTTCTCTCTCTGTCTCTCTCTCTGGCAAATGTGTGCACCCTATAGCAAAAACAAAACAAAAAATACTTAGAAAGTATGAAGTAAAGTCGGGCATGGTGGTATGTGCCCAGTGTCCCAGCTACTGGGGAGGCTGAGGCAGGTGGATCTTGACATAGGAGACCCTGCCTAAAAACAAAAACAAAAGTGTGGAGATGTAGGTAATCTGGCAATTCCCAGAGCTCAGATTACAGCAGGAGCAAATTTAATGCCAACACACACACGCGCGCGCACACACACGCACACACACACACGCTCGGGGAGGGAAAGGGGGAACAAATGGTATCCCCTCCAACGTGCATTTGATCACATTATAATAAAAATCAGAAGTAAATCAAATAGCTTTAATAATCATTGCAGGATCCACTTCCAAATTAGCTCACAACTTGAACAACCCTAGACTTAAAACTGTTTGCTTCAGCACTAGAATCACCTACACACACACACACACACACACACACACACACACACTCCCTCTCTAAACCTCATGTTTTGGAGAGAGAAAACACAGACTGAGGGACTCTGGGAGCCCTAAAAGAAATGAGCTAACAGCAGGCCCCCACCCCCAGCCTGGTAAATCTCTCATCTATAATCCAACACGAGAGACAACAGGCAAACAGCAAGAGGTCATCGTCAAAGGACCGGTTGCTAAGGGAAGCAAGTGTAGAGGCAGCAAGCATGTCCCCATCAAAGTCCAGCAGCTGCAGAAGAACCACAAAGGTACAGCTCCCTTCAGAGCAGAGCAAGAATGGGGGGGTGGAGGAGGCCTGGGGGAGGGGAGACAGGAGGAGGAGGAGGAGGAGGAGGAAGGGGAGAGAAAAACATCAGACCGGCACCAGCTGCCCAGTAGAACATAAAACCTGCTAGTTTTGTGCTATTCAGCAAGGGGAAAAGAAGAAATAGAGAAAAGAGCATGTCCTCAAAATGCCTGTTAAAAGCCAGTCAAATCTTCCAGCATACCTGGGAGAGATTCGGATAAACCCACAGCTATGGCAACAGTAGCCATTAGTGATCAAAAGGAAAGCACCAGCTTAAGGGGCCATCTCAGTACAAACACATCATCTCCCGGTAGAAAATCTCTATATCCTTAGTCTAAAATACTTCTTTCTCCAAAGGGCAACAGCAGCCACAGAGATGATGGAGCCTCTCTGTGGTTTCACAGAATCTAGATAGGGAATCTGAAGGTGCCCCTTAACTAGAGGATTAGCTGCCCTCATTTCTCCTGGTGAGGAACATAAGAGTCAATAGCAAGGAACCAGCGGTTAGCACAATGGCTATGTCGCTGGACTCCCATGTAGCTGACTGCAGTTCGAGTCTCGGACCCGGTGGCTTAAACTCATGCCAGGCGCGTCTGCATGCGTGCCCAAGATCCCTAGAGGAGAATGGAGGAGAAGGGGATTGCAGCATGGCCATCCCCCCTGGGGGGTGACTTCTCGCTTTCTGTCTCTATGTCTCTGTCTTTCTGGCAAGCGCACGCGCCCTATAGTAAAAACCTCTTAAAAAAGACAAGGAGATGGACAGGTTTATTCTGAGGGGAAGCATCAACTCCAAAAGGAGGATATGACTATGAGACCCTGCCCTAGACCCAGGAAACCATCAGAGAAATCCCTGAGAACATCCCCATTTTCATGAAGCTCCCACAAGGGCCTGTGGTAGGGCATAGTGTAGTACAGGCTCCTCTCTAAAGAGGGGGGACTTACTGCACCCTAGGTGTGAGCACAGCATCCTTTTCATGACATCAGGGGCAGGAATATAGCTGAGATGATTGGACATTTGCAACAACTTATTCATTCATGGGGAGAGCACTGCTATGACCCTCCTCAGTGGTTGGCCTTGAACTGTGAACCATGATTACACACACACACACACACACACACACAATTATTCCAACATTCCAGAGCTCTCAATTTAGGAACCAGCAAGTCCTAAGAAACATAGTATTTGTGAGTTCCTTGTAGGAAGCAGCCAATGCTACTGGGGATGACCTCAGGGATTGCCATGGTCCACTATCCAGTTATTTCCAACAGCTAGATGACCCATCCCAGGTCAAGGATTCCTGACCTCTAAGAATACAAATGATGCTACTCTTAGGGCTTTTTCTGCTCTGTTTCCACTATGGCCATATTAACTCATTGTCAACTTACCCGGAGGAAACTGTTGATAGCAGAGATCACTAGGTCCTGGCCAGCAAGAACCATGAAGAGTCAAGTGACTTTCTGGGAACCAGCGGTTAGCACAATGGCTATGTCGCTGGACTCCCATGTAGCTGACTGCAGTTCGAGTCTCGGACCCGGTGGCTTAAACTCATGCCAGGCGCGTCTGCATGCGTGCCCAAGATCCCTAGAGGAGAATGGAGGAGAAGGGGATTGCAGCATGGCCATCCCCCCTGGGGGGTGACTTCTCGCTTTCTGTCTCTATGTCTCTGTCTTTCTGGCAAGCGCACGCGCCCTATAGTAAAAACCTCTTAAAAAAGAAAATAGAGTCAAACAGACCCTTTCGTTGAGATCTCCAATGCCAGACACAGCACCAGTCCCTAGAATCATATAGGACCCACAGGGATGAGGCTGCCATGAGAAGCAATTCTCATTCCTTCTGGAGAAGGGCCTTGGGACGTTAAGAGACTTGCCCAAGGCCACCCAGTTCTTGCAGAGCCCAGGTCTCAGCTCCCAGGCTGATGTTCTTGCCACTGATCAGCTACCACTGTAAAGCTCTAGGGACAAGAAGGAAGGGGCTTAAAAGCATGACCTTCATTCCACACTTAGCCTCTGGCTGCTACTCAGTGGTCTGAATTGCTATAAGGAAGTGCTGGGTCTCTTTTCTCTTCCAAAGCAGAACAGCCTGCTTGTGTGTTTTCGTGGGTTCTGACAGAAGTCAGGCCACTGAGCAGCTGGACACATCTGAGGTTGTCACCCTAGCTCACTGCGTCTGTACCTCATAGCTCTCTGGTGACAAGCTCTGCTGAGAAAATGCTCAGACCCTCAAAGGTGAGGTTTGCTCAAAATGATTTCCTGAAATATGTGAGGGGTTCATAAGGTGAGAGGTATACACACGAAGAGTTTGGACCTGAAAATGCACCAAAGAACTATGTCCCATGCGAAGGGCAAGGCTATTAGGGCACGGGAGACTTCTTCCGGCTTAAAATTCAGAAGTTGAAGACTTAAGCAATTTCCTTTTATCAATGGCGTTGTCTTTACCACGTTTTGCAGACATGAAATGTTCCAGGTTACAAACAAAAATAAAACAAGGTTTAAATGGTTCACTCAGTAGGCCAATATCTTCATCTGTCTTCATTCTCAGCCAAGGGGAAAAGTAAACATGGAATTTTTTAAAAAAATAAAAGTAATAAAATAATGTCATTTCATTAGTCTGGCAAGCTTAAAATTACGTAAATAGAATTTCTATATCGACAATTAGGATGAATCTGAAATTAAATTTCTAAAATGAAAAAGAATACATTAATCTATAAACTGGAATTTTTTAAAAAAATAAAAGTAATAAAATAATGTCATTTCATTAGTCTGGCAAGCTTAAAATTACGTAAATAGAATTTCTATATCGACAATTAGGATGAATCTGAAATTAAATTTCTAAAATGAAAAACAATCCATTAATCTATAAACAAAAACCAAAAAAAAAAAAAAAAAAAAAAAAACACGCTCCTCTGAATTCAAATACACACATAAATCTGCACTATTTCAGAAGGGGGTACACCAAGGATTCCTGATTTTCTTTCTCGGTCGTCACCACAACCGAAGCTACTACCTTGAGCTAACCCTCTTGCAGTGACAGAATTTCTTAGAACCCTACTTTACTCTGTTTTAACACTGGCAGAGAACACAAGTGTCAGGAAAGATGAAGGTGCTTATTTACATGGAGAAAGGCATTGTAAGGCCCTTCTATCACTGAATATGTTAGAGAATTAAAGACAGAAAGAGGGGAGGAGAAGGAATTCATGAGTGATTTAAATGCCTGAAAAGGAACAATTGTCCATAAAATGAACAACCCTTGGTGAAATAAGTTTCCATTATATTTTGGTCATCTTCATGAAAAAAAATTGGGGGGGCTGAAAACATCAGACGCTTCTGTCTATAATTGGTAAATTACGGAGGAGAGTAAATCCCTGCTGGTTAGTCTCTTTTACAGTTCACAACCAGAGATTAATTTTAAAAGATCCAACCCAACCCCCACCCAAAGGATCAGACTCGCCTCTGCCCTCTAAGCCTTCTGAAGGCCGAAGAGGAAGACCTCCATGGCCCCAGGTCAGGGGCTGGCAGCCTGTGAAGGGGAGGGCAAGAGCCTCTGAATGACCAGATTAAGTCTGAATGGAAGAAGAACCTGTGATTAAGTTTTCTGAATAGTTGGCTCTCTTAAGGGAGGATAATCTCCTTTAAAAAAAAAAAAAAAAAGGCAGAAACCCAGTGTGGCTGTCACTACTCTCCAAAAATGAGAACCCTATTCTTCAAATGAAGGCGAGTAGACTTTCACATACTCTATAAGTTCTGCTGATTTTCCAGGAGGAGGAGGGAAAATAACGTTGCCATACTTCTCAAGGTTACTATTTAAACAGCTCAGGTCGGCATGGAACATGTTTTAACCACCAATCTCCTAGGACAAACTTAGAGACTTCTCCAAGCCATAGCGCAAAAACAAACAAACAAACAAACAACCCTAGCTTTGCCTCATAGTCGACCAAAACTTCTTTTCAGTATGAGTCCAGCTTTGCTAGCCCCAAATCCTTGCTGGAATGCCCTCTGCTCCAAGCATGACCATGGAAAGGAAAAGCACAAACAGTATTTATTGAACCTGTGGCAGTCTGGGAAGAATTTCCCTGGCTACACAAGACACAGGCCTGCTGAGGTTTTGTTCTGCTTTTCTAAATGGGGAGAAAATATCACCATAAATCTTTCTTCCCAGTAAAAGAGTTGAGGATTAAGTTAATTCATAATGAAGACTACTCATATATCAAGCTATAATTCGCTAAAACACTGTTGAACAAAATGTTCAATGATCCTTCTATGTCAAAAACTCAAGTTCGGGTTGTCAAAACTAATGTCCAAATCACCGGGGGGAGGGGGGAATCGTTGGGAGATGTGAAAAACATCCTCAGAAACCGTGATGTCTACGCTCGCCCCGACATGGCATGTAGAATGTGAGCCCCTTCTGTGGCATCAGATTCTGCAACCGATACTTAGTGTGTTGCCATTTAACTGCAGGGAATATGAGAATGAAAGGCACAGATTTTGAGCTCCAAGAAACTGTAGTGGTACACAGGGGACAGATGGCTGGCAGAGAACACAAGTGTCAGGAAAGATGAAGGTGCTTATTTACATGGAGAAAGGCATTGTAAGGCCCTTCTATCACTGAATATGTTAGAGAATTAAAGACAGAAAGAGGGGAGGAGAAGGAATTCATGAGTGATTTAAATGCCTGAAAAGGAACAATTGTCCATAAAATGAACAACCCTTGGTGAAATAAGTTTCCATTATATTTTGGTCATCTTCATGAAAAAAAATTGGGGGGGCTGAAAACATCAGACGCTTCTGTCTATAATTGGTAAATTACGGAGGAGAGTAAATCCCTGCTGGTTAGTCTCTTTTACAGTTCACAACCAGAGATTAATTTTAAAAGATCCAACCCAACCCCCACCCAAAGGATCAGACTCGCCTCTGCCCTCTAAGCCTTCTGAAGGCCGAAGAGGAAGACCTCCATGGCCCCAGGTCAGGGGCTGGCAGCCTGTGAAGGGGAGGGCAAGAGCCTCTGAATGACCAGATTAAGTCTGAATGGAAGAAGAACCTGTGATTAAGTTTTCTGAATAGTTGGCTCTCTTAAGGGAGGATAATCTCCTTTAAAAAAAAAAAAAAAAAGGCAGAAACCCAGTGTGGCTGTCACTACTCTCCAAAAATGAGAACCCTATTCTTCAAATGAAGGCGAGTAGACTTTCACATACTCTATAAGTTCTGCTGATTTTCCAGGAGGAGGAGGGAAAATAACGTTGCCATACTTCTCAAGGTTACTATTTAAACAGCTCAGGTCGGCATGGAACATGTTTTAACCACCAATCTCCTAGGACAAACTTAGAGACTTCTCCAAGCCATAGCGCAAAAACAAACAAACAAACAAACAACCCTAGCTTTGCCTCATAGTCGACCAAAACTTCTTTTCAGTATGAGTCCAGCTTTGCTAGCCCCAAATCCTTGCTGGAATGCCCTCTGCTCCAAGCATGACCATGGAAAGGAAAAGCACAAACAGTATTTATTGAACCTGTGGCAGTCTGGGAAGAATTTCCCTGGCTACACAAGACACAGGCCTGCTGAGGTTTTGTTCTGCTTTTCTAAATGGGGAGAAAATATCACCATAAATCTTTCTTCCCAGTAAAAGAGTTGAGGATTAAGTTAATTCATAATGAAGACTACTCATATATCAAGCTATAATTCGCTAAAACACTGTTGAACAAAATGTTCAATGATCCTTCTATGTCAAAAACTCAAGTTCGGGTTGTCAAAACTAATGTCCAAATCACCGGGGGGAGGGGGGAATCGTTGGGAGATGTGAAAAACATCCTCAGAAACCGTGATGTCTACGCTCGCCCCGACATGGCATGTAGAATGTGAGCCCCTTCTGTGGCATCAGATTCTGCAACCGATACTTAGTGTGTTGCCATTTAACTGCAGGGAATATGAGAATGAAAGGCACAGATTTTGAGCTCCAAGAAACTGTAGTGGTACACAGGGGACAGATGGCCCAAAAAGGAGAAAAAAAAATATATATATATATGTATATGTATATATATATGGGGGTATAGGGCCAAGAGTGAGTGAGAAGCATCAAGAGAATGCTCTGAGAAAACAAAGATGGGGATCAGGGGTTCAAGGAAGGCTTTGGATCTAGTATTTAGAGATGAAAGATAAGAAAGAAGACTAAGATTTGGTTCCTTCCTTGTCTCTATCTAGAACTTTCCAAGGTTTGTTTTTGTTTTTGTTTTAGGTTTTGGCCATTGGGTGCCAGTGCTCACCGGAGAAAGAGAGGGAAAGTGAGAAATCACCCCCCAGAGGAGATGGCCAAGCCACAATCCCTTCTCTATTCTGCTCTTGGGATTTGTGGCATGCACACACACGTTTCAAAGGCAGGTTTCTACTCAGTAACTGATGTAACAGAGATCACACATTTATATCAAACATACTAATATACATTAAATATAAGCAGATCAAAGCTCGCTCTTTTTTTTTTTTTTTTTTTTTGAGGTTTTTGCTATAGGGCACATGCGCTCCCCAGAAAGACAGAGAGAGACAAAGTGAAAAATCACCCCCCAGGATGGATGGCCACGCCACAATCCCTTCTCTTCCATTCTCCTCTCAGGATCTTGGGCACGTATGCACACGCGCCTGGCGTGAGTTTAAGCTACTGAATCTGAGACTCAAACCGCGGTCAACTACACGGGAGATCAGTGACATACCCATTACACTAACTGCTGGTCCCAACAGTTAGCTCTTAATAGCTATTTTTTTTAGGCTTATTTATTTCTTCCAAGGGAAGGCATCCCCACTAACAGCGTCTCTGTGCCACAATCCATCCCCCAGCCTCAGCCAGCCAGGATCATGAGCATACACACATCACCATGTACAGGGAGATCTCTAGATGTGAACCTGGGACCCTGCCATACTGGCCCAGCATCCCGGAGTGCTGAGTAACTGCCACGCCACCTCTGGCCTTAATATGTATTTAGTGGGACCAGCAGATGGTATAATGGGTACATTGCTGGACTGTGATTTGAGTCCCGGACCTAGCAACTTAAACTCATGCTAGGAGCGTGTGCATGCATGCCTAAGACCCTGAGAGAAGAATGGAGAAAGGATTGCGGCACGGCCACTCCCTCAGGGGGTGATTTCTCGCTTTCTGTCTCCGTCTCAAACCACAATACTCCCAAGCGAAAAACCTTTTAAAAAAAAAAAAAAAAAACTTAGAGAAAAAAATAAATATTTAGTTACTCTGAACAACCATATGGAGTATTAACACGTTCCTAACAAAAAGAGGTTAAGTGCCTTGTCTAGAGTCACTCAGGGAAAAATAACACTGAGAATCAGAACTCAGATCTGATTGCCAAGTCTGACACTGCATTTCCATCTGCACTACAACAGCTCCAGACACCCCACACCCATAGTGGATGTTTTTTTTCTTTTAGCTTTTTGCCATAGATAAGACAGTGTGCTCGCTGGAGACAGTCAGAAGAAAAGTGAAAAACCACCTTCAGGGGGGATGGCCACTCTGCTATCCTTTCTCCTCCTGGGATTTCAGCGAGCATGCGTGTACATGCACCTGGTGTGATTTTCAAGCCTTCAAGTTCAGGCACTCACACTACAGTCGGCCATGTGGGAGTCCAGTGCCTTCACTACCACGCCACTGGCCAGCCTTCCCCCAGTGGATTTCTTCAAGGCATCCAAATCCCACCTTACAACCGCCCACAATGTACAACTACTAGTATAATTACTTACCATATAATTATTTCATATACATCGCCCCCCCCCATCTAGACCGTGAGCTCTTGAAGGACCTCCTAGCACTAGGCGTGGCACACCAACAGGCAACACGTACACTAAGCTGGGAACACACAGCACCCGAAACGCCACTGCTTCCGCTGGAAGAACATCAGAGGGCTTTGCCCACTTTGCCTCCTTGACCCTCAGTTTCCTCACCTGTTAACAGGGAGAAGGATACCTATTTCGTAAGACTGGATAACTGAGTTAGATCATGTAGATAATATATGCTAAGTGTTTGGCAGTGCCTAGGACACACTAAGTACTCCACAAAGGAGGGCAAATTTAATCTCTCACCTCCAGGCCTCCCCTTTAATCTGCAATGTTTAAAATCTAGAAACAGATAAGATATATTAAGTTTTAAAAAGGTATGAAACAATGTGTTGTTCATTAAAAAACAATGGGGCAGATCAAGATACAGTGATAGAGAAAATTTTTCAAGATCTCTTTAAAGTTTTTAAAAAAAGCATGTCCCCAAATAAAACGGATGGTTATCTGTGTATGTAATTACACGTGTGTACCATGTATAGAAAAATACCCTGAAATACATAGGAAATGGGATGGGGGGGAATGAAGAGGTTTCTGTCATTATGTAGTTTTGTTATTTGAATCTTATGAAAATACATTTATGCAGTTTAATTAAAAGCAGTAACGGTGGATATTAGTTAATAATAATAGGCCAAAGTTGGTTCCTTTGTTGACAAATACTCCGTGGTAACGTAAGATAACGTAAGAGAAACTGAGTGCAACATACACAGGAATTATCTGTTCTATCTTTGCAACTTCTCTGAAAATCTAAAACTATTCCAAAACAAAGAGTTTTGTTTTAAAAACAAACACGCATGGGACCAGCAGTTAGTGTAATGGCTATGTCACTGGACTCCCACGTAATCGACCGCGGTTCGAGTCCCGGACCCGGTGGCTTGGCTTAAAACTCACACCGGGCACGTGTGCGTGCGTGTCCAAGATCCTGAGAGGAGAATGGAGGAGAAGGGACTGTGGCATGGCCATCCCCTCTGGGGGGTGATTTCTCGCTTTTTGTCTCTCTGTCTCTCTCTGTCTTGCTGGCGAGCGTACCCGCCCTATAGCAAGAACCTCTCCAAACAAACAAACAAAAAAAAAAAACAAACACGCATAATACCATAGCCCAGCCATAGCAGCACACGCTGCTAAGACACTGTGTTCCGCAGGCTGGGACCACAGGGAAGGCACTGGTTCGATTCCCAGTCCAACATAAAGGCTGGGCAAGGTGGCACATGCCGATAATCCCAGAGAGAAAGGAGGATGAAGTAGGAGGACCCCAAACTGGCCTAGCAACATAGGGAGTCTAAAAATGAGCCAGGTGTGATTGCATACACCTGTAGCTCCAGTAGGGATGCTGACGCAGGAGGATGCAGACGTGCCGTGACCCTGTCTTTAAAACACACACACCTACTATGTATAGTGCAGAACATACATCCGTAAATGTACGTATGTGTTCTTTAGACCCTAAAATGGTAACAGTGGTTCTGAGTGATTAGTTTCAAGATGACATTCTTCTCCCTGTACCTTCTAGACCTGCCCTCCTCAAAGGGTGGTTGCCAGATCAGCAGAAGCATCTGGGAACTTGTCAGAAATGCAAATTCCTAGGCCCCACCCCAGAGTGACTGAATCAAACACTCTAGAGGTGGGGCCGAATGATTCTGATGCACACAGAAGTTTGAGAACTGTTCTAGATCACAGAAACTGCTTCTATAACGAGTACCACTTCTACAGCCAAAACAATAGAACAATGAAATCTGAAAAAGGGGTCAGTGTGTTGATGGGTGTGTAGCATTTTAAGAGTTGTTACACATGCCCAAACATGGAACATGTACTGGGAAACAGGACCAGGCCAGTTCTAAGCACATGTTGATCTGTCCTGACCATCCTCCAGATCCCTGCAAACCAGCTTCCATGGAGGCCTCTGTGGTAGCTAGAGAAGTCTCAAACAAGTCTGGCATGGGTTCCCCCAACATACACACTTTATTTTTAAAAAGGGGGGTGGCAGTGGTTGATTTCTTTGTTTTCAATAAGAGAGAAATTTGTTAGCGGTAAATTATCACGTTCAAATTTATGGCCTCTGGTCTCAGTTTTATGTTAGTAGCACCAGCCAGGGCATGACAAGAGTATAAGAGGTAGAGAATCATCTTCATCATTTAAAAAGAGCCCTACATCTGTACACAGTAGCGGCTCAGATCGACAAGGCATCATGTTAGGTTACCCGTCCTGGCTTTAGGATGGCACCTTGACTCCTTTTTTAGTCTTATCCTGTGGTCTAAGGTTATGCTCCTGGGTGATTTCTTCCTTTCCAAGGGCATCCTTGGATTCCCTGAAATGGGCAAGACTCGCGGAATTTTCATTTCAGCTCTACTTTCAACGGTATCCAAAGGGGCTGCTTTTATCTATTACAATGATTCTATGAATGTCATGGTTAAAAAAAAAAAAAAAGCTAAATGACCTAGCCTCTGGGGGCCAGTCAGTAGCATACTAGATTGCAGAGCTGGAAACCAAAGGCCAACCAGAGTCTGAGTCCCAGGACCAGCTGATCTGCCAACATGCCAGGCGTGTGCCTGCATGTCCAGGATACTGGCAGGCTAGAGAACTGGAGTCACAGCATGACCAAACTCTGGGCAGGGTACTTCTCTCTTACACATGCTTCCACAGAGACACACACAATAATGAATTTAAAAAAAGAAAGGTAGGCAGAAATTCAACCTTACAAATATTAATTCATTCCCATTTGATTCATTGCCACTCTGTGGACAGAATAGCCAACAAGGTTGGTGAGAGTAGGAAAGACCAAGTGTGAACTGATCAGAAGTCAATTTCACCCAACAAGCAGCTACTCAGGGCACATTCCCAGGTACTGAGCCCACTGCCAGGACAGCTGGCGAGGAGCCTCAGCATCCCAAGACTGACACCAAGGCTCTGGAGGCTGACAGGCATCAGAACCAGTCACTGATCTACTCCTAGGTACCATGGGCATCCTGGGGGTGGCACCTCATCAAGACAGAAGACTACACAGGTGTGATATACTGGGTGGGCACAATAGCCACAACACCCAGGGTGCGCAGAGAGAGATGAAAGATGTTCTAAGCTAGGACTGCCGGGGCTCTGGATCAGGTCAGGACTTCCAGCTAGAGGATAAAGTGAATAAAACTGGAACGTTGGGGCCAGGCGGTGGTGCAGCAGTAATGTGATACTCTGCAGAGCTAATGCATGTAGAAAGGTTCCAGCTTCATACCTGGAGACCTCCCTGAAAACATGGTGCACATACACGCCCATGATCCAAAGCTGGCCAAGTGTGGACGGGGCACAAAGACCCTACTGGAGTGCTGGCTCTCTTCCTCTCTGTGTTGTTTACACTCATGGAAGAAAGAAACTTAAAAAAAAAAAAAAAAAAATCTTAAACTAAACTAAAGTCCAGTCAGAAGCCTGTTCTCTTTGATGGAGACCCAAGGCTGAAAGACCTTGCAGGAACTTGGGAGCTATGGTAAGTGGAGATTTGCAGTCAATGCCACAAGGTGAATGAGAGCAATGATGGTGCTTGGGAGAAATCATGCCAAGGGAACACAGAGAGGCCAGTTTCCTAAGTTACCTCAACTGTGGGTTCAGTTTGCCCCGCTGAGCTCCCCTCACAAGGCGGAGAGCACTGAAGAGCCTAGCTGCAGGGTTCAGTGCACACAGGTGGTGGAGCATGAAAAAGGCAGACTGCACTTTTTCCCTTTTTTTTTTTTTTTTTTGTAGTAGGGCATGTGAGCTCACTGGAGAGAGACAGAGAGGAGGAAAGTGAGAAATCACCCCCCAGAGGGATGGCCACGCCACAATCCCTTCTCCTCCATTCTTCTCTCAGGATTTTAGGTATGCATGCACACACGCCCAGCATGAGTTTCAAGCCAATGGGTGCAGGACTCGAACTGCAGTTGGCCATGTGGGAGTCCAGAGACATAACCTCTATGCCACGTGCTGGCCCCGGCAGCACTTTTTAAGGCAAAAATATACTCCACTCCCCTAACCCTACCCCTGTGTTAGTAGAGGTTTAGAAATTCAGGCAGCGAGCCTCTTTGCAGATCCTAAGAGAATACTCTGCCACTGGTGGAAGTGATCCTACATCAGATTTAGGAAAATGGATTCAATCATGAACCACAGTGACAGAATCTTAGGAAATCATTTTCTGCAACCACCAGAGGTTGGAATCCAACTAATCTTGGATAAGAGAGGTGGCAGACTGACGAGGGGCAGCTGGCCAGATATGTGATATGGATGTCGCTACCCCCAAATCGCTTCAAGGGCAGGCAGGCCAGCCTGTGAGTGTACAAAGACAGCAGTCTTGACCTCAAGGAATGGAGCCTAGTGAGACTGCTTCAGGCAAAAAACCCAGAGTGAAGAGAAACAAACCGAGGTCATGGGCAGAGCACCCAGAAAGAAAAGCCACAGGAAACCCGAAAACAACAGGGCTTTAGCGCTTGGGCCAGCATGGTGGGCTGCCCCCGCAGGGCCAGAGCAGGGCTCTCACAGTACTACCACTAGGGACAAGGGCCAGGCACACAGGCTTAAAAAACCCTCCCACTAAGGGGGGACCTGACAGCACAAACACTCCGTGAGGTAATTCCATATGGGAAGGTTCCCAGTTCAGGTTCAGAGTCCTCCCTGAGTACACTAGGCACACACGTATGCTCGTGATCCCTGGCTGGTGGGGGCTGGGGTGAATCACAGCATTGGAACCCTACTGGGGGTACTCTCAGTCTGTCTCTGTCTCTCTTTCTCTTGTCTGGTCATCAAGGAAATAAACAAATGAACCTTAAAAAACCAGTCACGTCAGGGCCAGCAGCTGGTGTGGTGGTTGAGGCACTGTATTCCCACACCTGGCAGCTTTCTTTCTCGCTTTCTCTCCGTCTCTCTGGTCAGATTTTAAAAAACTAGCAACAACAAATAAAAAAGTCTTTAAAACAAAACAAGGGGCTGGCAGGTGGTATATGGTTAAGGTGCTGGACTCCCACATGGCTGACCATTGTTTGAGTCCTCAACCTGGCCACTTGCTTTCTCACTTTCCCCCTCTCGCTGGCCAAATAAATAAATAAAAAAATAAAAATAATTCTTTAAAATAAACAAACAAAACAAGCCACCTTCCACGGAGGGAGCTGTGTGCTTGTGTCTCAGGCTGAAAGAAGTGGGCTATTCAGAAACATTCCCGAAGAGCCCTATTAGAGAACAAGAGAGGAAGAATCAAGTCACGAACAGCATATCCAGAAAACTGAGCACTGCTTAAAGGTCACAGGAGGAGAGAAAGAAAGCCTAGGGGCTTAAGGTTAAGAGCCATACCCCCACAATTGCCTGAGACTGTGTCCTGATTCATACCATCTGAATCTCAAGCCATGAAGGAGTTTGGTGGGGTACATCTAGCATACCCAACATTCAGAGAAGACAGGAGCCAGCAACTGAGTAGTTGGGTAAGGGGTAATCCCACGTACGCAAAAACACGTGCAAGAATGGACAAATGCACGCACACACAAAACTAGACACCCTACTCAGCAGCATCTACAGGAAGAAGAGTAGGGCAGGAGGGTTTTCCCATTTTATACTTTTCCCACTGTTTAGACGTTTTTTCCTTTTTTTTTTTTAAAGAGAGGTTTTTGCTATAGGGCGCGTGGGCTCACCAGAAAGACAGAGAGGGACTGAGAGATGGAAAGCAAGAAATCACCGCCCAGGGAGGATAGCTATACTGCAATCCCTCCTCCTTCATTCTTCTCTCAGGATTGTGGGCATGCACGCACACATGCCCAGCGTGGATTTAAGCCACTGGGTCCGGACTCGAACCATGGTCAACTACGTGGGAGTCCGTAATGTAATCATTACGCCATCTGCTGGTCCCGCACTGTTTAGATTTTAATGAGAATGTCTTCTTGCATTATAGGAGTAATTCTTTCAAACAATTAAAAAAAAAAAAAAAACAGAATTTAAGACCAAGAGGAGAGTCAAACGATGCCTACCAGTGAATGGCTTTTAATGCCAAGTCTCAATGCACCTCATCAGCTCTTTATCCAAAGGGTATTTGAGAATAAATAGGAGGCAGAGAGAAATGGCCACTCCAAAACACTCTATATAGAAACAGGCTAAAATTTTATGGGGCCCTCCAGGCTGAGAAGCTATTAGGCGCGACAGCTCCAAAGCAGCTAGGTGGCAAAGAAAGCACTCAGGGGCTGTTCAAGAGTCTCCAAGATCTTCCCATTTGTAAGTTTGCAAGTTCTTTTGTTGTTCTTTGGGTTTAAGTTTCTGGGTCACCAGCCCTTTGTTAATAACCAGATGAACGCATCTGCAGTAGAGCAGCACCCCCTTTATTCATCCCCCCAAATACGAGTGTCCTGGAGAGCATTAATAACCCGGTCCTTAGACAGAAGCACGCGACTGTTTAACAGCATCCCATCTGTACTCTGTCTCCGTGAAGCAACTCTAATGAGGATCCCAAACAGGAAAAGAGGTACCATTCATTCATCATTACACAACAGAACAATCAGTGAGCCCTCCTCAGATCCAGGTAGACATCTGGGGGGATGGGGTGACAAGAGGTTACAAAATGTTAAGAAGGCAATCGCAGTGCACCCACAAGGCCAGTGATTCTTTGGATATAATCAAGATTCTTCCTTTGTTGTGGCCTAATGTCTGTTCTCATCCTGTTCTAGCATCTCCTCGGAGGAAAAACAAAACTCAACTGCCAGAAATCGTTCCAAGTAATTGTTGATAACAGATAACGGCAGAGGAAGCCCTTTGGTTAATGTTTAAACACGGCAGAAGTAACGTTAACTCCTTCATAGTTATGATGAGCACCAGCAGGCTGGAATGTTAGTGCGACGAGCCCAGGACTGATCGGGAACACTGACTGTTTAATTTAGGTTCAGGAACGCTTCTTTCTTCTAGTCTTTTCTTTCTTTCTTCTAGTCTTTTCTTTCTTTCTTTCTTTCTTTCTTTCTTTCTTTCTTTCTTTCTTTCTTTCTTTCTTTCTTTCTTTCTTTCTTTCTTTCCTTCCTTCCTTCCTTCCTTCTTTTAAAATAAATAGCATAAGCACAAGAAAGAGAGAGAGAGGACACCCTGGACAGGTCTCATCACACTACAATCCTATTTCCCCAGCCTTCCCGACTCCCCAGGATCTTGGGTGCCTGTGTAAGTACCTGGTGTGTTTTTCAAACCAGGCTGGGGATCCAAACCACTGGTTGTATGGCTTCTAACACTGCAATCCAGTAGGCTACGGTCTGCCCCACCTAGGTTGGGCGAGGAATGCTCTTTATAAAAAACCTGAATAACACCTAAAACTCCTTTGAATTCCCATACTGCTCAAACTTGAACTGATACATTTTTCAACAACTATAATGTACAATTATACTTGTAATTTTTTATAATTGTATAATTATAATTGTCCCCCAGTTTTTATAAGTAGATTCCAATAATTTCTAGAGAAATTAAGAAGAAAGGGAAGATCGTGGTAGAGTTGGGGTATAATTGAGAAGAATGCATTTATTTATGAGTTTAGATGATATTTTAAAAACCACAAACTATTAAAATACTGCTTTGCTATGAGAAGAAAATCTACAGTATATTCTCAAATATTAGATGATGCACTCTGGGAAATTCTCACACACACACACACACACACACACACCACTTCATCCTAATAAATCATGGCAACTTTTGCTTCCATATAATTTGCAGCTTTGCTTTCTTCCATGCAGGTAGAGCGCACGGGGAAGAGTGAGAAAACCGACAGGAGCTCTCAGGCAGGACATACATTGAAGACTGTGCTGCTCAAGACAAGGCTACAGAGTTCCTGATGAGCGGGTATTTGGTGACTTTCTTCTCTAATAGTTCTCAAGGGGAGCCAGTCACTACCAGCAAGACCAAAGACAAGAATTTAACACAATACAGGTCAGCCCTGTTGAGGCTTTTGGTGGGCCAGATCCAGAAGTCTACTCTGCTCAGTTCTGCCTCGCACCTAGTCACTACAGTACGGAGCAGGAATTTATCTTAGACCAAGATGGATAAGGGGGTTAACCCTGTGGCACGGTGGTTAAGTCCTGTGTAGAGACAGATCCCACAGAGCTGACTGCAGTTCAGTTCCCAGCCAGAAAGCTAGAAAACACACAAGGCATGTGTTAGGTGCCCAAAATCTTGACAGAAAGAAGAAAAAGAATCCCCACTGGGTATTCTCTCTCTCTCCAGCGAGTGCACACATGCTATAGCAAAAAAAAGGGCAGAATAACAGCCTCATGACAATTTTACCTGTAATTTTTTATAACTGTATTAATTATAAGTGTAAGGATAGCAAAGACACTCATACAAGGGCCAGTGTCACACCACCCAGTGACACTACTGCCCTCTCACACTGCAAACCGATAAAAATCCAGGCATTGGTAAAATGGACATTTTGCACTCACTCCACAGGGAGTGGAACCAGGAGAAGTCAGGTCCCTACGTTCTTGCGGAACAGTGATCAAAGACCAAAGAGGAAAGTGGTTGGTTACATTCTTACTCAACAATATTAAGATTTTTCTTTTTTTGAAAATTCAGATCAGGAGAGACCTTTGAGATACTGGCCTCATTTTACGGGTGAAGAAACCAAGGCCAGGAGAGGGGACAGGCTCCCTAGGAGAGAAGACCCAGAGCTCTTTCACCTCCCACTGCCCCAGGTACACTCTGCTTCTGTGCTTTCATGCTTGGTCATGGACAGGGACTCAGCGATGACCCCACACATGGCTGGATGGGTTCCCCATGCTTGAGCGGGAGAAGGCTAGCGTCGGAGCCTGAGATACAGGTGCCACACACGTCAAGCTTCCTTTGGCGGCTGTCAGAGGAGCAAACTTACAGAGTGCCAATGGACCTACTCCATTCACACGGACTCAGTTTCTCTAATGCATGGAGCCCCACAATAAAAGGTGCTTCAAGGTCCAAACGTCGGCACAAGATTTAACTATCTGGTGGCCCAAGACTCTAGTGAACAGTTCCAACCTCAGTCAACCGGCAATTTCTCACCAAGAAGCCAATCTCCATTCAAGCAAGACCTGTGACAAAGACCCAGCCACACATCGTGCCTTCACCATCAGTGCGGTAGAGGCCCAAGGCTATTTCCTCGGTCATGGGGATGAGTTTGTACTGAGCGAAGCCTCCTCCGTTCCCTCTTCTGAGCAAAAGCTCACACTGAGGTTCAAGAGCTCTGTGGTCAGAGGCAGCCAACACATCCTCAAAAGAGCACATCCATTCCCAGTTCTGTAACAGCTAGCTCATTCATAACAGTGCAGTAGAGTCCCATGGAACCTTACAAAGGCATGTAGGTTACATGGCCTGCTCTCTGGTTGGTGCAGGGGGAACAGTGACAAAACTGACCCCATTCAAGAACCATTGGTAGTTACGGGATTGGACTCTGGAAAAGCCTTTCCATGTACTTTGCTTCCTATTACCATTATAGCATCCACATCTTCACAATATAAGTACTTTGAAAGTGATTGACTACCATGAAAATCCTGAATGCTTCCCAGAATTTATTTTTAAATACTTTTTTAAAATTTTATTTATTCATTCCTTTATTTTAATTTCACCAGAGAGAGATACAGAGATAGAGAGTGAAAGTGAGAAAGCAAGCCACCAGATCTGGGACTTGAGCCACTGTCCACCATGTGGGAGTCCAGAGCCTTCAACAACCACAGCACCTGCTGGTCCTGCTTCCTAGATTTTTAAAAGCCAGCTATAAAAGACATTACAGGGACAATTGGAGAAATGTAAACACGCAAGTCCTTAGGTGTGACAATGGCACAGTGCTTAAGAGGGTGTCCTTAGCGTTAGCTGATGTGTGTTAGAGTACTGGTTCTTTAGAGTTAATTTGTTTTTTAATTGTCAGATGGTGCATACGCTCACTAGAGGAAGAGAGAAAACCCTTAGTAGGGCATGGTCATGCTGTAACCCCTTCTCCATTTTCCATCTCGTCAGGATTTTGGGCATGCACACACACCTACACCTGGCATGTTTTTCAAGCTGCTGAGGCTGTAGTTCGAACCTCTGTTGGCCATGTGAGATCTGGCCCTCTGCATAAGCACTTAACCACTGTGCTATGGGGCGGGACCTAAGGTTAATTAATGAGTTGAGGTTGACTGTGCTACTGATGAATTTCTGTGGACAGACATTTCCTAGGTTGTTTGTTTTTTTTGTTTGTTTGTTTTTAGTTTGTTACAGGGGCTTTTGTACTCACTGGAGAAAGAGAAAGGGAAAGCGAGAGAAATCACTCCCAGAGGGGATGGCCATGCTACAGTCCCTTCCCCTCCATTCAATTCTTGGGATTTTGGGCACGCATGCATATGTGCCCAGTGTGATTTTCAAGCTACCGGGTCAGGTACTCAAACCATGTAGTTGGCAATGTGTGATCCTGTAGCCTTAATCTCTGTCTTTGCTGGCCTGTGCATTTCTTTTTATACTGAGACTCATTTTAAACTCTCCCAGTTTGAGAACCCAGAAACTAGATTCAGTGGCCAAGGGATTATAGTCAGTTGGCAGATGACCATGGAATGTGCAGCTTTTTGTGATTTTTTCCCCCCCAGACGTATTTTGCTATAGGGAGCATGCAATCACCAAATAGACAGAAAGAGAGATAGGAGGCGATAAATCACCCCCCCAGGGGGGATGGCCATGCCACAATCCCTTTTCCTCCATTCTCCTCTCAGGATTTTGGGCACGCACACGCACCTGGCATGAGTTTTCAGCTGTCGGGTCTGGGACTTGAACACGGTCAACTACGTGGGAGTCCCTCAACATAGCCATTATGCCATCTGCTGGTCCTAGCTTTTTGTGATTTTTTTACACTTTAGTAGAAGCCTTGTGTCTGATACTGTTGGGACCTATAGGTGGCTGGGTAGTTGAAAATGGTCAGTTAAGTTGAAGTAGGGAATGATTTTAGAATAACAGTTTAAAATTGAGTTTGAGTTAAAGATTGTAAGCAAACATTCAAGCATAAGCCTTTGCAAAAAAGTCCGTCCGTTTGTCTTTACTCTTAACATTAGCTTCTACCCCAATCTGTCACCTACAGTGTACATTTATTTATGTTTTTAAAAAGTATTATTCATATACATCTTCATCAACAGATAATAAATCTTATCTGTGTCCCACAAGTGTCTTACCTCTCCATTTCTCCCCAAATTTCCTATGACAGTGTACATTTTTGCTTTGTTCTTTTTTTGCTATGGGGCACTCGTGCTTGCTAGAGACAGACAGAAAGAGAGGAAAAACGAGAAATCACCTCCCAGGGGAATGGTCACACCACAGTCCCTTTTTCATTCTTCTCTGAGGATTTGGGGCACACATATACACGTGCCTGGTGTATTCCTAGGCTACTAGGTGTGTGAAGATGGCCATGTGAGATCCAGCACCTTAACCACCATGCCACCTGCTTGCCTCTCTGGTTTGTTTTTTAAAGCTGAGCAGAAACTATGGCTACATGTAAAACTATAGGGGGAGTTTAGAATTTTGCCTTTTTTTAAGTTTTCAAAAGTTGTAAACATTTGGACTGTGCTATAGCGGTAAAACTAGGTGCTCTGAAGCTGACCCACATGAAAATATTTTGGGTTTGCATCCAGAGGGCTCCCTGAGTGCTCTGGGCACATGTGTGCCCATGTTTTGGAGCTGACTGAGGCTGGAGGGGGACCATGGTCAAACCCTGTTGGGGGTACTGCCCCTTTGTGAGTGTGTGTCTGCTTGTCTCTGACTCTGTCTCACAGGTGAAAGAAAGAAATCAACTTGAAAAAATTCTATGTACATTGGACTGGCGCTATGCCCTAGTGGTTAAGGGAGTCAGATCCCAAATGGCTGACTGTGTAGTTCAAATGTTAGACCTTGAAGCTTGAAAAACATGCTGTGAACGTGTGTGTGCATGCCCCAAATTACAGGATGGAGAAATGGAAGAGAAGGCATAATGGTGTGACCATGTCTCATTCTCATTGCGGGGTCTTTTCCCCTCTCCGTTTCTCTCTGTCCATGCACTTCTTACCCCCTCCCCCGCAAAAAAAAAATAGATAGATAGATAGATAGATAGATAGATAGATAGATAGATGTAGATGTAGAAGTAGATATAGATATTTATATATTTCAAGTCCCAGACACAACACACCACGTGTGCACATGGTGCCCAGGATCCAGACAGGATGGAGAACTGGAAGAAGGAGGATTGTGCTATGACCAGGCCCCATGGAGGGGTGCTTGCATTCTCTCTCTTTTTCACATGTATACATTGTTCCATCATGAATAAAAGAAAAAAATTAACTGGGGGGGGAGTTTTGCTACTGGCATCTAGTAGGCGGAGGCCTGGTATGCTACTCAACATCCTACTGGGAACGGGACAGATCCCAAAACAAAAAATCCAGTTGCAAATGTCAACAGTGCAGAGGTGGAGAAACCTGGCCTAAGATCTGGAAAAAGGAATCCCAGGATGCACAGATACTGTGACATCATCAAAAAGAATCATCTTTTGAACAAACAAAAGGAAGAGCTGATTTTTTCCTGCTTGGTCCAAACACTACTCAAAGGCCACTGGTTTCCTGGTATTCTTAAGAAAACTCTGCATCACCCAGCAGGAATCAAAGACCACAATTTCTTTCCTTTTTTTTTTTTTTTTAATTATATTATTTAACTTTACTTATTTTAATTTGACCAGAGAGGGAGGGAGGGGGAGAGAGAAGAAGGGAGGGAGAGGGAGAGAGAGAGAGAAAGAGTGAGAGGGAAAGTGAGAAAGCAAGCTGCCAGGTCCAGGACTCGAACCACGGTTGACCATGTGGGAGTCTAGCACCCTTAACCACCATGCCACCTGCCAGCCCCACAAACATCATAATTTCTGCTTATGTGGTAAAGAGCACAACAGTTGTGGTTGATGTTCTGTTCTTCTTTCACGTTCTAAGATACCTCTAATTATCTCATGATGATTATAATAATGAACTTCTAAAGAACTGAAGAGATTGGGACCAGCAGTTAGCGTAATGGCTATGTCACTGGACTCCCTTGTAGTCGACCGTGGTTTGCATGCCGGACCCGGTGGCTTAAAACTCACACCAGGAGCGTGCGCGTGCATGCCCAAGATGCCAAGAGGAGAATGGAGGAGAAGGGATTGATGCGTGGCCATTTGCCTGGGGGGGTGGGGGGGTGATGTCTCACTTTCTGTCTCTCTGGCAAGCCCACATGTCCCATAGCAAGAAAATCTCTTTAAAAGAAAGAAAGAAAAGTCCTGTGATGTGCTAGCCTGTGGCATGGTGGTTAGGGTGGTTGGATCCCACATGGCTACTGGGACCAGCAGTTAGTGTAATGGCTATGTCGCTGGACTCCCACGTAGTCAACCACGGTTCACGTCCCGGACCTGGTGACTTAAAACTCATGCCGGGCGCGTGTGTGCCCATGATCCCGAGAGGAGTACGGAGGAGAAGGGATTGCGGCGTGGCCATCCCCCCTGGGGGGTGATTTCTCACTTTCTGTCTCTCTGTCTCTCTCTGTCTATCTGGCGAGCGCACACGCCCTATAGCAAAAAACTTAAAAAAAAAAAGAACTGAAGAGATTCAACCACAGTGGCAGATGGTGCTAAGACACTGTGCTCCACAGGCTGTGACCACATGGGAGGCCAGGGCTCAATTCCCAATCCAACCTAAAGGTTAAGCATGGTGGGACAGGACTGGGATCCCAGTGATTTGGGGAGGTTATGGCAGGAAGACTGCCCAAAATACTGAGATGCTATCTAAAAAAGAGCCAGGACTGCCAGCAGGCGACACAGAGATGAAGGCACTGGATCCCACATGGTCAGCAGCATGGTTAGAGTCCTGTACCCAAAGACTTAAAAATCACATCAGACGTGTATGCAGGTGTGTCCAAAATCCAACGATGAGACTAGAGAAGGGACTGCAGCGTGGCCATACCTCTGGAGAGTGTGATTTCTCATTTTACCTCTGTCTCCGGTGCGCACATGTGCCCAACTGCCCAAAAAACAAAAGAAGAAGAAGAAGAAGAAAAAGAAGAAGAAGAAGCCAGGTATGGTGGGGTACACCTGCTGTTCCAATAGCGAGGTTGAGGCAGGAAGACTGCAGCATGGAAAGACCCTGTCTTAAAAAACAGAAGACTTGGAAATGTGAAACTGGTTTGAGGAGCTGTGGAAGCAAGACTGTGGAAGAAGCCTTTCCATGTACTTTGCTTCCTGTTACCATTATAACATCTACACAGCTATGCAATATAAATACTTTAAAATTTAAATACCATGTGGAGATCTTGAGTGCTTCTCAAGTATTTTAAGCCAGCTAGGAAAGACATTTCTGAGATAGAGAAATTTAAATATGCAAGTTCTTAGGTATGATAATGGCAGTGCTTAGGAGGGTGTCCTCAGTGTTAGGTGACAGTCATTAACAGTACTGAGGGGTAAAATGTCATTATGGTGACAACCTCAAAATGGTGTAGGCAAAAAAAAAAGGGGGGGAGTTTTTAAAAAAATTGAGTATGGAGCTGGGACCAGCAAGTGGTGTGATGGTTAACGTGCTAGACAATCCCACTTGCAG
>NW_006159701.1:3981820-4029272 GCF_000334495.1 Tupaia belangeri chinensis | reverse complement strand
AGTTCTGTCGCTCTCCTTCTCTCTCTCTCTGGTCAAATTAAAATGAATAAATAAATAAAATTAAATAAATAATTCTTTTATAAAGAACTTTGAGTATGGAACCAGCCAGTGACATCATGGTTAAGGCAGATAGAGCCCACATGGCTAACTGTGCAGTTCAAGTCCTGAACCCAGTGGCTTGAAAAACATGCCAGGCGCATGTGCATTCCCAAAATCCCTAGAGGAGAATGGAGAAGACATTTAGGTGTGGCCATTCCCCTTGGGAGTGCTTTATCCCCCCCTCCCACCCCTATGCCCCAGGAAGCGCACATGCCTGCTCGCAATTTTTAAAAAAGAATAAAATATGGGAGTTTCTTTTTAAAAAATGAGTGTTTTTAAGAGAGAATGAGAGGATATAAATTGAACTACTGTTGGCATTTGCCACATACCAAGTTATTTATTCAAACTTCTTGGCTTCCTTAAAAAGCTGCAGAGCTGCTTCTACAGCTACAGATGTAAGAGCGGTATAGTGCTGGCATGAAAGGCATTCAACAAGTCCAGTACCCAGGCCACATCGCACACCTCTTACAGGCCTGCAGGCCACGGGAAGGGAGACCACCACAAAGGCAGGTTGTTCTTCTGAGGACACGCACGTGTGTACACCCTAAAATGAAAACCTACCAGAGCTCGAGTCCCAAAAGGAGGGAAGCCATAGGCTGGAACTAAACTATGCTGCCATGCCGGAAAGGAAGAGAGCACCTAGTATTTGAAATGAATCAAGTAAAATCAAGCATGCTTGAAAGGCTCCTCTGCCTCCTGTTCAATAATAGTTGAAGAAAGTAAATGCTGTTTCTACTGTAAAATTAGACTTCACGCACACACACACCACACACACAATCACATATCAATCTGTATTGGATGGGATACAAATCAAAGCAACCAGAATGGTTCATCTTAGCTTTGCAAAACTTAATCATTTTACGTACAAGTCGAAATATTTTAGGCCTCCAGGATCCTTTGAACATGTTTATGGGTGAGAGCTAAAGTCTCTATGAAAGGGTAAACATGTAGGTTGACTTCACCAGCTCCAAAGGAGTTTCACCCCCCCACCCCCAAGCACAAGTTCACTGATATTTCAAAAAATATGTCTTTTATTTTTTTTTGAGAGATTTTTACTATAGGGCGTGTGCATTCGCCAGAAAGACAGAGACAGAGAGACAGAAACCCAGAAATCAGTCCCCAGGGGCGATGGCCACCCGCAACCCCTTCTCCTTCCTCCATTCTCTTCTTGGGATCTTGAGCACGAACGCACCTGCACCCGGTGTGAGTTTAAGCCACCGGGTCCGGGCCTCAAACCATGGTCAACCACATGGGAGTCCAGCGACATAGCCATTACGCCAACTGCTGGTCCCCTTTTTTTTAATTAATTTTTAAAAATTAGGGGGGAAATGCTGTTAGAGATCTTTCAAACCACCAACATTTCCACCCAGGTAGCTAATTGCACTCTCTACAATAGACAAATGACACCCTCCCTCCTCAGCTGTCAGAAAACCCACAACTTCTGAACAAAAGGTGCCTATGCTCACTGCTTCAGGAAGCCACTGGAAGGCACAGGAGGGACAAGATGAAGAAACAGCAATGGGCGAGGCATTTCAAAGCGACAGGAGAGGCTCTCCAGGGTACCCTCCACCACGGTCCAGGTGGCCCTTTCTTCTTTCAAATCCCCTGAGTTCTCCCTTCAGTGTATGAACAAAGAAGCAAGATCTCTAAGGCTATTACCAGTGTGTGTGTGTGTGGGGGGGGTGGTAGTGGTGGTTGTGAAGGTGGGAGGGTAAATGTTAAAGTAAAATGCTAACCATATTGGTATTCACTTGTAATATCCCTTCACTTTTCCTGTATGGCTGGAACTTTTCATACTAAAATATTAATGGATGGTGTTTTTGTAGAGGATGGGAAAAATCTGGTTTATAATTGAAAAGGGGAGAGGGAATCCTTCCCAGGCTTGCTCTCCAGGAATTTAGACAGTTCAGGGAGCATAAACAGAGTTGTGAAGGTACCAGAGAGGGAGCCTCCTCACTGAAGATGCACAGCTTTTTAGGTTGAATAACTGAAAAGAACCCAAGAGAAATGGTTTGAGAAGAGAAGAGGAATCTGGGGTCACACGTGTTGGGTTTGGTCGGGGCACCTGGAAGATGCTGAGGTGACTTCAGTCACCGTGACTTAAATGAAGGTATGCCTGGCACCTGCACAGATCCTGTACTCGGATGTGGGGAAGACTGTGGGCAGCAACCCGACACCCAACAAGCTAAGCTGGCTCAATGCGGAAGGCTGCTTTGTCTGTCTGTCTGGCTGTTAGACTCACCGAGCAAGAACACAGAAAAGGGCTACGATGTTAGTCCCAGAGGCATGCGTGGCACAGGTTGCACCAATTCCTGAACTGAACAACTTCTGAAGACAGGGACAGCAGCTTAAGATGGGAACATCCAGAAGATCAGCCGATTTTTGCAGATTAGGAGAATATTCAGGCTAGGGGTGGAGGAGAGGGGTGGAGGAGAGCTGGGCATTCAGCTATATTCTGAGAGACTGGCCCCGCTCAACAGGATGGCTCTGCAGCCAGCCTCAAGCAAGCCTCTCACTGTCTCCGGGGAAGGGACAGATGAGCATTCTTGAGAGAGCCAGGCACAGGGCTGACCAAAGGCAGTCCAGATTTGCCTACTTTTGGGTCTGATGCCCCTCCTGGTTCACCAGCTGCTGTTCCGAAACCTGACGAAAACCTGCAAACCCATCATAAAACTCTACCCACTTGCAGCATTCCTGTGCCTGCCCTACCGCGGACACACCAGGCAGGAGTGAAGCCCCCAGATGCCGAGTGCCCTCCGTGGCACACGCTTCACCTCGCTAAACAAACAAGGGGTGTCTCTGTTTAAAATTTTAAAAAGAACCTGTCTCACAGGCTACGATTACATCAGCAGAGCGCACTGGTTCTCGGCATCAATCCGGGCTGCTCCGGCGGCTTTGAAGCGCACAGCTCGCGGTGCCTTTGATCTTGTGGTTCCCGCCCCGGGGCAAAGCCGATACCATCGCGGCGCCCACGCGGGGATCCGAGATCCAGATCCTGATCTCCAGCGGCGGCGCAGCACTCTGGCCTCACCGCTGCGATCCCCCGCCCGCTTCGGCTCCGCCTGGGGCCTGGCTGGCCCCCTGATCCCCAGGGAAGCCTGGGCACCTAAGACACAAGCCAGCGCTGAAGAGGTGGGGGGAGTGGGGGGGCTGTCGTTGTGGAGGGGACATCACTAAGTTAACCTTAACCTACAGTGGGAATAGCCTTAAGATTATGATTTTAACAAAGAAGCCCTATCTTTTACAGATACTGAAATATTTACAGGGAAAAAAAAAAAAAGAAAAGGCTGGTTTTGCTTCAAAAGAACTGGGGATGGGGGTGGAATGAAACAGTATAGCTAGGCCTCCCCAAGTGCTGAAGCAGGTACTGGTGCCAGGTACAGGGGTACACTGTGTCCACAAGGCCCTGCTGTTTACTTGAGTATGTATGTACATCTTCTATAATAAGAGCTTGGGGGGGGCGGGAGCTAGCCTTTAACCCTTTGCTATTTTAAAAGTTTATTCCTCGGACTTTTACCAAGGAAAGAAAAAGCAGTTTAAGACTGGATGGGCTAAGGGAGATCACATCTGACTTTCCTACTGTGTCCACAGGACCGTCGCTGGCACAAGAGAGAGCATATGGCCCGCAGATTCAGCTTCTCCAGAACGAGCTCTGCGGAGCGAGGGGTCTCAGTATCACCCCTACCTAAGGATTTTCACCAGTTCTGGGATATAGAGTCTATCTGCCCAGAAAAAAAAAAAAAAAAAAAAAAACACACAAACCCACCAGAACTAGGAGGGAATTATAAGAATCCACTCTCAAAATCCATTACCTTCAAAAATCAAATTAGAAATGGCCGCTGAAGCGCTGCTGGGTACTTCATTTGGACAACTCCCTCCAAGAGCTACGGGCTCTGGACTCCCAACTCCACCACATGGGGTCATCTTTGGCCATGGCACATCCCTGTGTCACAAGGGCGATTTTGATCCTTACTGGCTATGTGATCTTGGGCAAGTCACCTAAACTCTCCCAGCCTGTTTCCACATTTTTTAAATGGCCAGTTGTTAACGCTGGCCCTATGCAGGCACCTGCCACACACTTAACTAGGTAGTAAGACAGAAGAAAAGTGGGACCAGCAGATGGCGTAATGGTCTTATCACTGGACTCGCAGGTGGCAGTTCGAGTCCCGGACCTGGTGACTTAAATTCACTCTGGGCAGGTGTGCATGCGTGCCCAAGATCCCTAGAGGAGAATGGAGGAGAAGGGATTGCCGCATGGCCACCCTCCCTCCAGGGGGTGATTTCTTGCTGTCTCTGTCTTTCTGGTGAGTGCACGTCCCCTACAGCAAAATTCTCTCTCAAAAAAAAAAAAGTAAAAAAAAAATAATAAAAAGACAGGGGAAAAGTGCCAAAAAGGAAAATGGTATAGGGAGACACGTACGTAATTTCACCTACAGTTGCAGATGAGCATGCCACGTATAGGCCAGGCATGAAAGAGTTAACTGGGAAACAGACCCGGGCCAGGACTGTTAGGTGTGTTCAAGGCTGAATTTCATACACAGGCGAGGCAGAGGCAAAGGCAAAGACTGGGAGGGGAGGGAGAAGAGGGATCAGCTCTTTCCCGTACAGGTGGATCTACCTTTGGAAAGTCAGACTTGAACATTCCAGTGAAAGTCGTCATCCTACCTGAACCCCTCAGAATCAAGGCTACAAACGCAAACTACAGAAATCATCACAAAAACAAAATACATTTTCATAATGGCTAAAAATGATTGGAGATATTTTAAAGAGGTGAACACAATTTGTAACCATGTGAGCAGAAACCAAAGAGATGAGTTAGGAGAAGTTATAAGGACACTGATGTAAAAGTCTAAAAGTAAAAGGGCCACAAGGGCACTAAATAGCAATCGCAGCAAGTTGAAAGCAGCGTGCGCTGATTAGCTTTCATCCTGAAAGGGTCGTGGTCCAAAACCCACTGTAGACCATGTGCCAACGCGCTCACACGCACATAAAATATGTACACAAACTCACATGCCCAGATCCACTGAAGTGCTCCTGATTAAAGAATATTAATTCTGGCACAGTACAGATCCTGTACAAATCTCTCCAGCTAATCATTTATTCCTCCCTTTCGGAAGTTCATTTATCAAGTCTTACATTTCTATTAACAGGAAAATGAGGGCATTTCAGTCCCAGAGCTTATGCAGCATCCAACCGGTGCCCTATAGAATGCTGGGGGGTGGGGGGTGCGAAGCAGTTCTGAAGTCATGCCATTGACCTCAGTGAGCTTACAATCTAGTTGAGGAGACAGAGACACCTGCAAATTAAACTATACGAGATAATGTAGTATGAAGTGCCAGATGAGTGGTAAAGTCAGGTTTCTTCAAGTTCAGAGGCAGCAGAGACAAGTGGGTGCTGCAACAGTCCAAGAGAGCTTCCTGAAGGTAGTGGCCTTAAAAGATGAGCAGATTGTGGTGGAACAGTGGTTAAGGCATTGGACATTCCCACATGGCCGGCCATGGTTCGAATCCTGGACCTGGTGGCTTGCGATCTCACTTTCTCTCCCCCTCTCTCTCTGATAAAATTAAAATAAATGAATGAATAAAATAAAATTAATTTAAAAAAAAAAAAAGATGAGCAGATTGTGAGCAACGTTGCAAATAAAGGCTAAAACCTGTTTGGAGGAGCCCTTAGACTAGAGGCCAGCGGTTCTGCGGCAAGAGACCCAATTGCAAAGACAGACGGGGAGCAAAACACCAAGGGCTTTAGAATATTCGGGTAACACAGGATTTAAACTCCATCCACTAAGCTACAAAAAGCTCTGAAAGATTTGTGAAGAGTATGACATCTGGCAGCCGAGGAACAGGGAAGGAGGGGGTGCGAGGCCTTAAGTGAAACGCACCACTGGGGTGGGGGCTTCCCACTTAAAAGAGAAATGACTGCCCCTCAGTGAACTGGAGGGAACCATGTGCTCAGGCTACCAGTTGTGGTTTTGTGTGTGTGTGTTTTAAACAAAGGGGTGAAGATCAAAAGAAACTGTTTGCAAATGAGAGCCCTCCTACTCCTCTGACTTGTCATTTCTAGTCCTTTCATCTTCCCTCCTGTTTGAAATTCAGGTGAAAAGGAGAGGCATGTGGCCAGTGGACTGAGAACCTGCCTGCCTGGCCCTGGGTCTGGCCCCAAGCGTGTCTGGGGGCAAATCACTCCAACTTTCCCAGGCCTCGGTTTCTCCCGTAAGATGAGGGTAAAGGAAAGGATTTCAAGCCCCCAAAATAAGTGCCAAGTTTAGTTCTAGGCTCAGGAAAAAACCAAAGTCACAGTTAAAGTTTCCTCAAAGTATAGGCTATTGTCAATCCCCAAGATCAAGATCTTCAAGAAAGCTGTGGGTGCAAAGAAGGGCAAATCTCTTCCCTTCTATTGGGTCTGCTGAAAAGTTATCTTTCTGCTTTTCTATGCAAAAATGCATCATGCCTTTCCCAACAACCCAGTAATCAAGGGGGGGAGTATTTGTTATAAAGACAATACAGAGAATTCAACACCAGAAGTTTCTTTGCAGAAACAAGGCCAGAAGCATGTACGGTCTACTCAAAAATAGCTGATCAATAAGAGTTAACTGATGAACATAACATGGGTCAAAACTGCCAGAGTGAACAGAGTTCAACGTTCTCCTTCTATCCCTAAAAACAGTTTTGGGGGGCCAGTAGATGGCGTAATGGTTACGTCACTGGACTCCCATGCAGTCAACCATGGTTGAAGAAGTTATGGAGCCAGCAGCTTAAAACTCAGGCCGGGTCTTATGCATGAGTGCCCCAAATTCCAAGAGAATGAAGGAGAAAGGATTGCGGCATGGCCATCCCTTCCAACAGAGCGGGTGATTTCTCACTTTCTGTGTCTGTCTCTCCAGCAAACGCACTTGCCTTACAGCAAAAAGTTCTCTAAACAAACCTGGTTTGGGACCAGGTTTGGGGCACAGAATTAAACTTCACCTTCCATCATTTAACTCTCATCTATTTAAGAATAAAGGGTGTAAAGACAGTTTGATCGGATCTGTATTTCCATCCTTGTGTGAGCAGGTATAGGTAAGTCATCTCACTTCTTCCAGACTCAGTGTCCTCATCTATAAACGAGGACAAGAATGGTTAAGATAGGATAGTTAAGGTGCATAACACGATCATTCATGTTGGGTGCTTTATACAATGCCTGGCAAAAGTCAACAGAGAAGGCTAGCCATATGGTATTTATTTTAAATCTGTGGACCTCACCCCTTGTCTGAGAGATAGGAGGCAGTGTGATAAGATGGAAGAAATCCAGATGGGGGCATTTCCCAGGGAAGAGTGACTGCAAACCCCAGATCAGAAGAACTTGTGTGGCCCCATCTGTGGGGAGAAACAGGTTGGCATTCTTCTCCAGAGTATAACAGCTGCTTCTCCTCCCATCTCGCCCCAACCCCTCCTCGGCTGCAAATACTCAAGGATTAAGAAGACATTCAAGCTTTGTTCCGTTTCATTTCTGCTCTGACATTCTTCTCTTTGGCCCCTTTATCCTAAATGCCTTTTCTGCTCAACAGTGGGCCCTACATTAGAAAAGTATCTTGCACTTTCACAAGGTGCCCCCGGCCCTGTATGACTGACCCTTTCCACACCCTCATGGCAGAAGTCATACGACTAGCTTTAGTGATGGAGAACACAAAGTTGAGATTAAGAAGTCAGAACCGAGGACTCCCAGCCCAGTGCTCTTCTGGGCTGATGTGCTTTGGCTTGAATCAGAGATCCAATCAGAGGCAGCTTTCCTATCCCAGGAGGGAACAGGAACAGGGCTGGACTGTTTAGGACCAAGTGGAAACACTTCAGCTTCACAAGTACCTGGGGTACCACCCCCACCCAGAGCAGCCCCAGGGAAAAGTGTGGTTCAAAGGGATTCCCGATTCCTGCCACCAGGCAAGCCTCGTGGCTGCATTCTAACTATCTCTCTTGTTGAGAAATACTCCTTTTGTGGAGATTTACAGAGAGAGAGAAAGCCAGCTGCGGCGCACTCAAAGCTGTAAACTCGGGAGAACCACGCAGCCCGATAGGTTATAATGAAGGCTGGGCTGCTCACTCTCACAGCAAGCTCCCTAGAAGAGAAGTGCGTTCAAGCCCCACTCCAGGTTTTATTCTTCACCAGGTTTTACCCTTTGCCGCTTCTCCCAACACTTCAAAGGAAGTATTTTTGTACAGCCCAGGGAGGAGTGTAAACTGGCCAGCTGCTTCCAAAGCAGAGAAGTTAACCCTAAAAGGGCCGCTGGCTGGGCAGGGGGAAGGAGAACAAGGTCACCAGAGCGGAGCTGGGGCGTGAGTCCCCACACTTCACCAAGCTGCCCTTTTAGGCCACACCAAGGGCCCAGCTCTTAAACCACTACAGAAAGGCAGGGCCTCAGGGCCTCTAAGCACGCAAGCAGTTGGTTATAAATACCCTCCAGGGCTGGAGGCTCAAAGGATCCAGCAGCTAGCACTTCAATGGAAACTCCAGCTAACAGAGCAGGCCTCTCCTGCTGCTCCGGTCGCTCCCTGAGCCACCCCAAACAGTGCAGAGAACTGAAGAGCCCAGAAACTACCATGGCAAAACCAGCCCCACAAAAGCCCAACTTGGCTAGGTGGCCTCCCTTTGTACTCTGATGGCAGGCCAGGAGATCTCCTGAGGGGCAGCTGGGAGCAGGTTCGGGCCCTGGACGGTATCAGGCTTTTCTCAGAGCTTTTACGCACTCTCCACATTCTTCCCTCTCCAGAGATGGTATCTTACTCTAATTTAGATCCGCCCTTCTTCAGGAACCTTGTCAAAATCTGGGGGAATCCCTCGACATTAGATCACATGGACATTACATAGGGCACTCCCCAACTCACCAGTAGCTTACGACTTAAACTTCTACACAGTCTGAGAACACCGCCACGGGGTGTTGGCACTTAGGTCAACATGAGCTTCTCTCAAAAGCATGCATACTTGGGTGGCTTTGGGATTTTAGTTTTAGCCCCAACCACTCCATCACAAAGGACATGGACTCTCCCAGACACCTTGCAATCCCAGCAGGCCTTCTCTTTCTGGGCCAGGTGAGGCCCCGGAAGCACTCAGGTGGGGCCCAGCTCCCACCACCTGGCTGCTGCTTTCAGGCAATCACAGAGCTGCAGGCAGATGAGTGCTCACCCCATCCCACTGGCAAAGGCAGCCTATAATTTACCGACACTGAAAAGTATGCTATAAATAGTTGGTGTTTTTAATGTTGTCGGGCCTCCAGAAAAGAGGGGGCCAACAGCTGTGTGGGGCCAGGGCTCCGGGCATCTAAGGGCTACAATTTGGAAATCCTGGGCGGTGTAGTCAAAGCATCTTCAAAGAAAGGAACTCTGAGAGTGTCACACTCCATCTAAAAGACTACAGTACAGGGAGAAAGGCTGTCAAAACGATCAATCAGGATTTACGAACCACAATTTGGCAGAAGAGTGAACAGCACAGAGGGTCTCTTCGTGGGAAGCTCCACAATTCAACGGCAAAAGGGAAAACAGACAGACTAACCCCTAAACCCCACGCTGCCATTCTACTGTATTTAGGCCTCCCCTGTCTCCAACAGGACACTCCTGATTAAATAAGCGCAAGATGATTAAGAGGATTTCAGTCAGTCAACAAACTTTTTTGAACTCCGTTCTAAGTGCTGAAATTACAAAGAATAAAACCCATAAGCCTTTCTGACACTTAGTTTCTAGTGAAGGAGAGAGACTAAAAAGAAAACAATTTCCAAAAGCGAAGAGGATACCTTATAATTTTACATCTAATTACACTACAGCTTGGCATAAGACTATGCACCTAAAATGATTTATACTCAAGAACTGAGTTACCTCTAAGCTCTCTAGACAGCAATCAAACTTTAAAACAAAAACAACACAAAGAATTCTACATTTGTTGGTCTCAAATAACTAGCCGCACTAGATTTCCTAAAACTGAAGAAGGATGAGGCGGGGAGAAGAGTGGTGAATAAACTTAGACCTTGAGCACGTAACTGAAAACAAATGCCTGCCTTAAAAGACGACTTCTAGTTAGAGTGGAGTCATGAGGGTGTGTGTGCGCGTGCGGGCATGTGTCAATGGTCAGACCTATTCCCGCAGAATGAAAGATGACTGTATTAAAGTTGCTGCTGAACTTTTGCAGGATTATTTTTAGCCTTTTAAACTTTTCAGAAAACAACAGAACTGTTTGCCGGGGCAGACATTAGAAAAATTATTATCTGGACTACTGTGAACAGTCGGGGGCATTCCATTTTGTGTCTCCTAAGCCGAAACAAGTTCAGAAGATACCAAGAGGATGAGGGACCTTGGGGAGAGCAGGTGACATGGTGATTAAGGTGCTAGACTCCTACCTGGCCAACCACTGTTGGAATTCCAGACCTGAAGGTTTGCTTTCTCACTTTCTCTCTCTCTGGTGAATGCATGTGCCCTACAGCAAATTTAAAATAAATAGTTCAAAAATAATAAATAGTTAAAAAAAAAGGGGGGTGAGGTCCCCAAAACCACCTCGTATGAAGAACAATGGAAAGAAATAGGGGGAGTTCAACAAAGAGAAAACAATTTTATGATTTTTACCTGTATTTATTTATTTTTTTAAGAGAGATTTTTGCTATAGGTTGTGTGCACTTGCCAGAGATACGGAGAGAGACAGAGAGATGGAAAGTAAGAAATCACCTCCGGTGAGGATGGCCATGCCACAATCCCTTCTCCTCTATTTTCCTCTTAGGATTTTGGGCATGCACTCACACATTGCTGGTGTGAGTTTTAAGCTGCCAGGCCTGGGACTCAAACCACAGTCAACTATGTGGGAATTCATGATGTAAACCATTACACCATCCACTGGTCCCAATTTTATTATTTCATTGGTATTGGTGATGGTGTGACTGAAAACAATCACCTTTGGAAATGTGAAGGGCCATCATATTTTGATGACTCCTGAAAATTAATATGCTGGGTCAGCAGGTATTGTGGTGGTTAGGACACTGGATCCCACATGGCCAACTCTGGTTTGAGTCCCGTCCCAGCAGCCTGAAAAACATTTTGGGCATGAGGGCGTGTGTGCCCCAAATCCCTAGAGAATAAAAAAGAAGGGACAGTGGCATGGCTATCCCCTCTGGGAGTGGAGGGGTGATTTCTCATTTTTTCTGTCTTTCTCCTGTGAGCACACATGCCTTATGGCAAAAAAAAAAAAAATCTAAAAACAAACAAAATTTGCTGACTTCTTTTTTTGGGGGGGGGGAGAGATTTTCACTGTAGGGCGCGTGCGCTCATCAGACAGACAGAGAGAGACATAGAGACAGAAAGCGAGAAATCACCCCCCAGGGGGGATGGTCACGCCGCAATCCCTTCTCCTCCATTCTCCTCTCGGGATCCTGGGCATGTACGCACACGTGCCCGGCGTGAGTTTTAAGCCACCGGGTCCGGGACACGAACCGCGGTCGACTACGTGGGAGTCCAGCAACATAGCCATTACGCTAACTGCTGGTTCCCAAAATTTGCTGACTTCTTAACCCCAGCACTTCAAAATGTAACTATTTTGGAGATAGGGTTTTTTTTTTTTTTTAAGATTTATTTAATTTTATCTATCCCTACTTATTTATTTTAATCTGTTACAGGGCATATGCATTCACCAGAGAGAGACAGTGACAGAGAGAAAATATGAAAACAAGCCACCAGGTCCACTCGAACTACAGTTGGCCATGTGGAAACCCAGTACCTTAACTACCACACCACCTGTAGGCACTGAGATAGGGTCTTTAAAGGAGTAATCAAGTTAAAACACAGTTATAAGGGGACCAGCAGTTAATGTAATGGCTATGTCACTGAACTCCCATGTAGTCGACCATGGGTCAAGTCCCAGCCCTTAGTGGCTTAAACTCACACCAGGCGCGTGTGCGCTCATGCCCAAGATCCCAAGAGGAGAATGGAGAAGGGATTGCAGCATGGCCATCCCCCTGGGGAGGTGATTTCTCATTTTCTGTCTCTTTGTCTCTCTCTCTGTCTGACGAGTGCACGTGCCCTATAGCAAAAACCTCTCCAAAAAAAGGAAAGAAAAGAGAAAAACAGTTATAAGTATGGGCCCTAATTCAATACAAGCAATGTCCTTTTTTCTTTTTTCTTTTTTTTTTTTTTTTGAAGAGGTTTTTGCTATAGGGCGTGTGCACTTGCCAGAAAGAGAGACAGAAAGTAAGAAATCACCCCTGGGGGGGATGGCCACGACACAATCCCTTCTTCATTCTCCATTCTCCTCTCAGGATCTTGGACATGCACACACACCCAGCGTGAGTTTAAGCCACCAGGTCTGGGACTCGAACTGAGGTCAACTACATGGGAGTCCAGCAACATAGCCATTACGCCAACTGTTGGTCCCCCAATATCCTTCTAAGAAAGGGAAATTTGGGGACGGACGGTTACAAAGAGACCCTGAGGAAACATAGGGGGATCAGTGTTTGTAAGTCAAGGAGAGAGGGCTGAGAAGAAATCAACCCTGTTTTCACCTTGATCCCAGACTTCCAGACTCCAAAGTGTGAGAAAATTACTTTGTTATTTATGCCACCTATCTGTGAGCAGAAGTTCGGTTCAGTGTGAAGAAATTTCTGATAGTCAGTACTGCAAAGTGTGCTCCTCTACTGGAGAGAATAAGGGCTAAAGAGAGGCTTTTAATGCAATAGCAGAGCTAGGGCCCCATCAAAAGCTACTGAGACAACAGATTGGATGTCCCGAGTTAGGGAGAGCTCAGCCTTTGAGAATATCAATCAGGTAGGTCAACACTGATTTTAAAAATTAAAGAAAGAGGGAACCAGCAGTTAGAGTAATGGCTATGTCGCTGGACTCCCACGTAGTCGACCGCGGTTCGTGTCTCGGACCCGGTAGCTTAAAACTCACGCCGGGCGCGTGTGCGTGCGTGCCCATCCCCCCTGGGGGGTGATTTCTCGCTTTCTGTCTCTATGTCTCTCTTTGTCTGGCAAGGGCACACGCCCTAAAACAAAAATCTCTCAAAAAAAAAAATTAAAGAAAGAAAAAAAGGACTCAGAAGAGCATATTTAACTTTTTAAGCCTTAACCAAGGTAGACAACCTGGACAATGTACATCCATTCAACCCAGCCCAGCCCTGCCAAGGTACATGGTAGGCCCCCAAAACTAGGCAGCCAAACCCACAGTCTAAGAGTCGGAGCTGGAGAGAATGGTGGCCCCCAAATCAAATGTTAACCCAGCAGAGAGAGGTCTGTAAGTCAGCCAGAGAAACTTCTCCTTCCAGGAGGCTTACCTCGCATTTCATCCAACTCTAAGCCGCCCACTGCGGGGGAAGTCTACGAGACTTTCACACGTAAACATGTATTAAACACAAGTGTGTCCAACAAAAAGTCATTTCATTCCTTAGGGAGGCCATTCTTCTATTTTATCTTCTCTTCTCCACAGTCCCCTAGCTCACTAAGTCAAACCACAATAAAAGCTGCCCCTAATTTGCTCCAGGATAGCAGCTTGGAGCTGGGGCTGGGCTCTCCTTGCTGCTATTTCATACGGTATTACTGAGTGACTTTTCCATGAATCTTCCCATCCCAGTAGAAAGTGAATTGCTCAGAGAGGCAGTGTTTCTTGAGTCCTGTATACCACACCACCCTATACCCTATCACAGAGAAGATCACAAATCTGTTAAGCTATAATGGAAGAGACAGTTGTTTTTTTTAAGAGTGATTTTTGCTATAGGGCACGTGTACTCCCTGGACTGATGGAGAGAGACAGAGAAACAGAAAGCGAGAAATCACCCCCCTATGGGGGTGGCCATGCCACAATCCCTTCTCTATTTTCCTCTCGGGATCCTGGGCACACACAGACACGAGCCTGGTGTGAGTTTTAAGCCACCAGGTCCAAGACTCGAACTGTGGTCGACTATGTGGGAGTTCAGCAATGTAACCATTACACCATCTGCTGGTCCCAGAAGAGACAGTCTTACCACAGCTGAGAAGTGTTTAGATATTCTAGATGGTGATGACTACACCCCAAGGCCCTATGAAAGGTTAGATGTTTACATGGTCTTGACCTTCATGCTCATAACACAACAGGACACCAACTGAACGAGGACAGGCACTAAACCAGCCTGATACCAGCTACCTGGAGCAGAACTGGCCCCAGTACTTTGGGTCCTCTGAGAAAATCGAATTCTCTGACCAGTATATTTGGGAAATACCAGATTAAAGAGAGTGAAAAGAGATTTCTTGTTCAGCAACATTTCTCGCAGCCATTAAATCACTAGTATACAGCATCAATCTCCACAGGAAATAGGAGAAATGGCTTTTTTTTTGTGGGGGGGGGTAGGTTTTTGCTATAGGGCACGTGCGATCGCCAGAGAGTCAGAGAGAGACAGAGAGACAGAAAGTGAGAAATCACCCCCCAGGGGGGATGGCCACGCCACAATCCCTTCTTCTTCATTCTCCTCTCGGGATCTTGGGCATGCATGCACACACGCGCCTGGTGTGAGTTTTAAGCCACCAGGTCCGGGCCACGAACCGCGGTTGACTACATGGGAGTCCAGTGACATGGCCATTACACTAACTGCTGGTCCCGAGAAATGGCATTTTTCAGAGTTAGTTCACTGTGACACCCCGTCACATGGAGAACTCTGCAGGAGTGCTGTTCTTCAGAAGAAAGGCTCATCTCAAGGCATGCCCCAGAAAAATCCCCATTTGGCTTTAGAAAAGCCAAGTGAGTCCTTAACACAGGTATATGCCTGATACCCTGAATCTTCACAACATTCCCAAGCCAAAATAAATCAAGTCACTCAGTAAAGATCCAAATCAGAGCTAGGAATCTGTGCTACTGAGCCTGGTCGGCCTTTGTCTATCCTAGGAAGTAACAGGGAGCAGCAAGCTCCCCAAGTCTTACTTGAACCATAAAAACGGCCTCAGTCTTCCTCCCCGGAGCGTCTCTACTGTCGCAGTCACCTTTCCTAGGGACGGAGAAGCAATAATTGGGTGCTTTGGTTAAGACAAGGGCTCCCTAGAGCCAGCAGGTAGTGTGGTGGTTAAGGCACTGGACTCCCACATGGCTGACCGAGGTTCGAGTCCCAGACCTGGCAGCTTGAAAATCATACCGGGCCGTGTGTATGCATTCCCAAAATCCTGAGGGAATGAAGAAGGAGGGATTGCAGACTAGCCATCCCCCCAGGGGCTGTTTCTCACTTTCCTTCTGTCTCTCTCCAACACGTGCCCTACAGCAAACACACACACACACACACACACACACACACACACACACGCGCACACGAGGAGGGCTCCCTGATCCCCAGATATACCAGATGTAACCCAACAGAGCCAAAGATAAGGATCCAGCCTCTCCCCTCACCCCCCACCCCACAAATTACTTAAGTAGAAAGGAATAAAGGTCACAGGAGCTGATGCTATGAGAAGTAAGGTAAGATGAGAACCGAAAATTAAACATTCTTAGAGAAAATTCCGCCTGACCCGGCCCGGTTCATCCTGCACCTCTTACCCTAAATAAAAAAAGCTGACACGTGCTTTGGTTCTGGCTAGAGCAAGCAATGTTTCTGGAACAACTTCACCTTGGTTACATATTTCGACTTTAAACATTCCAGAGTTGCTGAAGGCCTCCCAGGAGCATCTGCTCCTGTTTCTCGGGAGGGAGTTAGTTCCTGTGGAAAGTGTTTGTTTAGTTTGATTACAACTTTGAAGAGGGCTAGGAATTCTGGCTCAGAAGAATTTAATGGCTGGGCCCTTCTCTTACATAATTTGTAAACAAACAGAGTTTATCCCAGTGTGGCTCATTTGGCTCCCTGGCTAGATTTAGAAAAATATATTCCTCATTCATTTGGGAGAAGCCACAGTAAGGCCTGTCAAAAACCAGAAAAATGTCCAGGGCAGCCTATCAGTCTATTGCCTAATCCTGACGGACCTGGCTCAAGCTAGGAAACACTTTGCAATCTCCCTGCTGAAACAGGACAGTTAAATCTACAGCCCAGACTGAAGGGTGCAGAGCAGGCTGAGGAATGGCTCCCCAGAACTTTCTTTTTTTATGCATTCACGCTGTATTTCTTAAACTCTCAGAAGAAAAAATACCTGCTAGCCAAGGTTGAATGCAACAACAGGGCTTTTCCTCCTAGGTGTCATGAATGGCTGGGTACATGGGAGAGAGCAATTAGTTACTAATAACTGTGAGAGGCCGAAGTTGGTGTGTGATTTATTTATCTTTAATAAAGTGAATTCAAGGTTGTTGCTACAATGTCACTTACTCCCTTACATTCCTGGCTTCTCTGGGCAGAGGAGGGACTGCAAGGTGTCAGCCCCCAATGAGCCTCCTGGATGCAGAGCAGTGACTATTGTAATTACAAAGGGAGCTGGGAATGTGGGGCAGGAGGGAGGTCAGGTCATCAATGACCCAGCCCTGCACACAAACGTCTGTACCCCAGCTGAGGGGTCCATTGGTCTCTATGATGAAAGCCACACTCCTTTCCCTGGCATTCAAAGCACCTCCCATCCATCATCTTCCTACTTTCCTTCTGAAGTTCTTTTCTTCCCTGGTTCCCCAGGTAGGGTGTTTCAGCCCATTCCTGTTCCTACCTCCAGCTGCAAAACCTCCCATCTCCTCCAGAAATGTCGCCCAGCCCCATGCCTAGTGTAGAGATGAACAGACAGAGGCTCAGAAGCCAGCTTCCCTCCAGTAACACGCAAGTAACACTCCCGGGAGCAGATAAGTCCCCCTCCCCTGGGCATGCCTCACTAGGCCCTGTCTTTCTCCCCAGACTGCCAGAAGCACATTCCTCGCCAGGTGGCCTCCAGGTCTACACAAGCTATCTATCCATTGAGTGCCAACCCAGCCTGCGGTGAATTTAAGAACCAGTCTTAAGAACCCAGCTGGCAGCCTGCCCATAGGACCCTTCTCTGATTTCTAGACACTTCCCCTTGGTCCCAGGCATGTGGCACTCAGCCCATCTCAGAGACACATCCTGTCTTTCCCGCCAGCCTGTAACTATAAGTGTTCTCAACAGACACTCCAGAGGAGGCCAGCATCCATCAGCCTTCTCCAGGAAAAAGAGGGCATCAAGGCTGGAGTGCAGGAAAGCAAAGGGCAACCAGACACACCTGGAAATACCCTCAGCCTGGGCAGACCTCTGGGCCTTTCTACCCAAGAACTGCGATGTTGAGACTGCTCACATCCGCCAGGAAGAGAAAGAACTAAGTGGCTTCATCTTTTTTCTTACTATCTTTCAGATCCAAAGTCTAAAGGAGACTGGTCCCAGATACAAATCAGATTTCATCAAATTCCTTGTGTAGAAGTACGTGGACTAAGTAAAAGAAGATGCTTTTTCTTCTTTTCTTTGGACTACATTTCTAGGAACAGAAGCATACAGACTTGATTTATATAGTCATTATCAGCAACAGCAAGGTTTGGTTTGATTATTTAGTTAAATAAATTACTAGTTATTAAAATAAATACAGTGAAAATCATGCTGGTCCATGAGCCAACTTCACAGTCTAGTGGTTAACGGTGCCAGATTCCCCCATGGCTGACTGCTGTTCAAATCCCAGCCACAGTGGCTTGAAAAACACTCTAGGCCATGTATGCCTCAAATCCCAATAGCATGGAGAAATGGAGAAGGGACTGTGTCATGACCATGTCCCACTGGAGGGTGCTTTCTCTCACTCTCTTCCCGCCCCCATCCTGTTTCTGGTAAGTGCATGCACCTTCGGACACACATACACACACAAAAACATGAAGCCCAGAGGAAAGGTCCACACTTAAAGCTGTTGGCTCCAAGCTGTTGGTCATTCCTAATCAGTGAACACTGGAGCTTTGGAAAGTGGTTCAAAAGCAAAAGATTTTGTCTGAACCTCAGCCAAGTATGCCTAAAAACCCAATTGAGACACTCGGCCTTCACCTGGCAACCACTTTCTATACTAGCCCATTGGCTTCAGCTTTGTCCCCACCTAGACAAATCCATTCACCAACTGAAACCACCCAAACTCAAGGCAGAGTTCTATCACTGGATTATCAATGAAGCTTTCCCTTTCTTTAGCAAAAGCTAACTGCATCCAACTAATTACATATCCAGCAATCCAGCTAAGTCTGAAGAACCAATGCAGAATGGATTTTACTTCTGTTCCTAGTTTTGACAGCAGAGGAAGAGAGGGAGCAGGCATGTCTCATATAACATGGGGGAAATTGATGATCCATCAGCGCAAACATTGGGGCCAATAGATGGCGAGGTGGTTAAGGGTGCTGGACTCCCACATGGCTTGCCATAGTTCAAGTCCCTAATCTGGTGGCTTGCTTTCTCACTTTCCTTCTCTCTCTTGTTCTGGCCCTCTCTGGTCAAATTAAAATAAATGAAGTTAAATAATTTTTTTAAAAAAATAAATAAACGCAAACATCACCACATCCCGGTTCCAGAATTAATTTAATCCTCTTGGACTTCTTTTTGTCCAAATTTTCCAAGTGACCCCCGTGCATCCCTTCCAAAAGAGACCTGCATATCACTTATTACTGTGAGATACATTTCCTGATACCATTGCCTTACCCATAGCATGGCTGGCATGTACTATGTACCAAGGAGAAAAGGAGACCACCAAGATGTCCAGGGAAAGGTAAGTAAATAGAGAGAGTTGTTGAGGATTATTTGTTAAGTTAGCTGGGCTTTGCTTCATTCTCAACGCTATTAAGATGACCTGTGGCCAATTTCAATCAGGTGCTGCCTGCCTCTGTCATTTATCCATAGATGCCTTCTGAACCATTCTTTCTTTCTTTTTTTTTTTTTAAGAGACATTTTTGCTATAGTGTTGTGTGCACTCACCAGAGACAGAAACAGAAAGCGAGAAATCATCCCCCAAGGAGGATGGCCACGCCACAATCCCTTCTCCATTCTCCTCTCGGGACCTTGGGCATGTATGCACATGCTCCCGGCATGAGGTTTTTATTTTCTTTTTCTTTTTTTTTTTGGAGAGGTTTTGCTATAGCGCACATGCACTCACTAGAGAGACAGAGAGACAGAAAGTGAGAAATCACCCCCTAAGAGGATGGCCATGACACAATCCCTTCTCCCCTACTCTCCTCTTGGGATCTTGGGCACGCACGCACACACGCCCAGCGTGAGTTTAAGCCACCAGGTCCAGGACTTGAAGCGATTGACTACATGGGAGTCCAGCGACATAGCCATTATGAAAACTGTTGGTCCCGCCCAGCATGAGTTTTAAGCTGCCAGGTCCAGGACTTGAACTGTGGTCAACTACATAGGAGTCCAATGACTTAAACTTTACACCATCTGCTGGTCCCATGAACCATTCTTTCAACTGGCTGTTGTTTTAGCTGAACAGAGCTAGTTTTAATGTGAAGTTAGACATGTTATCTTAAAAAAGTATATATACCAAAGTTGAACATAAATGACCTATTCTAGTGGTCCCTCCAAACAGAGCCAAGTCAAAAATTAACATTATTTTTGTGGTCTAAACATAGTTAACGCTTCATCTTAGCTCTCAATTAACATTGTATTTACTTTTGTAATTACAAGAGGGCACATGAACTCCCCAGAAAAAGAGGGAAAAAATAACTTGTCAGTTGGGGTCACTGCTATTCCCGCTCCATCTCTCCGTCATGTTGGAACTCTTGGCATGCATGCACACATGTGTTTTTCAAGCCATTGGGGTGGGAGGTTTGAACTGTGGTTATTCATGTGGGATCTGGCTCCCTTAACCACTAGGCTATGGGGCTGGCCCAATGGTGTATTTAGAACACACACACACACACACACACACACACGCCTTTCTCATTGAAAGTTCACCGACTCAAAACAAAAGACAGAGAAATGAGCTTAAATCTATTTTAGAGAAAGCCTTGTTTGGATTCTTAAGTGTTCAAAGACAAAAGCAACTGCTTTCAATGCTATCTTTTGTCCTGGATTAAATATGTTATCAATCATCTCAACAGTGAAAGTGTGCTGACACTCACTCTGGACACGCACTGGAGGCAGAGAGCTCAACTGCACTACCCTCTCCACTTCTTGCAAAGGGGTGGAGGGGTGTGGAGAATGGACTAAGGTTTCAAGACAGCCAATGACCGAGACAATGAAGCTCTGCAGAGAAAAAGGCTACTGCCAGTAATCAAATCTGAATACGGCACTGGGTCGGAAAACCAAATCAAAGCAAAATCTTATCAACAAATCCCAACGGGACCAGAACATCAGAAGGTCCGGACACCATCTGGGCACTGTGGGGAGCCAAACGGTCACCACCTGGCTCCCTCAGTGAGTCACTCGTATGTTCTCAAGGACCGTAAAGTTCTCATGTAGGAGAGGCCAAAAAAATTAGGGAAATTAGATAAGATTAAAATAATAGTTGAAGAATAGCACAAGCCATACACTGTCACCTGGAGTGTGGCGGTGCCATTTGGCACCTTGGGGTTTTCTATGAAAATGACACTGGGAAATCTTTGTCTAGGTGACAATTAACATTTTAGCTCAAATTCCCTCAAAAAGGAAAGGGAAATTTGGAGTGATGGGGAAGAGGAAGAGGCTGGGGTCAAGAGGGAGGGAGAGGAGGCAGGGGATTCCATGGCTCCACGCAGCACAGACTAAGCCGAAGTGAAGAATATAAAAACCCAAACCAGCGGCTAAGTTCTGGGTTCCTCCTAAACACCAACACATCTCTCTGCTGGGGCTGTGACCTATCTTCCAATGGCTGGTTAGTTTGACCATCTTTCCCGCAGGACTACAAACTCCTTGAAGATGACACTTTTGTAGCAGCGGCAGGCACTGACGCTAACATGTTTGTTAAGCACTTATTTACCTCGCGTACATTATTCCACTTGACCTTACAACCCTTTGGAGGTGTAAGCTATCTGTTCCATGTTAGGATGAGCAAACGGAGGTCCAAAGAGGTTAGATGACCTGGTCAAGGATACAGAGCTGGCGGAGCAGACAGACCTGTGTGGCTAAAGGAACGTGCTCCCCACCATGCCTCTTCCTTACATGGCAAGAGCCTGGTCAGCTCTGAGGTCTCAAAATGCTCAAAATGCAGCACTCAGGGCCAGCCCCCTAGCACAATAGCTAAACACTGTGCAGAGGGAGCTGGATCCAACATGGCCAACCACAGTGCAAATCTCGGCCCTGGCAGTTTGAAAAACACACCAGGCACATGTGCATGTGTGCCCAAAATCCTGAGGGGATGGAGAAGTGGAGGACAGAGACTGAGGCATGTCCACACCCCACAAGGATATGTGCTTTCCCTCACCTCTCTCTTTTTCTGGCAAGAACAAGCACCCTCTCACAATTTTTTTAAAAATGCAACACAGTAGATGCTAAGCTCCAAAGAACTTATTATTTTTTAACTATAAAAGGTTCACTGATTACCATTAGATTTACCTGCCTCAAACTACCTAATGGTAAGGCTATAAACACAGTCCGGAGTGCCAGGCCAGCTTCTCCACTCAGCTGCATTAAATATCTCTGTCCTTTGATAGTCTCATCTTAAACACACACACACACACAATCAGGAATGAAACCTCATAGCATTTAGAATCCTCCTCAGGATCTAGTGAGACAAGCGTGAAGTCCCAAGGGTAATACCTAACATACAGTGCTCATTCATTCAAACACTTCAGCAACCACCTATGTGACCTCCAGCCCTACGTAGCTTCCAAGGAGGAGGAGGAGACAGAGACAGCAGTGATGGAAGAAGCCAAAAAATGTTCCAGGCTTCTGCCGGCCAGGCCCAGGTAAGTCAAAGCTGCAGAGAGTTCACTAACGGGATTGTTTCCTAAGCAGAATGTTTACCCAGAGTCCACGGTAGAGAAACCACTGTCCTCTGTTCTGTCATTTGTTTTGATTGGTACAAAGTTTCTTTTCTCTCTTTCTTCATGGCTTAACAAATCTACATCGCAGCCCTGTTTCCCTCACCCCTGAGACCAAAGTCTTTCATTCTCTATCCCTTTCAGCCAAGAATTCCAGCAGCGCCCAACAGAGCAAGTCTACAATGATCAAGAGAGTTCTGTCTATCTGGACATCCTGCCGGGGCTATAGCAGCGTCTATTGCAAGTATATTATATAAATCAGAGCGTGTTGCGGCCCGACCCACGCACACTGGCGGGACACCACAGCCTGGCCATCCACGAAGAGGACCTCCACACACACTGCCTAGGACTCCTCACTGGTCTAAAAGCTTTCAAGTCAGCCAGAGTAGGTTCCGGAGCCAAATCAAGGAAGCAGGGGAGGTGGGGGGGATACCTCAGCCTGAATAAAGTCAAGGAACAAATAGAAAGAAGTGCCTTAAGCCATCTCAGGCAGGCAGGATGACACAGAGGGGTGGCCTTTTTTACTAAAGCAGTAAAAAAGAAGGGTCAACCTTGTCTGTGTGTGTGTGTGCACACGCGTGTGTGCGAATGCAGCCAGAGAACCTTCGCCAAGCTGCAAAGGAAACAAAAATAAATAACAGGATAAAAGGAAGGCTGTTGCACGAGGAGGAACTTTTGCTCCAGTTTAAAAAAAAAAGAGAGAGAAAAGAAAAGAAGAAGAAAGCACACACTGAAATGATCTAAAGCTGCCTATAAATATTTGGGAACATCAAAGGCGGTCCTGTTAAATTAAAAATGCTGTCACACAGATAGGAACTAGCCTCTAGCACTGCCAGCTTGAACATGTGAGCCTGTGATCTGAGGAGCGAAGGCTCAGCTCCTCAAGAAATCTGATTCACTGAAGAAAAAAGTGAACGAGCAGTTGAGTTTTAATAAGGGCATTAAATACCTTAGGAATGAGCTAATTAGAGTTTAACTCTTTCAAGATTGTCCGTGCTCTTAAGAATGCTGTAAAGTAAGCTCTCTCCAGAATCTAGTTAAATTGGTCTCAAAACCTGCAATGTGAAAGAAAAGTATTAAAACAGCACCTTAGAACTTCAAAGCTGATACATCGCACCAGGACATCTCAGATTTCAAGGCAGAGGCCAAGTGAAGAGGAGAGAGGAGGAGGTCAACCAAGAATTGCTTTCTGCAGTGAGGACAGTACGCTTGCTTACCTAGAGACATCTTCTTTTATTTTTTTCTGGCTTAGAGTAGATGAGAACGTGCTTGCTTTCTAATACCAGATTCCTCCTATCCTGTGAATGCCCTCTATCCAAGACACTTTGAGGAAAGAAAGATACAGAATGATGAGAGGGAATCTACTGGCTTTGCTCCCTCACTCACTCACATGCCACACCAGGAATTATGGCCACTGGGCCAGCCCCTTAGCGCAGCAGTTAAACGTGGCACAGAGGAAGCTGGTTTCCACATGGCCAACCATGGCCGACCAGGTTCCGGTCCTGGCCCCAGTGGCTTCAAAAACACATCAGGTGCGCAGGTGCCCAGGCTCCTGATGGGATAGAGAATCAAAGGGAAGAAGAAGAAGAAAGACACACTGCGGTGTGACCAGGCCCCATTAGGGATCTCTCTCTCACACATGCATGTGTCCTCTGGTATTAAAAATTAATTAATTAATTAATTAATCAATCATGCCTGAACCTCCCAGACATACTTGAGGTCACAACAGGAAGTCACTCAGCATATTCTGGACTGGAATCCCCCAAAAACCAGGAAGAGTCCCCAGTTAGGAAAAGCTCCATCTGAGCAGCAAATCCCTTCTTTGGCCTTGAAGGAGAAACAAAGCAAAACTCTTGGAGAAAGTATATAAATACACCTTCACAGAAGAAGCACCTTTCCATGACCCGGTTTCAGAAATGTGGAAGAAGCAGGTAGACTACAATTGCAAACCACCTTCTCCATTCAAAGAGAGGAATGTACAACCCACTCTTGGGGAAGAGGATGGGGGAATTAAACGCACACAACGCACACACACACACACACACTGCACTCCAATCATTCCTGTTTCTAGAAAAAGTCAATGTGTCTAATTTGGGGAGTTAGGATTAATAAAGTGTTTACTTTGGCAAAATCACACCCTGGATCAAACCAAGTGCTGAAGTCACTTGTACTTGCTACAGGCCCCGTATAATTGGGCCTCCAGAGCACAGGCTTAGAGTCTCACAACATTCCCCATGCCTGGCCAGATCCAGGGGTGCAATGAACCAGCCTGCTTTCTCTCAGACTAGTCCCACGCATATGCAGGCCACGTGGCTTCAGGAACAATGGGCAGACTGGCCTGGAAACACCCAGGATGCAAAGTTCACATCCAGCTGGGGGTGTGAGTGTGAGTGTGCGCACATGTGTGTGCTCCCATCTGACAGATGGAGCTCAAGGCCTGAACAAGATCTAGATGTAGATCTAGCTGTAGGGCATAGGGGTGTGCAGGTGAACTGCGACAAAGCACTCCTCCCAAGAAACAGGGGACTGGGGATGGGGTAGAATAAACAGATTGAGCCTCCAGCAGAAGGATTAAGAGCCCCTCTGGGAAAGCCACAGACCTTACAGTGGGGAAGAAAGGACACAAAAGCAAGTAGGAAGAAGCTGAGCTTATTTTTAAGAGAGTGGTGCAGTGATACCAGTGATAACATCCTGGACTGCAGTGCTGAAACTCAGACTAATCATGGGTTTGGATCCTGAATTGCCCTGCAATACATTGGGCGCATGCGCGCGCGCACACACACGTGCACACACACGCACACACACGCACACACACACACACACACACACACACAGCAAAGACCCTGGCTAGTTGGAGAAGGGGATGATAAGACCCTGTCAAGAGTACCTGTTTTTCTTTCCCACTCTAAGGGGAAAAAAGAGAGAGAGTCCCATGGTATGACCACTTTTCAATGAGCAGCACTTGTGGATTCTTTAACCTTGACAAGCTACCACTTCAGAATAAAAATGTTCAACTGGTTGGGAACTACAATATAAATGCCAGGACCAGTGGGTGGTATGGTGGTTAAGGCACTAGACACTCCCGCATGGCCAACCACGGTTCGAGTCCCAGACATGGTGGTTTGCTTTCTCACTTTCTCTCTCTGTCTCTCTCTGGTCAAAATAAAAATAAGTGAATGAATAAATAAAGTTAAATAAATAATTATTTTTAAATATATATATATGTGCCAGTATATGTGAGAAACATTATGAAATTATATACATTCTTTTCTTCATCCTCAACCTCGCTAAATACAAGCTACATAAAATGAGGAACTCATTTAATGCTTGTAGCAACTCTAGGAAGGATCTACCTCCATTTAACAGATGAAGAAACAGAACCAGAGAGACAAAGCCACCTTTCTACGGCAGGGGGCGGGGAATCAGGATACAAACCCTGGCAGTCTTGGTTCCACACTCCACACTCAGCTGCTTCTCCCATCATCTAGAGACCCAGAACTATTTCATCTTATGAAGGGTACAACATGCTTTACTACGCAGGTGTCTGCACAGCAGAGTTGAAAACTGCTGCTCCTTATAGTCCTGCCAGAGCTTAATGACACCAAAGTATCTTGCCAACTCCTCCCCAAACAGCTAACTAAAGGTTGTTGCTATGAGAACTAAAGAGAAGTTACGCTCAAATCAGGTTAGAGTCCACAAGTTCACATAAAAACTGGTGATGAGGGACCAGTCCTGTGGCCTAAGTGGTTAAGGGTGCTGGACCCCATGTGATCAAATACAGTCTGAATCCCAACATCGACAGCTCGAAAAACATACCAGGTACATGTGCATATGTGCCCCAAATCCTGACCGTGCCCCCGGGAGAGATGCGCTCATGCTTTCTCTCTCTGGCAATTAAAAAAAGAAAAATCAGAAGCAACCAGATTTGCTGAGGGAGAAGCACTGGAGAAGAGGGAAGAACTTCTATACATGTGCTACCTCAGCCAACAGGGAGACAGCCGTGTGCGCCAGGAGTTGCTGTTCACATCTGTGCTCATCCCAGATCCACATTATGACCAATGTATGGCAAAGAGAAGTAAGGTATTTTGAGAATTAGTTTTTCCTAATTTGTACAAAAGTGGGCCTTTGGTTTGGAGTGGGGAAATACTAACCTTTTAAGATAGGCTCTTATGGGACCAGCAGTTGGCATAATGGTTATGTCACTGGATCCCCGTGTAGTCAACTGTGGTTCAAGTCCTGGACCCAGTGGCTTAAACTCAGGTCAGATGCTTGTGTGGGCATGTCTACTCCCCCCAGGGGATGATTTCTTGCTTTCTGTCTCTCTGTCTCTCTCTGTCTTTCTGGTGAGCGCAAGTGCCCGATAGCAAAAAATCTCTCCAATAAATAAATAAATAAATAAATAAATAAATAAAAAGACAGGTTCTTGGTACCTTGTCCTCCTCTAGTCTTAGCCTCCGAGTAGCTGGAACTACAGGCATGTGCCACCAGGCCCAGCTTTTAGGGTGGGTCAGGAATCAAACCTGGGCCTTCCATGTGGCCTCAGCCTGCCAGCATAACCAGCATGCACTACCAAGGCTGGGCCAGAAACGTTTATCTTTTACTGAGACAAAAGCCCTGCCCTGAAGGAGCTTATAATCTAAGGGAAAGTCCCAGAATTGACTAGAAGTTGGGAAGCAAAGGTTAAACTTGTGGTCAGCCTCCCCCTTCTGAAATAGCAAGTTTCCATTCAAAGGGCTGGGGGTTTGCTTTTTTGTGTAATGAGGCTTGAGGACCAGCCCTCCACAGCACCAGGGAGCCTGAGCTGTTGAACTGGAGAGATCACAGCGTCCAATGGCTCACATCTCCTGGAAAGAGGTACTAGAACAACGGGTGGTGCCCGTGAGCCCCATACCCCTCTACCACGCTGGCTTCTCATCTGATCAATTCCCTTCTGAACATTTCACTGTACAACATCAGGCACTGCAGAACTAGTCACACAGAACACCATTTGCAAAAGGGCAAGTATATGTCTCTCCTCCTCCCATCCCAATTCTGCCTGCCAAAGCTTAAGAGCAGGGCATCTGAGATCCCACTTACAGGCGATGGCCCGTGGTCTCTGATGGTATATAAGAATAGAGAGGGGCATGGGAAAACCTTCCTGGGATGGGGAAATGGGAAAAATGAAGGTGAAGAACTGAGGGACAGACGGGCAGTCTCCCACCCCTCCTTCCTCCTGTTCTTTTCCTTCTCCCTTCCCAATTAGCCATTACTGGCTAGTTACCAGAATGCAAGGGAGATTGGCTGGGGCTGGGAAGACGAGGTTTATAATACTGAGAGACAGAGATTCTCTTTCTACCCTCCAGGAAATGGGAACAATATTCACACATGAAAGGCCACCATGTAACTTCAACTTGACCAGAGGGCAATTAAAACAAGCTTGCAAAAGAAAATTATTAAGAAAATTAACTGGGCCAGATAATGACATGGGGGCTAAAGTGGCTAGACCCCACAAGGCCCCAGACTCAGTGGCTTGAAAAACATAGCAGGCCTATGTACATGCCCAAACTCCTGAAAGGAGAAAAGGAGGAGAAGGGATCACGATGTGACCATCGCCAGTGGGGAGTGCTTTCTCACTTCCCTTCTGTCTTGGTCTCTCTCCAGCGAGCACACATGCCCTCTAACAAATTAGAAAAATTAATTAATTAATTAATGTTATTCAGCACGTTGTATGAATTCTAGTAACACCATCTAGCAGGGAATATATAGGGATTCATTTTACTTGGAATATTCAAAACTATTCTGCCCCCAGCCCATTTCTGTTTCAGTCTCCCCCTTCCAAAAGCAAGGTTGGCATGGCAACTAAAGGCCCAGTCACCATGGTCCCTAACCACATCCGCCAGGGCTTGGCATGCTGAGACGTGTGCCAACTCTGTTGTCTGTAGGGCACTCCTGGCCACAGTACATAGCAAGCTATAATCAAGTCAGAAACCACCACATTCGTATAGAACTCGGCTCAACATAAACATTCATTAAATGTGAAAACTTATGGTGATGCAATGTTGAGACTGCAAATTTAAACACAAGAGTCAGGAAATGCAAAAATTACCACTGCCACTGGAACTTGAAATCACCCACACGGCACATTTAATACCACGAGCGAGTTCGTATGTGTCCTGCAGACTTAAACCTAATAACACCAAAACTTCAAAAGTACTTATTATCTGTTCACTGAATTCCTTCAATGAAGGTGACAATTATTGATGAGCACTGGGACATTTTTAGAGTGGATATGCCATGAAAATCCTCTAGTACAAGCGAAATTACCACACCTCATAGACAGATCCTGGAATATTCCTGAAGGTCTCAATGCCAACGTAATCACCAATGTTTCACAAAGACAGCAACAATCACACACATGCCAAAAATCTTGGACCAGTGCCACAGCGCAGCATTTGGGCACCATTATCAGGGAGCTGGATCCCACATGGCCAACTGTGGTTAGAGTCCCACCCCTGACACTTGGGAAACACATAGGGTGTGTGTACATGCATGCCCCGAATCCTGACAGGATGTAGAAGCGGACGGAGGACTGCAACATGACCACACCCCATAAAGGGATGCTTTCTCTCACTCTCTTTTTCTCTGGCAAGTGCATGCATGCTCCAGCAATTAAAATAAAATAAAATAAAATAAAATAAAATAAAATAAAATAAAATAAAATAAAATATCAACATGCCAACATGTACAAAACTAAACAATAATTTAATAATTTCCTGAATGTAACAGTGGCCCTATAAAGAGTAGAAAATCAAATGTTTACTAAATCAAAATCTAAAACTCTTTCACATGTTGGCCTCCTTAGATGGCTCTCTTTAGAAATGCTACTAGTCTTCTGAAACTCTGCCTCCTTACCCAGCACTTAAACACAGGCTCAAGACCCATGCCAGGGTTTCCAAAAAAAATTTTTTTTGAGGAACAATATGGTACAAATTTAAGTAAGGAAGGGCCAGATGATGGTGCAGTGGTAAAGAATGACACTCTGAGGGGCAACTCCACAAGGGAAGGTTCCTGGTTCAAGCCCAGAGATGTCCCTGAGTACGTGCTCGTCCATGATCTGAGGCTGGCTGGGGATGGATTACAGCATCAGGACCCTGTTGGGGGTGTCCTTTCACTCTCTCTCACTCATGGAATAAATAAATAAATAAATACTAACTCAATGTAAGCAAAGACTTATATATAATCATTTTTAAATTTAATTTTATTTGCTATTATTTTTAACAATTATTTACTTTATTTGTTATTATTATTATTATTATTATTTGACCAGAGAGAGAGAGACAGAGAGAGAAAGAGAGAGAGAAAGGTAAAGCAAGCTACCAAGCCCAGGACTTGAACCATGGTCAGCCACGTGGAAGTCCAGCACTCCAACCACTGTGCCACCTGCTGACCCTGCTATTATTATTTTTTAAGTTCGACCAGAGAGAGAAACAGAAAGGGAGAAAGAAAGCTGTCAGGTCCAACCTTGAACCACCGCTGGCCATGTGGGAGTCCGGCACCTTGACCACCACACCAACCTGCCAGCCTCCCAAATGGTTGTTTCTAAAGCATCATTCTAGAGCTACATGTAACTTTTATTCTTCTCCCATAGGTACCAGAGTTTTGGGTTTTTTTCCTTAAGTTTTTGCCATAGGGTGCATGCACTCACTATATAAAGATAGCAACAGAAAAAGAGAAAGTAAGAAATTGAGGCCAACAGATGGCATAATGGTTATGTTGCCAGACTCTGACACTGTCTACCATGGTTCAAGTCCCGAAACTGGCAGCTTAAAACTCACACCGGGCACACATGTGTGCGTGCTCAAAATCCCGAGAGGAAAATGGAAGAAAAGAGACTGCAGCCTGGCCATTCCCCCAGGGGATGATTTCTCATTTTCTGTCTCTGTCTCTCCAGCAAATGTATGTGTCCTAGAGCAAAAACATCTCTTTAAAAATAAATAAATAGGGGCTGGCAGGTGGCACATTGGTTAATGGTGCTGGATTCCCACGTGGCTGACCACTGTTCGAGTCTTGGGCCCGACGGCTTGCTTTCTCACTCTCTCTCTCTCTCTGTCCTTCTCTGGTCAAATTAAAATAAGCAAAGATAAATAAAATAATTCCTTAAAAACAAATTGAAAAAAAAAAAAAAGAAAGTGAGAAATCACCCTCCAGGGAGGATGACCACGTCACAATCCCTTTCCCTCCATTCTCCTCTCGGGATTTTGGGCATGCATGCACACCTGCCCAGTGAGATTTTCAAGCCACCAGGTCCAGGACTCAAACTGCAGTCAGCTATGTGTTAGTCCAGCATCCCAACCACCATGGCCTGAAAGTACCATATTTTTAAGTGACACCAAAACATTACATATATTTTAGGGTCAGTTCCATGGTGTGGCAGTAGTATGCTGCTCAAGAGAAGCCAGATTCCACAGGACGACTACAATTCAAATCCCTAGCTCAGTCAGCCTGAAACACGTCAAGCACGTGTGTGAGTGCCCAGGATCTGAAAGGCTGGAGGACTAGAGGAAGGGAACTGTGGTGGGACCTGACCCTATGGAAGGTGCTCCTCTCTCTCTGTCCCTCACTCTCTCTCTCTCACACAGGTGTGTACACATCCTCCAACATAAATATAGACATATTTAAATAAAACACGCACTTCAAAGTCTGCAGTCAGGCTGTGATGTGCTCTTCTCCAGCATGCTTTGAATAATATACCCAGAGTAGTCACAAGCCAGGCAGGAAGAAGAGGCTATCACCTCATCCCCTCTCCTTTCTCCAGACCTCTGGAAAAACACAGGCAGGGTAGAATTTTTTTTTTTCTTTTTTGGAGAGGTTTTTGCTATAGGGCACATGCACTCACCAGAAAGACAGAGAGAGACAGAGAGGCAGAAAGCGAGAAATCACCCCCAGGGGGGATGGCCACACTGCAATCCCTTCTCCTTCATTCTCCTCTCGGGATCTTGGACACGCATGTACATGGCCCCATGTGAATGTAAGCCACCGGGTCTTGGACTTGAACTGCGGTCGGCTACATGGGAGTCCAGCGACATAGCCATTACGTTAACTGCTGGTTCCAAAGTAGAATTATTTTGAGGGTCTGGGCCATCCCAACTATCTGACCATAGAATCCACCCTTATCTAAAACTGCTTGTGAATGGCTGCTACAATCATAGAAGTTCTCCCTTAAAATGCGATGTGTTTTTCGGGCTGCATTAACATCCCCCTTACTATGCTGCTCCAAAGTATTGGGTCGTCGGAAAAGTCATGATATAAGTCATGACATAGTTGTCTATGTTTTTCTATGCAAAAATGCGTCGTGACTTTTCTGACCACCCAAAATTATGATTATAGAAGAATTTCAGTTCAGTAACTATTTGAGAGCTGCATATACAAGGTAATGGGGGGATGGAGCACTCTGGTTCATAGGAAATACTTGATGGGAAGGATTGGAAGTTTGGCAGGGGTGGGAGAGTTAGGGGACAGGAAAGAGAGGAAAGCGGGTGGGGGGTGGGGAACATCGGGAATGTGGAGGTAAAGAAATGTGTTCCAGCAGAAGGGCCATCCAAAATGAAAGGCACAGAAGGGGCAGGTGATGGAGTAGTGGTAACACACTTGGACTCACACTGGAAAGGTTCTGGGTTTGCATCCCAGGACCTCCCCGAGCACTACACCTGTGTGCCCATGATCCAAGGCTGGGCTGCGGCATAGGAAACCCTATTGGGGGCGCCTGTGTCTTGGTTTCTCTCTCTCTCATGAAATAAATAAATACATGTTTTTATTTATTTGTTTCTTAAAATGAAAAATGTAGAGAGAGGAAAGTCCAGGGCCCATTCAAGGAGCAAGGGAACATGGGCCCAGATCCCAAAAGCAACAATGAGAGAGATTCAAGAGCCAGCCAGGTCACCTCTTTACTCATCTTGCTAATAAACAACCTGATGCCATACAATTTTGATCAAGAGACTGGTGTGATCAGATTACAAAGATGAATTTGGTGGGGGGCAGGCAGGTGGCACAGTGGTTAAGGTTACTAGACTCCGACAAGGCCAATCACAGTTCGAGTCCCAAACCTAGTGACTTGTTTTCTCACTTTCCCTCTCTCTCTGTCTCTCTCTCTCTCTCTAGTCAAGTTAGAGAATAATAATGATAATATAAAATTAATAAATAGTTATTTTTTTTAAAAAAGAGGAATCTGGTGGGAAGGGGAAGAACTAATGGGAAGAGAATGTGGAGAAGGAAGACAGCTTGGGCAGCATTGGGCATTTAGAGGGAGAGTCAGCAAGGGGCAGAGTAGGTCAAGTATGGTCTTGGGAACACCCCCCTTCACTTGGACTCAGTCACAAGCTACCTTGGTTTAAATTTTTTTTTTTTTTGAGAGATTTTCACTGTAGGGTGCGTGCGCTCGCCAGACAGACAGAGAGAAACATAGAGACAGAAAGTGAGAAATCACCCCCCAGGGGGGATGGTCACGCCGCAATCCCTTCTCCTCCATTCTCCTCTCAGGATCTTGGGCACGCACACACACGCGCCCGGGGTGAGTTCTAAGCCACCGGGTCCGGGATATGACGAACCGCGTACAACTATGAACTGTGGTCAACTACGTGGGAATCCAGCGACATAGCCATTATGCTAACTGCTGGTTCCTCCTTGATTTAAATTTTGAAATAGCTTTCAAGTCAAGCTTGCAACATTCTTCACATGCCTTTAGCTGTCTGCTCACCACCTACTGTAAGACTGAGGCACTTTCTGAAAAGATGCCAAGTCTCTGGGTACCCAGTGATATTCCAAAAATCGCACAAAGGTGCTGAACATACAATGTCAAATGCATTGGAGGAAAAGTATACCATTAGGAACGAAGAAAAGCAGTTTAGGTCAAGTGCAGGACAAGCCTTGGCAACCAGGGCCATCTGAAAGGCAGACAGCCTCTGGGGCAGAATCCAGGGAAACATGCTCTCAGGAGAGTGTGAACCAACACAATGCAAGTGAAAGTGGAACAGGGACCCTAAAGCACAGACACAGGCAGCAAAGTGGAATGCCATTCTAGAAAGACCACCCCCAGGGAACCTTGAGACCCAATTTCTAAGCCCAGCATCTCTAAAGGCGAGGGGCCCTTGCCCATACTTCCCTCCCTGGAAAAGAAGAGCTGAACCAAAGAATTTTCAAGGTGCCCTTCAGGTCAAACAGTAACTCTCATAGTTAAGAAAAACCAAGGATAAAAGGAGACAAAGGGCAAAGGTCTTTATGAAGGCACCGGCCAAATGGTTCCAGATTTCAGCTTTCAAGAAGTCCAAGAGAAAACAGAAGTTTCTAAGCCAAAGGGCATTTTAAAAAGAGCATGTTGGTCACCTTAGGGCCCATCTGGCCTTCCCCAGTAGTCTAACAAGAGGCTTGTGGGGGCCACTGATGCACACGTGACACCTAGCTGGTTGAGCAACAAGAGAAAAGAGATTCACCAAGGGCAACTTAAAAGCTTTCAGCTCAGCACTTGCAGCCATAGGAAGGGTGGCCACTGCAATGCCCACAGGGCTAGACACTGACACTTATAATTATCAGTGAGGGAAGAAAGCCAGGAGGGGTGATTCCGACTAGTGACCTGGAGGGCTGTGCTCCATCTAAAAGGGACAGCAGCAGGCCCACTATGCAGGCTGTTGCCAGATCTTTACAGTTTCCAGGAAGAGCCCATTTTTATGTTGAACTTCTAGATTTTTAACAGGGATCATACAAAATACCCGGCAGCTGTTTTCAGTCCACAAGCCTGCTGCTAGACATACCCCCGACAGCCTGATGCTGGGTTCTCCTCGCGTCTCTGCCCACCACCAACTGACAGTGTCACTCTGAATTCAAGGACAGATTCATTCAGCCCTTCTGAACCCAGCCTGTTCATAAGCAGAGAGACTGCTCGCCTGGAAAGAGGCGGGCAGAGGGCAGCTAAGGCGGCAGCACCCTCCTGGGCAACAAGCAGCTGCCTTGGGCATACCCACAGCACCGAGGTTCCTGGCTTGTCTCAGGATCTCCAAGCACAGCCATCTATCCACGGGACAGCTGCTGAAGCCCTACCCGAAACACAAGGGCACCCTGCTGCCCCTGAATCATGCTCCAGTACACCTCCGAAGGAGGTGCCCAGACACCACGCCAGGTACCTTCCTTTCAATGTAGACATGAGTCATAAATCAGATCCTCATGGCAGAGAAAGGCCAGTATTTTACTACTTACCAAATAACAGGAAAGTGCTGTATAGACTTTCGCTTTAAGGAAGTTTTTGGTTTTTTATTTAAAGAAACAGATACAATCCATCGTGAACAGGGGTATGTAAAAACACGTATGAACAGACTTCAAAAGGTTTATGAAAAATGGAATTAAAGGAACCAGCAGTTAATGTAATGGCTATGTCATTGGACTCCCATGTAGTCCGCGATACGAGTCCCGGACCCGGTGGCTTAAAACTCACAACAGGCGCGTGTGCATGCGTGCCCAAGATCCCAAGAGAAGAATGGAGGAGAAGGGTTTGCGGCGTGGCCATCCCTCCTGGGGGGTGATTTCTCGCTTTCTGTCTCTCTGTCTCTCTGTCTCTCTATCTGGCTAGCGTATACGCCTTATAGCAAAAACCTCTCCAAAAAAAAAAAAAAAAGGAATTAAAGTACAATTGTATTTTGGTGAAAAACACTTGAAATCCACACACAGTCTTTTCATAGTATGCATTTTCTATGACCTTTTTGAAGGTCCCCTTGTATGCTGACCTGGTAGGGAAGAATGAACTAGAACCACTCTTCTACATGGCATTCTGATGATACACAGCAAAAGCCTTCAAAATGTTTATTGTCTGGGTGGGGGCGGGGAGCAGCGGGTGGCATGGTGATTAAGGTGCTGGATTCCCACATGGCCAATCACGGTTCAAGTCCCAGACCTGGCAGCCTGCTTTCTCCCTTTCCTTTTCTCTCTCTGGCCAAATTAAAAATAACAACAACAACAAATAAAATTAAATAAATAAACAATTCTAAAAAAAAAAGGGTCTAAAAAATATATAGCCTTGGGGATGGCAGCTGGACTCTCACATGATCAACTGTGGTTTAAGTTGCTGACCCCACAGGCCAAAGATCACAACAAATAAATAGGTAAATAAATGAATAAGTGGGGTTTGTTTTTCATGTTTGTAGCTTTTGACCAAAGATTCTAATTCTAGAAATCCTACAAAAATAATCAAGAGAGGAAACCAGCAGTTAGCGCAATGGCTATGTCGCTGGATTCCCACGTAGTCGACCGCGGTTCGTGTCCCGGACCCGGTGGCTTAAAACTCACGCCGGGCGCGTGTGCGTGCATGCCCAAGATCCCGAGAGGAGAATGGAGGAGAAGGGATTGCAGCGTGACCATCCCCCCTGGGGGGTGATTTCTCTCTTTCTGTCTCTATGTCTCTCTCTGTCTGTCTGGCGAGCGCACGCGCCCTACAGTGCAAATCTCTCAAAAAAAAAAAATAATAATCAAGAGATACAGAAGAGATGCTCCTTTGAGTATTACTTATAATAACAGAAAATAAGAACATGTTATATAGTCGCTAAAAATGTTTCAGAGTATTAGTAACAGGAAAATTCTCAAGCTAGACAAAGGATTAGAAACACTATATGATATTCTTTCCAATTTTCTTTAAAATCCCTGTAGACTCACAGGAAAACAAATAAGGAAAGCTATTCCAAAATGCAAAAGAGTAATAGTGCTATCTGTAGATAATAGGGTTTTCTTTTACATACTTTTCTGTATTTTCCGTGTATTCCATAATAACCATGTAGGATTTTGAAAAAAGAAAGTTACAGAATTTTTTTTTTTTAATTTTTGCCTGAGAGTGCATGTGCTTTGGTGGGGGGTGGAGAAAAAGGGAGGGAGGGAGGGAGGGAGGGAAAGTGAGAAAATACCCTCCATGGGGATGGCTTTACCACAATCCCTCTACACGCACAAACACAAGCCTGGCCTGTTTATCAAGACACCAGGTCTGGGATTCAAACCACGTAATCAGCCACATGGGATTCAGCCACATGCAACCCAGCTGCCTTAAACACCAGGCCATGGGCTACCGGTGACTTTCTTTAAGTTTTGGCCTACTAGAGGTAAAACAAAATGTATATATTCTAACATTTTTGCTTAAATCTCACTAAAATATAGCTGGATCGTCAGGGAGCAGAGTAGTAAACGTTGGCTTGAGCTGACCCAAGTTAAATCCCATCTCTGTGCCCTTAAGAAGTTATTCTCAGCTTCAGCTTCCTCTGTAAAGCGAGGCTCATTCAACTGCCCAAATGTGCTTGGGAGAAATCACAGCTAACATCTACAAAGCACCAACTACATGCTGGGTGCCTACGAGCTAATATCTTCTCTAGACTGTGTCCACATAAGAAATTCTGTGAGTCTGTTGACAAGTCAGTATACTGTTTAACTCAAATGCAAGTAGAAAGCCAAGTTTTCACATCAAATTCTTACAGTGCTGGATGGGGCTTGCCACACACCTAACTGAGTACTGTCCTTACAGTTCATTTTTAAAAAGCAAGAGCTTCTGCCCCATGGGGCCAGAAGTCCCCATACATTTTTCCATGAAAAATTCTACAATCAATGAAGTTTGTTTTCACCAAATCGACTCTACACAGTAAAAAAAAAAAATAATAATCAAGAGATACAGAAGAGATGCTCCTTTGAGTATTACTTATAATAACAGAAAATAAGAACATGTTATATAGTCGCTAAAAATGTTTCAGAGTATTAGTAACAGGAAAATTCTCAAGCTAGACAAAGGATTAGAAACACTATATGATATTCTTTCCAATTTTCTTTAAAATCCCTGTAGACTCACAGGAAAACAAATAAGGAAAGCTATTCCAAAATGCAAAAGAGTAATAGTGCTATCTGTAGATAATAGGGTTTTCTTTTACATACTTTTCTGTATTTTCCGTGTATTCCATAATAACCATGTAGGATTTTGAAAAAAGAAAGTTACAGAATTTTTTTTTTTTAATTTTTGCCTGAGAGTGCATGTGCTTTGGTGGGGGGTGGAGAAAAAGGGAGGGAGGGAGGGAGGGAGGGAAAGTGAGAAAATACCCTCCATGGGGATGGCTTTACCACAATCCCTCTACACGCACAAACACAAGCCTGGCCTGTTTATCAAGACACCAGGTCTGGGATTCAAACCACGTAATCAGCCACATGGGATTCAGCCACATGCAACCCAGCTGCCTTAAACACCAGGCCATGGGCTACCGGTGACTTTCTTTAAGTTTTGGCCTACTAGAGGTAAAACAAAATGTATATATTCTAACATTTTTGCTTAAATCTCACTAAAATATAGCTGGATCGTCAGGGAGCAGAGTAGTAAACGTTGGCTTGAGCTGACCCAAGTTAAATCCCATCTCTGTGCCCTTAAGAAGTTATTCTCAGCTTCAGCTTCCTCTGTAAAGCGAGGCTCATTCAACTGCCCAAATGTGCTTGGGAGAAATCACAGCTAACATCTACAAAGCACCAACTACATGCTGGGTGCCTACGAGCTAATATCTTCTCTAGACTGTGTCCACATAAGAAATTCTGTGAGTCTGTTGACAAGTCAGTATACTGTTTAACTCAAATGCAAGTAGAAAGCCAAGTTTTCACATCAAATTCTTACAGTGCTGGATGGGGCTTGCCACACACCTAACTGAGTACTGTCCTTACAGTTCATTTTTAAAAAGCAAGAGCTTCTGCCCCATGGGGCCAGAAGTCCCCATACATTTTTCCATGAAAAATTCTACAATCAATGAAGTTTGTTTTCACCAAATCGACTCTACACAGTTTCTAAACAACCCATATCACACTGGCTGCTGGGAGAGAAGATTAATATCAAGTCTTACAACACATCTCTAGAGTAATAAAAATAAAATGCTCTCCTTTGAACCACAATGGGCCAGCTGACCTTATTCTTTTCACACTATCATGAGTCAACAGAACTGCTAAAAGTCAGTTTTAAAACATCTCATTCAAGCTACAAATAGAACAAAGAACCTCTACTCTTTACCTCTTTCCTATTCTGTTTGACAGGTATAAAAGCACGTCTCCACAAGGGGGTTATCAGCTTCTACCTTAAAGCTAGGTAAAAATGAACAGGAAAAAGCCAGAACGCTCAACCCCACAGTCTATGTTGTGATATACAGGGGGCCGCCCAGGCCTTAACTTAGCTCAGGGCCAGTCCCCTCTTCTAGGCATTCTTCAGGGTCCTCCAAGCTGTGCCCTCCCAGGTGGGACACGTATCACTGTTAGTGACTGCATGCTTGCTGTTGGGCTCACTACATTCGGCTGTCTGTAGACAGGGACAGGGTCTTACTCATCTGTGTTCACTGCCTCGCCCCACGAAAGGGAAGTGGGACAGAGGGCAGCACCACTGAATGAAATAAACTGACATTTTTGTTTCTGGGCTTTTTTTCTAGTTTCTTTCTTCTATGAGCATGAACAAGAGAGAGTAAAAGAGAACCAGGTATCCCCCACAGGGTCCTCACACCGAGATCTACTCCCAGCTTCAGCCAGCCCTGGATCGTGGGCACGAGCATGCCTAGCATGTGCAGGGAGGTCTCTGGACATGAACCTGGAACCTTCTCATGTGGGTCAGCCTCGCGCAAAGTGTTGTGTTACTGCTGTACCATCCAGTCCCACTCACTGTAAGCTTTAACATCCAGGAGACTGAAATAAGCAGAGACAATCTACAGCTTTTGGTTCTTCCAATTTTTCCATCAAATGGTTACAAAACAGAACGCACAGCCTGCGCAAGGTGAGAAAGGTGACGAATATGGAACGTGACCTCTTTGGAGAAAGCTGTGAAGACCCCTGAACGGTTCTAAAAGTCGGCCACAGGAAAGAGGTATGTCTCATGGTCGGAATCCCTTTTCTTGCCAGAACCCCCCAGCCATTCCAGCTTTCCCACTAGCCAAAAACAACAGAAGTACCATCAAGTGACAGTGGTCTTCTTAGTCTCTGGTCCCTCTTCCCAAACTCGATAGATTAGCTCTTTGTGCGAAAAAGGAAAAAAGGTTGGAATGAACCTTCTGTGATTAAAAAAGGGGACAAAGATGGGCCCAGCAGTTAGCCTAATGGCTGTCACTGGACTCCCATGTAGTCAACTGTGGTTCAAGTCCTGGACCAGGTGGCTTAAACTCACGCCGGGCGTGTGTGTGTGCCTGCCCAAGATCCCGAGAGGAGAATGGAGGAGAAGGGATTGTGGCATGGCCATCCCCCCTGGGAGGTGATTTCTCGCTTTCCATCTCTCTGTCTCTCTCTGTCTGTCTGGCGAGCGCACGCGCCCTATAGCAAAAACCTCTCCAAAAAAAGAGGACAAAGAATGAAAGAAAGGACAACAATAAAGCTCTATGAGGGCAAGGGGTTTTCTTTTCTCAGTTTTCGTTTCTCTTGGTCAATTTACAGGGTTTAAACCCAACTCTAAATTGCACCATTGGGGCCAGCAGGTGGCATGGTGGTTAAGGGTGCTGGACTCCCACATGACTGGCCGCAGTTCACATCCTGGACCTGGTAGCTTGCTTTCTCACTTTCTCCACCCACCCCGACTGTCAAATTTAAATAAATAAATAAAGTTAAATAAAATAATTCTTTCAATACAAAATGCACCATCATTTCACATACCCTTATCCCAAGAAAGTGCCAAGTGAAGAAGTCTTATGAAAAAAGAAATGGCTTACAATCGCAGAGATCAGGGTTTGAATCTCGGCCATATCATCGACTTGCTCAGTGACATTGCCTCTCCACACCTGGTTTCCTTGTTTGAAAACCTGGTGCACACCACTTGCCTTGCCTGATAAATGGGAGCAAACCATTGGGTCTGGTGCCTCACACATGCTAAGCCTCACCGGTAGTTTTCTAGTTTTGGGTTTTTTTTTTTTTTTTAAAGGTTTTTGCCATAGGGTCTGTGCGCTCACCAGAGACAGAGAAAGGGAAAATGAGAAATCTCCGCCACACACATACACTGAGGATGGCCATACCACAATCTCTTTTCCTCCATTTTCCTCTCCTCTTGGGATTTTGGACACACACACACACACACACACACACACACAGACGCCCAGCATGATTTGCAAGCCACCAGGTCCAGGACTTGAACCGTGGTCAGTCATGTGGGAGGACAACACCTTAACCACACCACCTATTGGTAACTTTTTTTCTTTTTTTCATCAGTAATTTTTTTTTTCTTTTTGCCATAAGATGTATGTGCTCGCCAGGGAGAGAAAAGGAGAAAGAGAGACTGTGAGAGAGGAAAGTGACAAAGCACCCCCAGGAAAAATGACCACGCCACAATCCCCTCTCCTCCATTCTCCTCTCGGGATCTTGGGCACGCATGCACACATGCCCAAAGTGAGTTTCAAGCTGCCAGATGCAGGACTCGAACTGCAGTCGACCATGTGAGAGTCCTACACCTCATTCACCACGCCACCTGCTGGCCCTACCATCAGTAGTTTTATAAAGGCTCACACAGAGAGGAAGACCAAGAGACTGGGTACCTAACTTAACTAGAGAAGAAAATTAACCACTTAAACACAATGTATCATTTTTTTAAATGCCTTGCTTTCCTCAATTATACACCTGATCGAAAACATGCTTCTGCATCTGATCTGAGATACTCTACTGAGATGCAGCCAGGGATAACAGAAAGGCTCCAAGCCTGCAAGGTGGGCCATCGGAATACGAATTCTGGGTCAGCTCTGGCCCTGCACAAGCACTAACTTCTCTGGACTTCAGTTTCCTTATCTCACACATTAAAGGACTGAATCTGGTTCTTTTGATTATGAAGATCAACTGACTTAAACATCATTTTGGTCACAAATTATAAATCCACATTCTCCAGACTTGGGAAATACCATCAAGAAGCCAAGTTTTTCCACACAAAATTAATGATGAGACTAAATGCCAAGCCTTTATAGTTCCTCCCAGAGACACTAGGGAGTTTGCAGTCTTTCCATCTGTAACAGCTGTCCACATTAGGGCTTTCCAAATACCCAGAAAAGAACATCTTCGGGCTCTTACAATGCCAGGTGCCCTGCCCTGGAACACACACACAGTACACAGATTACTCTCACGTGACCTAGCATCATAATACCAGCGGGTCTACTGCAACCAGAGAGAGGTCCATCTTTTCCATGTAACCAAGCAAGTTTCTGGAAATAACAACCAAAAAAGAAAAGATAAGCCTGGAATCTACTAACAGAGCCAAATGATGTTGTTTTCATCAATTAATCCAAGCCCATAAAACCCACTGCCTGCCTGGTGTCCTCTCTAAATCATTCATTCAATAAAATGTCAAGTGTCTGATAAGGAGCAGACTCTGGGGACCCCAGGAGTGGTTCTAGGGAAGGGCATAAACAAACAGACCTGTCCCTGTGGGGGCCCGGCTCCACAAATAAAGCTGTAAGGAGCTGCTCTAAGACATCCTGACATCAACGCCCACCGTTTGGTTTCTCAATGAATGGCAGAAAGGAACACATTACACTCTGCTCCCCCCACATCCTACACACAGAACCGCACCTTCTTGAGCCTCACCAGCTCAACGCAGAAAATTCTCTGAGTGACTGTTTTTTCACTTTTCCCAAGGACAGTGCATAACGAGTTTGATGCACAGAGAGAAGTTAACTCATCAGAGCCTGAGGGCTCCTTCTGTGGGAAACTTGGGAAGGATTATCATGTATCCATGCACATGCCTATCTCCATGAGAGGCTGTGACCTCCAGAAGACAACGGCTTATAGTGCCTGGTACTGGATGGGGCTGCAGTAAACGTCTATCAACTGACAGAGGCATGCAAGCCTGTCCACTTCTTCCCTACAACTCCAGCCAGCCTGAGCCCATGTCACCGCACTCAAGTTCTCAGTAAAGGCCTATTCCACAACTAGTACTACATTAGAGTTTCTCCTTTTCCTCTTGGAAGAGGAAGGGCATTACAGGATTCCCCAAGAAACAAAAGTTGTATGTCTTCTCAAGAAGAGAAAAGGGTACACACACAAGAATCAGTGTAAAATTTCAGGGGCTCACGGGCCATCTCTGCAAGTCTATGACTCCCAGGTTAAGAACCCCTACAATAGGGCCAACCAGTGGTATGGTGGTTAAAGCAGCTGAATCCCGCTTGGCTGACTATGTGAAGCTTGCAAAACATGCTGCATGTGTGTGCGTGTGTGCCCAAAATCCCAAGAAGAGAATGGAAGAGAAGGGGTTGTGGCATGGCCATCCCCCTTGGGGGGTGGTGATTTTTCACTTTCTCTCCCTCTGTCAAGCATGCATGCCCTGTAGCAAAAAATTAAAAACAAAAACAAAAACCCGTATAAAGATGGTTAAAAATTAGATTTGAATGAATGTTCAAATCCTTAGCAGAAAAGTCCTTTTTATTTGACCAAAGAATAGAGGAGCCAGTCAGATCTGGGTTTTAATACAGGGTTTGTCACTCACTTCCTGAATGAGGCGAGAGACATTAACTCATCTCTCGGCCTCAGTTCCCCTCTCTGTAAAATGGGTTAACAATAGTGGCTAATTCTGTGCTAATGTCAGGATGAGATGAGCAAACAGGTGACATTCTTGGCACAGTGCCCCGTCCACAGTAAGTGCTCATAAACAGAAGCCATCGCTGCCTTCCCTTCAGTCCACAGACTCCACTCTTACCTCCCACTCCTATTCATCCCTACTCAGAACTCTACTAGTAACTTCTATGAGATCTCAGGGAACTAGACAGAAAAGTAAGAGCCCCTAAGAATTTACACAAGGTCACAAAACACAGCTCTAATTTTTCTCTCGAATCGAAGGCTTGGTTTTAACCTACGAAGGCCCATCTGACAAGACAGTCGGCAATCCCTTTTCGTGTAAATCCAGGTCAGCTGTCTGTCCACAATTGTTCTACTAGACCAAGTCAATTTTTAGAGACAAGCCTGTTAAGTCAACTTAGAATGGAAATGGAAAGAAAGTGTCTAATCAAATGCTAAACTACAAAAACAACCGACAAGGAAACAAGGCACCGAAATTCCTTTCCTAAAATTATCAGTCAAACCTTTAGTTAACGCTGGAAATTGAGACCTGAGATTAGCTTTGGTAAGTCATCCCTCAGTCCTCCTCCCATTCCTCATACCTAAAGGAACTAACGTAGGTCTTAAACGTTCTCAATGTGAGGCCAGCCAGTGGAGCAGTGGTTAAGGTGGCCGGATCCCACATGGCTGACTTCAAGGTTCGAGTTCCAGACTCAGTGGCATAAAACACAGCAGGCACACGCGCATGCATGAGTGCATGCCCAAAATCCCCAGAGTAGAATAGGGGTGTAGTCATTCCTCCTACGGGTGCTTTCTTACTTTCCCTCTCTCTCTGTCTCTGTCCATCTCCAGTTTGGCACATGTACCCTATAGGAAACTGAAAAAAAAAGAAAAAGAAAAACAGTTCTCGTTTCAAGTCCATTCAACACTTAACCTAGGATCCAAAAGGCTAATTTTAAAGTTACACACAACCTACCATTCAGATTCAGATTTCTTTTACAAATGAGTTTCTCAAACTTTTCTTTTTTTCTTTTTCTTTTTTTTTCTGGAGAGTTTTATGCTATAGGGCCCGTGCTCTCACTCTCCAGAAAGACAAAAAGCAAGAAATCACCCCCCGGGGGGATGGTCACACCACCATCCCTTCTCCTCCATTCTCCTCTCAAGATGTTGGGCACTGCACACACATGCGCCCGGCATGAGTTTAAGCCACCAGGTCTGGGACTCGAACCATGGTCAACTACATGGAAGTCCAGTGACATAGCCATTATGCCAACTACTGGTCCCAAATTTCTCATACTTTTCTAAATATTTGACTTCAGTGGAAAAAAAATGCATCTCCACTTTAAAACAATCTTTCAACTTGAGCAATTCAAATTTTGTTTAACCAATCCACCTACCACTAGCCAGTGTTTAATCGAGCTTTTATTTAACATCCCCACCATGTGAGCTGCATAGCCAAGTCTAAAAGTTTCAGATAAGGATCTCATTAACAGCAACAAATTGGTTCAAAGATGAAATATGTATCAATATGTCTAAGAACGCTTTAAAATTCCACACTTCAGAACTTCAGAAGTGTAATTAATTCCTCCAGCACTCAAACAGTATGCCAGACACTCTCACAAGCAAATGAGCTTTAATGCTGCATGAATAAATAATAAAAGTAATTAAAAGGATTTCATACCCATTATTTTCACAACTTTCACAGATGAAAATGACAAAAACATCTTATATAGATAGATATAGATAACTTCATACAGACTATACTGGTGACCTTGGGATCATTATTTAAGCCTAAAATGCATAAGGGTAGAATCCCAAAGTTTGAATTACTACTTCTCTCTCTCTCTCTCTCTCTCTCACTCACACACACACACACAAACACACACACACACTTATCAAAAAAACTTGCTGTAGGGAATGTGCGCTTGCAGGACAGACAGAGAGATAAAGAGGGTAAGTAAGAAATCACCCTGGGGTAGGGGGGCAGGGGCAGATGGCAATACCACAATCCCCTCTCCTCCATTCTCCTCTCCAGATTTTGGGCACAGACACTCGTGCTCAGTGTGATTTTCAAGCTGCTGGGTCCTGGACTTGAATGGTGAAGTCAGACACGTGGGATTTAGCGCCTTAACCTCCATGCCACATGCTGACCCCAGATACATTTTATAATCATTCCTCCCTCTAACCTAACCCATGCAAATGACTGAACAGGTGCTCCAATTAGAAGTACTGAATCTGGGCAAACCAGACTATGATATGGTATCTACTGTATAAACACACACACACACACACACACACACACACACACAATTTTCATTGATTCATAACAGAGAGAGAAAAATAAAATGAGTAATGTAAACCAATTTCTTATCTTAACAATTCTTAAAGGAAAGGGACTCCCAATCAGGTTTCTTTTCTCTCCTGAGCCATGCACAGTATTGTTACAGAGCCCCACTGGGAATAACACAGGCAATGACAAAGCCCAACTAGGTAGCTTTAGCTATAGGAAAATGAATTCTGCTCTGAAGACCATAAAACATTAGCTAGCAAATCACACCATTATTTTAAAGGTAGTAAGTAAAAGGAGATTTAGACAAGTTCAAAAACAGCACTTCGAAAACATAATTAATCTGAGGCTGAACATAGATTTTTTTTCTTTTACTTTCTCATTCCTCCCCCCCCCTCAAAAAAAAAAAAGTTATATTCCTTTTTGGCAGTCCTAAAACATCAGTTTTCCTTACAAAAAACTTTCTCAGGGCCGGCCAACAGAGGCCATACCAGTTCCTTCAATTGGACGGTATTCACAGAACTAAGAAAAGCACGCCAGCCTTTGTACACACACAGTCCTGGAAGCCACACTGCAGTGCGTCAGTGGATGCGAAAAGGTTCAATGAGTTGGCCACTACAATAAAGTTATTAAAAGATACACAGTGCTGGGCCAACCAGTGGCATGATGTGTAAGGTGGCTGGATCCCACATGGCCAACTACACAGTGTACGTCCTGGACCCAGCAGCTTGAAAAACATGCAGGGCATGTGTGTGCACCAAATCCCAAAAGTAGAAATGGAGAAAGGATTGTGGTGTGGCCATCCCCGATGGGGAAAGAGGTGCTTTCTCACTTTCCTTCTCTTTCTCTTTGTCTCTCCCCAGTGAGTGCATATGCCCACAAGCAAATTAAAAAAGAAAAAATAGAGACTGTGCGCCAAGAAATGACTATTCAGACAGCTCAGATAAACTCACCAACATTACTGCAGTTATAAGGAAATTAAGGACACCTATTAGTGATTGCTTAACTGGTAAACTTATTAAATACCATTTAAGTCATTTTTCTTTACTTAGCAATTGTTGACTTTTTTTTTTTTTTTTGGCTAGGCTAATGTAGTACAAAAGAGTTAGATAAGCACTTCAAAAAGTTTCAATAGAGAATAGATTCCTTCTGCCAAATTTACACATTATCTCTCTACTCACAAGGATAACATAGTTACAAATAGTGTGTTTAAACTGCTAATTTTGTATTAAATGGCAACCTAAGATTATCTCCAGTCTAGCACTACTCATAATGGATAGCTCACCAGACAAACTACCAAGGAGAAAGAGCACAAGTTAAAACACTGCAGATAAAAATCGCCAACTTCAAAAGTCTCTTTTAAAAAGTGAAGTGCCACATTAAAACTTTTTAAAGAAGGCTGTAAATCAAACATTTCTAAAGCCATCAGGGCACGTGGGAAAGCTCAAACAGTGGATCACTAGGAGCAAGACTGAAGGTGCAAACTTTGCTTGAAAGCTGAGATCAAAATAAAATCTTCAGCAAAGCATCCTCTCTGAAACTTACAAAGATCATAATTACAACATTATAAGGAGAAAAAGTCTAAACGCTTTCAACAACATATACGCAGTCACAGAATTTAACCAACACGGTTCCTTTTCTATATACCCCTTAGAGGTTTAAAATAGGGATAAGAGTCCTGTAATGCAATGCTGCTGATTAATCTCGCGCCATAGATGCTTCCTCCACCTTCGCAAGGACACACCTCTGAACAGCTCAACTGCACAGCTCCCTGTCCTATCCACGCAGACCAGAGCGTTGAGTCTGAACCAGCAAAGGGGAATGCAAAAGGAGCAAGGGGTTGTCTACACTGAGCTGCCATGCAGTCATTCCATACAATCCTTGTCTCTTCATTCATAACTCACATGAGTAAACAGAAGACCCAAAGTTTAGGCCCTGCAGCCATCTGATCACCCCAAAAAGTTCAAAGACAAGCCAACGCTTTCAAATCACACCCAATCGAGGCGCGCTTATTAACCGCCATAAGTGCGCTGGCTGTCTACTAGCAAGTTGATAAAATCGTGGCCAAAGGAGCGGGAAGGCATCTCCCCAGCCAACCATCCGCACAGGCTGCAGTGCAGAGTCCCTCCTCCCAAGAGTGGGCACAGCTTAAAGCTCTCCCTCGCCAGCTTCCTTTGGAACGCAGACCTGTCTCACTCCGGGCAAAGTGGAGGCCCTGTCAGTGAGAGAGACCCTGTCTCCCGTTTGGAGGCCTCTGCAGGAGTCCTTGGCCAAGGGGCGGGCAGGCAGTCTCCCAACCTCTGTAATCCGAGGCACGCAGCAAGAGCTCGGAGGCCGGCATCAAGGTCTGCCCCCCCCGCCGCTGCTCCTAGGCACCCCCGATCCCCACTCCTCTGCCAGCTCCGCGGGCTCCTCTGACGATGGCTGGAGGAGGGTCAGAGCCCAGGTGAGGCGGCGGCAGATTCCAAGGAGAACCTGATGTGCAGCCCCTCGGACAAACCCGGCTGCTCCCCAAAGAACACGCCTGCTGGAAAGCAAACCCTCCACCTGAACGAAGCCACCCATCCTTCATCGCTGGTCTTTCCAAAGTTGCATTCAACAGGTAGTTCCCAGGACTTCCACCTGAGGCAGGCAGAAATGCCCCAGAGACTCAGGAGAGCCGCCCTCGCGTGGACGCCGGGGCCAGGGTCGCCCTCCCTCCCCCGGACCTACAGGGGGTCGAGCCCCCACGTGCACTCGCCCC
>NW_006159701.1:3978382-3981212 GCF_000334495.1 Tupaia belangeri chinensis | reverse complement strand
GCCGCCGTGGGGAGCGGGAAGGCGGGGCGGGCGCGCCTGCGGCGGGAGGCGGGGCCGGGTAACCGAGCACTCCACGCCTCCTCACCCTGGCTCCGCCCCGTCATTCAAACTCCGCCCCCGCCCGCCGTCTGCGCTCCACCCTGTCGCCCTCGCTCCGCCCCCACTCCCGTCTTGCTCCGCCCCATCGTCCTCGCTCCACCCCCACCCAGCGTCTTACTCCGCCCCATAGTTCTCGCTCCGCCCCCCGTCGTCTCCTCCACGCCTCTTCGCCCTCGCTCCGCCCCCACACCCTCGCTCCGCCCCCCTGGCCACGCTCCGCCCCCTAGGCCACGCTCCGCCCTCGGCGGCAGACATTTCCCCTCCCGGTTGCCTGAGTTCGGCGGGAATGGGGACCGCAACCTGCTCCGGCGTGATGCACTTCTTTTCTAAAGGCCCCACGCGTTCTGGTCCATTGCGGGAGTTAGGACTATTCGGGCATGGAATGCCTCTTCCTCCTGGCTCTGCCGCCCCAACCCAGTTTGCTGTCCCAACCCACAGTTTCCGGGGACCTGGGCACCGGCACCGGGCCCTCGGTCCCCACTTCCACCTCCAGGTTTGAACAGAAAAAGTCCCGCCTGTCAGGAGCCCTTTGCAGCTCTGCGGTGCCGGGACGTGTCCGGTTCTTGCGGGAGTGTGCTGGAGGAACGAGGGGAGACCTTGACGAAGTCATTGGATTCTGATGGAGATCATCTCTCTGCAGCTCCAGAAATTCATTCATACACCCTCCAGAGAAGTTCAGAAAGTCTGAGTCTGCCCTGTACAGAAGGCAGGAGGAGTCTAACATCATCACTATGCGCAGACTGACGACTGCCAAATTAACATACCTGAGACACGTGTTCAAAGGCCCACGGCTTCCAGGTCACTCAGAAAACAAACGTAATTCCGTGCCCCTTTTTGGAACATGCCTTTTCCTTTCTTATCTAGTCCTCTGAGACTCGAGCCCTCCTTCAAAACCAGATTCAATTCCCACTTCTTGGTGGAGTCTTCCTTCCCCGACCAGAATGGCTTTGTGCAGATAAGCTGCAAATATTTGGTTAGGATGACCTGCTTCTACTTGCTACCACACCCAAAATATTAAAAAGCCCAAAAAGAAAAGAAAACTCACTGAGGATTTTCTTGAGTTAACAACTTACGAAGGTTACATTTTTTAAAAATAATTCTTTTATTCAACTTTATTTATTTATTTATTTATTTAAATTTGACCAGAGAGAGAGAGAGAGGGAGAGAGAGAAAGTGAGAAAGCAAGCCTCCAGGTCTGGGACTCAAACCGCAGTTGGCCATGTGGGAGTTCAGCACCCTTAACCACCACACCACCTGCCGGCCCCCCAAGGTTACATTTTAAAGAAAAAAAAAGAAAAACGTTTCAAGTTGTGGAATACAAAATGCACTTGAGGCCCAGCCCCAGCGGTGGTGGCGCAGGCAGTAAGGACGCAGTGCTGGAAACCACTGGGAAGGCTGGGATGAGTCTACCTGAAAGTGGCCTGAGACCCAGGCCAGCTGCAGCGCTAGGGGGAGGACCACAGCATGAAGTCCCTGCCAAGGGCGCCCCCCCCTATGGGTTAATAAAAAAAATGTAAACAAATTGTATGTATGTGTGTGTATAGATATATATTTACACACATATATATGTATGTGTATATACATGTATGTGTGTGTGTGTATATAAATAAAATAAGAAAGCACACTTGGAGAAAAACCACAGATGTTAGCACATTTAGACCACCCACAGCTTCTGCTCAGGAGGGAGGCACCTTTTTCCAGCAGGGCCATGGAAAGGGTGGGGTTTTGTTTTTGTTTTCTTTTTCAATTTATTTATTTCTTCCATGAGAAAGAGAAGCACTCCCAATTGGGTTCTAATACAGCGAACCACCCCTAGTCTCAGCCTGGGTCAAGGGCACAGCACGTATAGGGAGACACAGACCTAGGACGTTCCCGTTTGGGTCCCGCATCACAGGGCGTTGTTTCCTCCATGTACCTCTGGCTGGCCCCAGGGTAGCTTCTGAGTGTCTCCAAGAGGGAAACTTAGTTGAACCTGTGCTGGCTGACACTCGGCACCACCAAATTGGCATAGTTCAGTCTTAACCAAGAGGGACAGCGATCACTACAGCCCACACAAGACACTTTGAAAGATATTAAATTCAAGGTCATCATCAACTGATGAAGGGGTAGGTAGATGTGGTCTCAATACAATGGGATCTTATTCATCAAGAAATGAAATACAGGGGCCAGCAGGTGGCGTGGTGGTTAAGTGATGTATACCCACATGGCGGGACGATGTTCAAGTCCCAGACCCAGGAGCTTGAGAATCATGCTGGGTTATGTGCACACGTGTCCAAAATCCCAAGAGGAGAATAGGAGTGTAGTGTAGTCATTCCCCCAGGGACTTTTCATTTTCCCTGTCTCTCTGGTGAGCTCACGCACCCTATGGCAGAAACCTTAAAAGAAAAAATAAAGAAAAAAAAAGACATACAGTCAGCCCTGGGGCCAGCAGGTGGCATCGTGGCATGGTGTTTAAGGTAATGGACTCCCACATGGCCAACTGAGGTTCAAATTCTGGATTTGGTGACTTGAAAATCACACCAATGTGTGTGTGCATGCCCCAAATCCCAAGCAGAGAATGAAGGAAAGGGGATCCATCACATCCCTATGGTGAAAAAAAATTACACACACACACACACACACACACACACACACACACACATATTGGCCCTACATAATCAAAAAGGCTTTTTTTTTTTTTTTTGGGGAGGTTTATGCCATAGGGCGCGTGGGCTCGCCAGATAGGCAGAGA
>NW_006159701.1:3935343-3978067 GCF_000334495.1 Tupaia belangeri chinensis | reverse complement strand
CAAGACTTGAACCGTGGTCAGCCATGTGGGAGTGTCTAGCACCTTAACCACCTGCTGGTCCCCTCAAAGGGCTTTTTTTAAAAAGAATTATTTTATTTAACTTTATTTTATTTGTTTGTTTTAATTTGACCAGAGAGAGAGAGAGAGGAAGAGAGAGAGAGAGAAAGTGAGAAAACAAGCTGCCACGTCCAGGACTCGAACCACAGTTGATCATGTGGGAGTCCAGCACCCTTAACCACCATACCACCTGTCGGCCCCCAAAAGGTATTTTTAGAATTATTTCACTTTATTTTTTAAAGAATATTTCATTTTTATTAGTAGTAGTATTATTTTCGAACTTGGTATAGGGCACGTGTGCTCACCAGAAAGAAAGAGAGAGAGGGTGAGAAAGCAAGGCACCAGGCCCAGGAGTTGAACCACAGTCAGCCATGTAAGAGTTCAATGCCCCAACCACAAGACTACCTGCTGGCCCTGATTATTATTTTTCATTTGTTACAGGACAAGTGTGCTCACTAGAGAGAATCAGAGAGAAAGTGAGAAAACATGCTGCCAGGTCCAGGACTCAAACCGCAGTTGCCCATGTGGGAGTTCAGCACCCTAACCACCACACCAACTACTGGCCCCATAATCACAGATTTTGCTTCCACCAATTCAACCAGCATATTGAAATTACTCCAAAAAATGTTTAATTAAAAGTAGCAATACAACAATAAAAAGTAAAACAAACTTTTTTTAGAGAGATTTTTGCTATAGAGTGTATGCGCTCACCAGAGACACAGAGAGAGAAAGAGAGAGAGAAAATGAGAAATCATCCCCCTCCCAGGAGCCATGTAGGATTCCAGTGCCACAACCACTATGCCACCTGGTGGCCACAGTAATACAAAATTTAAAAACAATACATGTAACAACTATTAACATAGCATTCATTTGGTCTTAAGTATTATAAATAATCTTGAGATGATTTAAAGTGAGAGGCTGTGTGCAACTTCTGTACCATTTTCTATAAAGATTTTGATGTCCACAATGGGTCCTGGAACCGACATGCGCTGCAACAAGGATGAACCTTAGAACCATTAAGCTATGGGACCACAGATGACGTATTGATTATGTCACTGGACTCCCACATAGTCGGCCACGGTTTGAGTCCTGGACCTGGTGGCTTAGGGAGCATGTGTGTGCGTGCCCAGAGTCCTGAGGAGAGAATGGAGAAGGGGTAATTTCTCACTTTCTGTCTCTTTCTTTACTGCAAGCACATGCGCCTTATAGCAAAAAAAATCTAAAAAACAAAACAAAACCATTATGCTAAGTGAAAGAAGCCAGACCCAAAAGGCCACATATTATATGATTTGATTTATAGGACATGTCCGGAACAGGCAGATCTATAGAGACAGAAAGTAGATTAGCTGTTGTCATGGGGTGGAGGGAGGCAAGAATAGGTAGTGACTGCTAATGGGCTTCTTTTGGGGGTGATGAAATATTCTGGAACTAGATAATGGTGAAAGTTGCACAACTCTGTAAATAGACTAAAACCCACTAACTTGTACTTTCAAAGAGTGAATTTTATAGTATGCGACTTTTATCTCAATACAACTATAAAAAAATTTACTCTTTAGCAGTATTTCCTACAAACACACACACACACACGACACTGTATAAGGCTATCCTCTGTTCTTTGAAGTCTTAGCTCAAATCTCACACCGCCAGCAAGGCCCACCCTGACTACTCTATTTAAAACTACAGGGCCAGGGGCCAGCAGGTGGTATAGTGGTTAAGGTGCTGGACTCCTACATGGCCACCATGGTTTGAGTCCTGGACCCGACACCAGGTGCATACGTGAATGTGGCCAAAATCCCAAAGGAGAAGGGATTGTGGCAGGGCCAGCCTCTCTGTGGTAGGGGGGTGGAGGGGTTGGTATTTCTCTCTCTTCTCTCTCTCTCTCTCTCTCACTCTCTTTCCAGTGAATGCACACACTCTATGGCAAAAACCTTAAAAACAAACAAAATTGCAGGGCCAACAGATAGCACAGTGGTTAAGACACTGGACTTCCACATGATTGACTGCAGTTCAAGTTCCAAACCTGGCAGCTTGCCTTCTCACTTTCTGTCTCTCTCTCTCTATCTCTCTGGTGAGCGCATGGGCCCTGTAGCAAGTTAAAAAATAATAATAATGATATATAAAATTAAATAAATAAAAATTTAAAAATAAATAAAACTGCAGTGTGCCTCCTACCCTACTCCCAACCTCCCTTGGCCTGCTTCTCCCCCACCCCTGTGACATTTATAATTTTCTAACATACTAAATAATTTGCTTATTTATTTTTGTCTGTCTGCCACACCCCACACACACATGCCAGAAACAAGCTCTATAATGGCAGGGATCTTTGTCTCGTTCACTGCTAAGGCCAAGGCTGCCTGGCTCAGAGTAGGCACTCACGAAATATTTGTTGCATGAATTAATGACTAAATGAATGAGTGGTAAGCTCATCAATGTGTCTCCCTCCCATCTCGTAGACATTTGGGGCATCTTGTTAACAGCTGCCTAGGAGCATGGGCTTCATGGGACCAAAATAAATTCAGCAACAGTCCTTGCCTCAAAAACTTCGATGGATCCCAGACTGGGATCTGAAAAGAAACTCATTTTGGCTTTTGAAACTGCTTCCAGAAGGATATTGTTAATAAGACATCGGCCAGCAATGCAAAAGTAACATGATTCGTTTCTCAACAGCATGAAGCTGGTTAGAAAGGAGGTATTTACTGAGTCATGAAGTTTCACCAAAATCTAACAGTCAGTAGGGGGAGGTGGAAAATTACCTCAAATAAGAGATAAGACCAATCAGCGAGGGACAAGGACAGGATCAACAAGCTGGGACAAATGACAGTAGTAAAGAACAGGGATGAACATCTGCTATCTTGTGTGGCACACCCCTCACAGTATAACTTACCTTATTCCTTTCTCGACTTATCGGACATAGCTCAGATTAAAATAACCGAGAACAGGTGCATCAGCATTAGTTAAAGCTGCCCAACCTTTGGGAAATCTCTCTGACTTAGGCCAAAAACCATATAGAGCCTTGAGAAAGTTCCAGCCAGTCAAGTTCTGTTAGGTTGTCGGGAAAGTCATGAGGCATTTTTACACAGGAAAATGCATCATGGGTTTCCCAAAGGCCTAATATTTATATGACCAAATAGGTAAGTTTGAGAATTTCAAATCTATAAACATATAATTCAGTTCTTAAAGAGACCTTATCTGTGCTAAATAAAAACAGATGTGGAGGGAACCGGCAGTTAGCGTAATGGCTATGTCACTGGACTCCCACGTAGTCGACCGCGGTTCGTGTCCCGGACCCGGTGGCTTAAAACTCACGCCGGGCGCGTGTGTGTGCATGCCCAAGATCCCGAGAGGAGAATGGAGGAGAAGGGATTGCGGCGTGACTATCCCCCCTGGGGGGTGATTTCTCGCTTTCTGTCTCTATGTCTCTGTCTGTCTGGTGAGCGCACGTGCCCTACAGTGAAAATCTCTCAAAAAAAACCAAAAAAAACAGATGTTTGTATTCACTGCAGTATTGCATATTCACTGCAGTATTGCTCTTTTTTAAAAAATATTTATTTATTTAATTCCATTTGTTATTATTTTTCATTTGAACAGAGAGAGACAGAGCGAAAGGGGAAGTGAGGAAGCAAGCTGCCAGAGAGAGAGAGAGTAAGAAAGCAAGCCACAGATCCAGGACTTGAACCGTGGTCAGCCATATGGGAGTGTCCAGCGCCTTAGCCACCACGCCATCTGCTGGTCCCTGCAGTATTGTACTTAATAATTAAAGACAGGAACCAATCTGTGTCCATCACTGGGGGATTAGTTATATTCATTATAGTGCATCCATTTGCTATATAAAGGAACATTTATTAAATAGTTGTTAAAAAGAATGAAGGGAGACCAGCGGGTGGTGCAGTAGTTAATGTGCTGGACACTCCCACATGGCTGACAATGGTTCGAGTCCCAGACCTGGTGACTTGCTTTCTCACTTTCTCTCTCTCTCTGGTCAAATTAAAAATAAATGAATGGATAAATAAAGTTAAACAAATAATTGTTTTTAATTTTATTTATTCATTCATTTATTTTTAATTTGACCAGAGAGAGAGAGAAAGTGAGAAAGCAAGTCACCAGGTCTGGGACTCGAACCATTGTCAGCCATGTGGGAGTGTCCAGCACCTTACCCACCATGCCACCTGCTGGTCCTCAACAAATAATTCTTAAAAAAGAAGAAGAAGCCCAGCTAAAGTAGCACATGCTTCTAAGACACTATACTCTGCAGGCTGAGACCCCATAGAAGGCCTGGGTTCAATTCCCAGTCCAACCTAAAGACTTGGCACGGTGGGGTGCACCCGTAATCCCAGTGATCTAGGGAGGCTAAGCAGAAAGACCACAAGCTCAAAAATGATCTGAGTAACACAGGGAGATCTTGCCTGAAAAACAGCACCATGGTGACATATCTGTAATCCCAACTGGGAGGCTGAGGCAGGCGAATCGCAACAATGAGACCCTGTCTTTGGGGAAAAATAATAATAATAAAGAAACCCAATGAACTTACCTACTGCTACGTAAAAAAGATGTGCACATGGGGGACCAGCAGTTAGCATAATGGCTATGTCGCTGAACTCCCATGCAGTCAACCACTGTTCAAGTACCGGACCTGATATCTTAAACTCATGCGGGGTGCGTGTGCGTGCGTGCCCAAGATCCCAAGAGGAGAATGGAAGAGAAGGGAATGAGGCATGGCCATTTCCCCCTCGGGGGTGATTTCTTGCTTTCTGTCTCTCTGTCTCTTTCTGTCTTTCTGGTGAGTGCACGTGCCCTATAGCAAAAACCTCTCAAAAAAAAAAAAAAAAAAAGATGTGCACATGGTAGGTTCAATGGAAGGAGGGATGGGCAGGGAGACCAAGATACATGAAGGTTTGCAAACATTAACTGTTTATGGAAGAAAACATAAAAAAACAAATAAATGGGACCATTTCCATGGCCTATCGGTTAAGGGAGCCAATCCTGGCTCTTTGGACTTAAAAAACACATCTGGTGCATGTGTACCCCAAATCCCAACGGGATGGAGAATTGGAAGAGAAGGGATTGCAGCATGACCATGTCCCATTGGAGGATGCTCTCTCTCTCTTTTCCCTCTGCCTCTCTCTGGTGAGCACACGTACTCTGGAAGATGGGAAGGAAGGAAGGAAATTATATTGGCTCTCAAGGTCATCTGGGTGACTGGGTGACAGGGAAGAGAGGAAGACCTTTTCCCGGAACACCCTTTACACCTACTGAATTTTGCTCTCTGAACATACGTTACCCACTCCTAAGTAATGAAGTAAAATAGATAACCTGTTAAGTCAACAAGGTGATAACATTCATTTTCTACCTGTGAACAAATGTATTTAGTAAACTTTATGAATGCCCACTGCGTGACACTAAAATACGAAAAAGGGTTGGTTTATAGTTATGGAAACTAAGGGGGATGCTGCTCAGTGGGCTCACAGGACCTCTCTGTGCTATTTTTTGCAACTTCTTTCTTGTTTTTAAAATTTGCTAGAGGGTGAGAGTGCTTGGCAGAGAGAGACATGGGCTGGGGGGGGTGTGTGCTATTTTTTGCAACTTCTTTCTTGTTTTTAAAATTTGCTAGAGGGTGAGAGTGCTTGGCAGAGACATGGGCTGGGGGGGTGGTAAGAAATCACTTTGGGGGTGGGGGACAGTCACTCCGCAGTCTCTTCTTTTCCCTGCTAATGTCAGGATTTGGGGCATGCACACACATGCACCTTGCATGTTTTTAAGTCTCTTAACCCTTCTAATGTCAGGATTTTGAGTATGCACACACATGCGCCTTGCATGTTTTTCAGTCTGCCAGGTCCAAAACTCAGACCTTGTAGTTGGCCATGTGGGATCCAGCCACTCCAATCACCATGCCACTGGCTGGCCTGCAACTCCTCATTATTTAAACATAAAGAGTAAATTTTAAATATGGATAAGCCAAGGCCAGCTAGTGATTAAGGGATTCAGATACCTCATGACTAACCATGGCTCAAATACTGACCATGGAAGCTCGAAAAACCCACCAGAGAAATATGTGATCATGCCCAATATCCTGACAGGATGGAGAAACAAAGGAGAAGGGGTTGTGGCATGACCATACCCCCTGCGGGGGTGCTTTCTCACCTCAGTCTTCTCTTTGTTTCTCTATCTCTTTGGTGAGTGCATTTTTTAAAAGAATTATTTATTTTATTTATCATGATTAATATTTTTTAATTTGCTACATGGTACACATGCTCACCTGAGACAGACAGACAGAGAGAGCGAGAGAGAGAGAGAGGGAGGGAAAGTGAGAAAGCAAGCCACCAGGTTTAGGACTTGAACCATGGTCAGCCATGTAGGAGTCCAGAACCTTAACCACCATACCACCAGCTGACCTGGTGAGTGCATTTTTTTAAGAGATATTTTTGCTACAGGGTGCGTGCACTTGCTAGAGAGACAGAGAGAGACAGAAAGTGAGAAATCACCTCTCAGGAGGATGATCATGCCACAATTCTGTCTCCTCCATTCTCCTCTCAGAATTTTGGGTACCCATGCACATGCACCCAGCGTGAACTTAAGCTGCTGGGTTCAGGACTCCAACCACAGTCGACTACATGGGAGTCCAGAAACATAATCATTACTCCATCTGGTGGTCCCCAGTGAGTGCAATGGGGCCAGTGGGTGGAATGGTGGTTAAGGTGGCTGGATCCTACCAGTTCGAGTCCAGACACAGTGGCGTGAAAAACACAAACTGGGCATGTACTCAAAATGTAGATGTCCAAAATCCTGAGAGGAAATGGAAGAGAAAGGATTGCAGCATGGCCATCCCCTGGGTGGGTGGGGGGTTAACGTCTCACTTTCCCTCTCTCTCTCTTTCTATCTCTCTCTGGAGGGTACACACCTCCTGGAAAAGAAAAAAAAAAAAGTCTATCATTTAAAAAGAAATGGATGAGCCAGTCCCTGTATTCAAGTAGTTTTCTTCTTTTTTTCCTCCTTTCCCTTTTTTACTCTTCCTTCCTTCTGCAAACATTTATTAATATATGGAACATGGAAGTCCATAAAAGATTCCAATAAAATATAAGTACACATTAACTCTTTTACAAAACAATTTTAAGTCTTTGAATCTCGTCTTGCTTCTTTAAGGTGATTCAAACTTAAGACACGCTAGCATTCTTCCATAGTATTTATATCTATTTCTGGAAACTTTCATTTATTGTATTTAAACATCATATAATTCTCTTGAAAGGTACAATGGATGTTATATAGACAAGTAGCGGCAGTTCTTTCAAAACTCTTAGAAGTATGTCTTCTGCCTTTGAAGTACACCATCAATCTGTGTCTACTCTGAGCCTGGAGGCAGAAGGCCAGCCTAGGCCCCGACTCATTGGTGGTTAAAACCTTGCTTCAACCTGTCCCTGATTTGCAATGGCCACCCAGCCAGGAGTCACAAACTCAAACAATGCCCCAGGGACCAGGGAATGTGACTGAGTGAAGGGGGCCAGGTGTAAGCAAAAATAATCAGCTGATGAGATGGCAAATGGCAATGGGACTTCAAATGGGGACACCCTTGGGAGTGGTGGCCTGGGGAATGTGTGGTCAGGCCAGTGGGCTGCTCTAGGACACAGTGGCTCTAGGGAATGTGGGACTAGTATTCACAGCTCTTCTGATTTGTTCAAAAGAAGCAACATTCCAGATTTGTTTGTAGTGTCTCCTGATTTTAAAATGCTTGCAATAGATTTTTAAAACATGTGTGTGCTGGGGTCAGGAGGTGGCATGGTGGTTAAGGGCACTGAACTCCCACATGGCTGACTGTGGTTCAAGTCCCAGACCGGGTGGTTTGCTTTCTCATTTTCTCTCTCTCTATCTCTCTCACTCTGTTCCTCTAGGGTCAAATTAAAATAAATAAATAAATAGATAGATAGATAGATAAATAAAATGAATAAGATAAAAAAAAATAGGAGGAAGAGAGGCCAGTTGGTGACATAGTGGCTAAGATCCTGGATTCCCATACGGCCAACTGTGGTTTGAGTCCCAGACCCAGCAGCTTGAAAATCACATCAAGTATATGTGCATGCAAGCTCAAAATCCCAAGAGAAAAATAGAGGATAAGGGACTGCAGTGTGGCCAACCTACCCCCCTGGGGGGGGGGCGGTGATTTCTAACTTTCCCTCTCTGTCCCTCTTTATCTCTCCCCAGCAAGCCCACATGCCCTATGACAAAAATCTGGAGGGGGGAATAAAAAAGGAGAAATAAGAAGAAATTCTAAGATCTAAGAAATATGGAGAAACACACCAGGTGGATGTGCATAGGTGCCTCAAGTCCTGATGGAATAGAGGAAAAAGGAGTGTAATGCGACCACACCCACCAGATGGTGCTTTCTCTCTCTGCTGAGCACACATGTCCTCTGCCAAAAAAATAAAAAGATTTGAGAAGAATAAATGCTGTACTATAGGGGCTAGAAGGTGGCCTAGTGGTTAAGGTGCTAGACACACCCACATGGCCAACCATGGTTTAAGTCCCGGACCTGGTGGCTTGCTTTCTTACTTGCCCTCTCTCTGTGTCTCTCTCTGATCTCATTAAAATAAATGAATGAATAAATAAAATTAAATAAGTAATTATTTAAAAAACTGCTGCATTGGGACTAGCAGTTGGTGTAATGGCTATATTGCTAGACTCCCATGTAATTGACTGCCATTTGAGTCCCAGACCCTGTGGCTTAAGCTCATGCCGGGCGCATGTGCATGCATGCCCAAGATCCCGAGAGGAGAAAGGAGAAGGGATTGTGGCTTGGCTATTCCCCCCTGGTGTGGGGGGGGGGATTTCTCACTTTCTGTCTATCTCTGTCTTTCTGGTGAGCGCATGCGCCCTATAGCAAAAACCCCTCAAAGAGAAAAAATGCCACATTATATATAGGAGACAGGTGCATCCATGGCAGCATCCTTGACCACGAGGCACCTGTCTGCAGGATGCAGTATTTAGCTGAAATTAAAATGTACACACATGTCTACTTGGCCAAGAAAGACTGAAGATGGATGAAAGGTCATTAGATCTTTGAAGGATAGACAAGTTAAGCTGCTTTTACAGTGATTATACCTCTATTTGAAGATAAAGAAAAAAAGATTGAGAGAAAACACTTGAAGACCATAAAAACCAATTGATTGTTTTTGCCAAGCAGTATCAGACAGGATGGCTTAGCACAGAGGTGAGTTAACAGGAGAGAAGAGAGAATTTGGTTAAGAATGTAGAGATGGGCTGGCAGGTGATATGGTAGTTAAAGACACTAGACTCCCACATGGCTGACCAAGGTTTGAGTCCCAGATCTGATGGCTTGGTTTCTCACTTTCCCTTTTGCTCTTGCTTTGTCCCTTTCTGGTCAAATTAAGAAAAAAAAAAAAAAAAAGTTAAATAAACGAATTCTTAAAAAAAAAAAAAAGAGTGTGGAGATAAGAGAGTGCCAGGAGTGCTGGTCTCCCATATGACTGACTGTGGCTTGAGTCCCAGACCTGGTGACTTGCTTTCTCACTTTCCTTCTCTCTCTCTGGTCAAACTGAAGAATAATAAATAAAATTAAATTAATCATTATTTTTTAAAATAAAAGAATGTGAGATAAGGACCAGCAGATGGAGTAAAGTTTATGTTGCTGGATACGTACATGGTCAACTACTGTTCAAGTCCTGGTCCCAGAGGCTTGAATGCACTGGGTATGTGTGTGTGTGCCCAAAATCTCAAGAAGAGAATGGAGAAGGGATTGCAGTGTGGCCATCCCACCCTGAGGGGTGATTTCTCATTTTTGTCTCTCTGTGTCTCTACAGCAAGCTCACGTGCCCTATAACAAAAAAAAAACACTCCAAAATAATTAAATAAATAAGAATGAAGAGATGGGGGCCAGCAGGTAGCATGGTGGTTGAGGTGCTGGACTCCCACATGGCTGACTATGGTTTGAATCCTGGATCTGGTGGCTTGAGAATCACACCAGGCATGTGTGCATATATGCCCAAAATTCCAAGAGAATGTAGAAGAGACTGTGGCATGGCCAACCCCAATGGGGGATGATTTCTCACTTTCCTCCTCACTGTCTCTCTCTGTCTCTCTACAGATAGCACACCTGTCCTATGGCAAAAACCAAAAATAAATAATAAAAGAATGGGAAATGTACACTCCAATCACAAGGCATGGAAAGTAACATCAGCTTGCAGGGAAGTGCTCATAAATGAAAATTACTGACTCTGCATCCCTCCATACAGTAGCCACTCCTGTCTATTTCTGTGGGCCTGTCAATCACAGAGCTCAGCATCGCAACGTAAGTGGACATGTGACCCAAAATGGCTAATCAGAGCTCTCTAATCCCTCAGCCATGATTGGTTCAGAGGTAGACATGTGACCCAGAATGGCCAATAAAAATAACTCCTCTCCCCTACCTATAATGATTGGTTCAGAGGTGGGTAGATGACCAAAGTAGGGCCATTCAGAATCGACCCTGAAATTTGATCAATGGCAACCTGGGAGAGAGAAAGTCTGTCTTCTCCTCTCAAACTAAGCATTATGGAAATTGAAGCTGCTTGTGGTTATTTTCCTCAACCACATAGAAAATGCTGTTGCTGCAGAAGAGAAAGAAGCAGATGCAAGATGAAACAAACAGGAAGAAGGGACGAACACAGGTACTGGCTCTGTCCTTTGAGCTCCTAGATCCATCCCTGTAACAAAAGACATCTGAAAAAACACAACAATGGGGCCAGCTGGTGGCATGGTGGTTGGGGCAGCTGGAGCCCACATGGCCGATAACAGTCTGAGTCTCAGACCCATGGCTTGGGCAGTGTGCTGGGCACATGTGCATTTGTGCCCAAAATCCAGGAGGAGAGAGGATTACAGTGTGACTGTCTCCCTGGCAGGTACGTTCTCTCTCTCTCTCTGTCTCTCTTTCTCTCTCTCTCTCTGGCAAGTGCATGTTCCCTGTAGCAGACTAAAATAAATAAATAAGGGCTGAAAACTCTTTAAAAAATACAGCAGCAAAACCAGTTAGTTCAATGACAGCTGCAACCCAACAGGGAGTACACACACACACACACACACACACCAAAGATATTCTGATATTGCAGTAGGTCAAGAAACTTAAATTTTGCTAAAAGCAATTGAGTCAAACACAGTTTCATTTTGAGATGTCTGGTATCTACATCCCCCCAATCAAGAAAATTTAAAAAGAACTCCAAAGTAAAGAGCTAAAATAAAGAAGGGCTTGATATATATATATACTTTTTTTTTGAGAGGTTTTTGCTATAGGGCACATGAACCCTACAGAAAAACAGAGAGAGACAGAGAGACAGAAAGCAAGAAATCGCCCCCGAGAGAAAGGCCAAGCCGCAATCCCTTCTCCTCCATTCTCCTCTCAGGATCTTGGGCACACATGCACACGCGCCTGGTGTGAGTTTAAGCCACCAGGTCCAGGACTCAAACCATGTTCGACTACATGGGAGTCCAGTGACACAGCCATTACACTAACTGCTGGTACCAAGAAGTATTTGATATATTGATAAAGTAAGTAAATCAGTGAATAAACATTCAGACAAGAATTCCTTGTCCTTTTTAAAATTTGCTACAGGGTGCATGTGCTCATGAGAGAGAGACAGAAAAAGTGAGAAATCACCCCCCTGGGGGTTGGCCACACCACAATCCCTTCTCCTCCTTTGTCCTCTCTGGACTCTGGGCATGCACCCATTTGGCCCCATACGTTTCCCAAGTTGCTGGATCTGGGGCTTGAATCACACAGTCGGACACATGGTATCCAGCTGCCTTAACCATCATGCCACCAGCTGGCTCAGTTTGAAGTTATTATCAAGGTTCTAGTTTTCATTTTGGATGGTGAGGTCATGGCTCTTTATTATCGTATTAAAAGTAACTATTGATAAGTAAAAGCAGGCTATGTTTGAACCAATGCTTTGAGTGTATCATGACTAATCTCATTCTATATACCCAAGGCCCAAAGAAAACAATAAACTGGGAAAACATGGTATATATTCTAATGTATCCTCATTTTTTAAATAATGATTTTATTTAACTTTACTTACTTTATTTTGACCAGGAGGACAGAGAGAGAGAGAGAGAAGGAAAGTGAGAAGGCAAGCCAGGTCCAGGACTTGAACCATGGTCAACCATGTGAGAGTCCAGAACCCTCATCCACCATGCCACCTGCCGGCCCCTCTTAATGTATTTTGTACACAGCAATGTCTTAGGACTCTTGCTGTATCAGCATATATAGGTCTATTTCAATTTTTGTGGTTTGAGTCCTAGACCAGGCAGCTTGAAAAACACACCAGGCATGTGTGCACACATGCCCAAAATCTGGAGAGGAGAATGGACAAAAAGGGGATGCAGCATAGCCATCACCCCTGGGCAGTGATTTCTCACTTTCTCACTCTCTCTCTTGCTCTCTGAATGTCTTTCTCCAGTGAGCGCATGTATCCTATAGCAAATTACAAGAGAGAGAGAGAACAATTTGCAAGAGCAAAACCTGGAAATAGCCCAAATGCCCATCAACAGAAGAATTAAATAGATAAAATCATCTATCTGGGCATTGAAATACTATACAAGAGTCAGAAATGGGTAAACCTCAATGACTCACAATGAATACTAGCAAAATACTATTCAGTGGTAAAAATAAATACATACATAAATAAAGATCCTAAAGGATTATATTCATTAGGATATTCTTTCATAAAGTACAAGTAACTAAAATGAAAAAGAAAGCTTTAGGATTATATATCAAATGTAAAGAAGTATTAAAAGTGGCAGCTGGCTGCATAGCAGTAACATGCTGGACTGACCTGGGAAGGTTCTGGGCTCTTGTCCCAAGGCCTCTCTGTACACACCAGGCCATTCAGGGGCCCATGGTGCAGGCTGGCGGAGGTTGTGGTTGGATTGCTGTGTGAATTCACTGTTAGAGGTGCCTCTTTCTCTCTCTCTCCCTCTTTCTCTCTCTAATAAGAAAGAAAAAATAGTTAAAAAGAAAAAGAAAGGCACCAGCAGATGGCATAATGGTTATACTGCTGGACTCCCATGTAGTCAAATCACTGTCTGAGTCCTGGACTTGGTGGCTTGAAACTCACGCCAGGTGAGTGTGCGTTCATGCCCAAAATCTCAAGAGAACAATGAAAGAGAGGGACCAGCAGTTGGCGTAATGGCTAAGTCACCGGACTCCCATGTAGTCGACCGCAGTTCGAGTCCCAGACCCGGTGGCTTAAACTCATGCCGGGTGCGTGTGCATGCGTGCCCAAGATCCCAAGAGGAGAATTTCCCAACCCGGGGAGAGTAGAACAGGTTTCCTGAGGGAAGGAGTGAGAGACGGGATGAATGATGCAGTGTTACAACACGGAGATGACGTAGCATTACAACTCTTCAGGGTCGTCCGTTTATTGTGGGCAGCATGGAGATGACACAGTGTCACAGCTCTTCAGGGTTGTCTGGAGATGACGCAGTGTCACAGCTCTTCAGGGTCCTCTGGAGACAATGCAGTGTTATAATTCTTCAGGGTCATCTGTCGATTGTAGGTGAGGGATTGTGGTTATATACATGTTGGTGGGCAGTGATTGGTTGTTAAAAGGTGGGTTATGATTGGTTGCTTTTGTGGACCAAGCATGAGGTACCAGATACGCAAATCTGAGGGATTCTAAGCTCACTGATTTGCTATGGGAAATGGCCAATCAGAGTATGGTTTTGAAGGTAAGGTTTTGAAGGGGAGCCAATCATGGCCTTTGGCATTGTGTAATTGTTTGCTCTCTGAGAAACCGAGGATATTTGCTGGTGCACAGCCTCCCACAGGAGAATGGAGGAGAAGGGACTGTGAAGTGGCCATACCCCCCCCCCCCCAGGGGTGATTTCTCGCTTTCTGTCTGTGACTCTCTTTGCCTTTCTGGCAAGCCCACATGCCCTATAGCAAAATCTCTCGCCCCTACCCCCCAAAAAAAGGAAAGAAAAAAAAGAAAGAAAGTAAAAAAGAAAAAAAAAAAGAGAGAAAGAACTTCTTTCCTCTCCACTATAACATAGGTGATGGCTCGCTATTCATTGGCCAGACCTAGTATACATACATCTGGCTAACCCAATCACTATGGTCAGGGGGATGGAATATGCTAATTGCCCAGACATAGCTCATTTGCTCTTCTCTGGACCTGGGGACATGGGTAGGTCCCTTTGAATCACATGGACCAAGATTGACTGATGATTATTACCCCTTAAGAAAGGAGGAATGTATGCTCAGCAGGCAAAACTCCCCAAAGCAAAAATCGATGTCATAGTCGCCTCTAACAATTCCCTTGCTCCCATCCTTGCATGGACAGGTGCTCCTCCCTCTTGTCTTTTTGCATCTTGAGCAGATCACTTTTCGAATTTAAATCCTGTTGGATAATATTTGTGTATTTGTGTATTGTTTTCTTCTAGTAGGTCATTTAACTCCTAATGACAAGGACTATACCTTTTATTATTTTAATTTTTTTAGAGAGATTCTTGCTATAGGGCATGTATGCTCACCAGACAAAGAGACAAAGAAACAGAAAGTAAAAAATTACTCCCCAGGGGATGGCCATGCTGCCATTCCTTCTCCTCCACTCTTCTCTAGAGATCCTGGGCATGAACACAAATGTGCACAGCATGAGTTTCAAGCCATCAGGTCCAGGACTTGAACTGTGGCTGACCATGTGGGAGTCCAGCAACGCAACCATTATGCCATCTGCTGGTCCCCAGGACTATGCCTTTTACATAGGTAGGGTACCCTTGGCAAAATGCCTTGCATACAGATGGCACACAATATTTGCAAAGCGAATGAATACGCTAGCGTCTACAACAAAATAAAATCCTGACATTCAAAGTCATTCCTAGATTAGACTCCACCTTGTCCTTCCTGCCTCTTCTGTACCTTCCACAGCCTGTAGGTCAGCAGCCCCCCAAACACACCAGGCCCTTTCCCACCTATGAATCTCGTTCTGCAATTCCCTAGCTTGACTGCCAGCCCCCATTCCCTAAGGGTTTATGATGGAGCGATCCGGACAGGTTGGCAAACCAGTTTTCTGATCACAGGACCTACAGTTGGAATTCCTTTTTTGTAGTCGGGGTGGAGGGTAATTAGACAGGGTCTTGCTGTGTCACGGTCCTCCTCCTTAAGCCTCCACTAGTAGCTGGGACCACAGGCACAATCCCCTCACCCAGTTCCTTCAGACAGGGTCTCATTTTGTTGTCCACACTGGCAGGAAGATCCTCCTGCCTCAACCACCCCAAGTCTCTGGAATTAGGTGCATGTGCCACTACACCTGGCTATTAGGGTGGGCCAGAATCAAACCCAGGCCTCTTGTGTGGCCTTAGTCTACTGAGCCTCAGCATTCAGCAAACCCTGAATGTAGCTGAGCTGAGACAATTCCATAATAAAACTTTTGGCCAGTATTCTCAACGCACATTCACTTTTCTTTCCATTTTTTTTTTTTTTTTTTTTTTTTTTTAGATTTTTGCCACAGGGCGAATGTGCTCACCAGAGAGATAGAGAGAGGGAAAGTGAAAAATCACCCCCTAGGGGGATGGCCACATCACAATCCCTTCTCCTCCTTTTTTCTCCTCGGATACGTATGTACACATGCCCGGTGTGATTCTCAAGCCACCAGGTCCCAGACTCGAACTTCAGTTGGCCATGTGCAAGTCCAGCACCTTAACTACCATGCCACATGCTGGCCCTCTAGTTTTCTTTAAACTAGTCCACACGCATATCGGAGACTGTGTTCAAACACACACATGCTCCCCGCCTGGCTGTACTTGGTTCTCTGGCTGAAGAATTCAGAACTAGGATCTAGTAGTTAATCAATGGTGCTGGAGCCGGGAGGGCTGGGGGGCTACTTCCTTCCATGTGAAATGGTCACAGCAACTCCTGTTTATTGAGTGTTTATTACATGCCAGGCACTGTGCCAAAGGTTTTGCCCAGGTTTTCTCCGTAGGGACTGTAGTGCCCCTTGTTTTATAGATGGGAAAGTAGAGGGGAAATGGACTTGCCTGAGGTCACAGAGTGAAGCCAGGGGTTAACCCTGATCCAAGGCCAATATCTTGCTCCTAACTCAGACAGTAGGATGAGTAAAATCAGCCCTCAGTGAGCAGAGTGGAAGACTGACCATGTGGTCCCAGGAAGGGACAGCAGCTTCCTTACCTCTCAGTGGCTTTGTTGGTCCTGGCCACATTTTCAGGAGCCCCAACTATGCTTCTATGAGCATAGTTGTCCTTAACTTCATGAGCACACCCTCAAACCTTCCCAAGGGTAATGATACTAAGACCAGCCCCTGTTCATCTCCCGCTGCCCTTGAGAAGCTGTGTGGCTGGGCCAATTGCTCTTCCTTTCTGGGTTTGGATTTCCTTTTCTATAAAGCCCAGACAATGCTCATCCTACCTCCAAGATCTGCAAGGAGGATAGAGGGTAGGCCATGTGGCATGGTGACCGGCAGGGGGGCGTTCACAGTGACAGGGGGCTCTGACTCACCCAGGTTTGAGCTGACAGATTGTTACCATCTTTTTTTTTTTTTAACTCTTGCTGTCATGATGGCCATATTTATTTCATGTATTTACTTAGTTTTGAATTTTATTATAGGGCACACACACTTGCTGGAGAGAGAGAGAGAGACAGTAAGAAAATACCTCCAAGGGAGTATGGCCACACCAGCTGCCTGGCCTGGGACCTAAACAGTGCAGTTAGCCATCTGCGATCCAACCACTAGGCCACCTGCCCAGCCTGATTGGGACCTCTTTTTAGTTTTTTTAAAAGTAAACTGTATTTTTTTTTTAAGAATTATTTTATTGGCCTCCGCACTCCCTGGTCCCCGCCCCCATCCCCCTCAGCTGCCCGGGGCAGTGCCTTGACCCTCAGCATCCCTGCGAACGTGGCCCTGCAAGTGGTGTGGAGCGTGTGGGCCTTGGCCTGCATGTGGCCTTGGCGCCCACCTTGCCCTGCTGGCCACGGCGTTGGTGGCTGTGGGTGGACCCCATTTGGACACTCCACACAGGACCTGCTCTGCTGTAGGTATGAAAATTAATGGAGAAACACAAATGGATAACAGCAGAAGATGGTATTAGAACAGTGGGAACCAGCAATTTTGCACAGGGACGCTTTGGGATATGTTGTTTACTGTAGTCTGCCTGAAGTTGGGACAAAACTGAGCAAACAAGATGAGTTTGGTGCTTTGGAAAGTGTAAAAGCTGCTAGTGAACTCTCTTCTCCTGTCAGGAGGAGTAACTGAAATCAATGAAGCTCTTGCAGAAAATGCAGGACTTGTCAACAAATCTTGTTATGAAGATGGTCGGCTGATCAAGATGACACTGAGTCACCCTTCAGAACTAGATGAACTAATGAGTGAAGATGCGCATGAGAAGTACGTAGTCTATTGAAGAGTAAAAGTAGAACCCTTAAATAAGGTAGTGTAAAACAGCTTCATCCAGGCATAGTTGTCTTAAATTAGTGGTTGATAGAAGACAGAAATTGCAACTTTTAGCAATACCAGTGGAAAAAGAAACTACTCTAAACACCACTACTGGAAAGAAAAATCCCTTAACTTTCTAATGGTTATATTTTTAATAAACACAAAATGCATCTTTTTCACAATATTCTATGATTCCTAGTCTATGTGCAAGTATTCAGAATTCATGAAATTATCAGGACCAGCAGTTAGCGTAATGGCTATGTCGCTGAACTCCCATGTAACCGACCGTGGTTTGAGTCCTGGACCCGGTCGCTTAAACTCACGCCGGGCGTGTGTGCCCAAGATCCCGAGAGGAAAATGGAGGAGAAGAGATTACAGCATGGCCATCCCCCCAGGGGTGATTTCTCGCTTTCTATCTCTCTGTCTCTCTCTGTCTTTCTGGCGAGCGCACGTGCCCTATAGCAAAAACCCCTCAAAAAAAAAAAAAAAAGAATTCATGAAATTATGTGATTAAAAACTAGTTATAAAAATTATGTAAAATTAGTGATAACACTGTTATCCTACGCCTTATATAACACTGTATATAACCGTCCCTGGATATGGGTCAGAATCCTTCATTTTCTCTCCATTGGAAATAAGTGGGAGTGGAGAAAAGTTTTTGTTAGTTGTATAATGTTAAAGAACAGTACTATTTTAGTTTTGCTATATACTACATTTGCCGGTGCTATTTTATACAAAATAAAGCAACAGCTTTGCAGCAAAATAAGAAATAATAAAATATTCGATTCCTTCCGCCCAAAAAAGAATTATTTTATTTTATTTATTTTAATTTGACCAGAAAGGGACAGAGGGGGGGCGGACAGAAAAAGCGAGAGAAAGTGAGAAAGCAAGCCACCAGGTTCAGAACTCAAACCATGTCAACCATGGTCAGCTATGTAGGAGTCCAGCGCCCTCAACCACCACGCCACCTGCCGGCCCTGATGGTGACCCACTTTACACATCTATTCTCTGGAACTGAGACACACCCATAGAAGGTGCTCACAGATGCTTCCACTAGGCTTAAGTGAACCCTGAGCGGTAGCCACTTCTGATAAACAGGAGTTCTTAATTGGTATGGCCGACCCTCCTGTTTCTTTTTCAGTGAGTTAATGATTTACCTCTGGTGTTTAATTTTGTTTAAACAGACATGACCCTGTTTAGTGCCCAAGGCTCTGTCCCAGCCAAAGTGGCTCAGGGATCAAAGAAGTCCAAAGACACAGGAGCCCTCCCACTGCCTGTCCCAGATCTGTCCTTTAGCCTGCTGGCATCTACGTCTGCTCGTTGTCCCCTTGACCTCACCCACCTTGCTGCAGTCACGTTCTGCTTCATCTCAGTGTCTCTTTGAGAACAGCTGACCTTTCACTGACCACTGCATAGCCACGCGCCTCCCAGCCCCTGCTGTCCTTAACTCCATCACTCTTCGTCCTTTTGTCTCAAGATTGCACTGCCGGGCCTCTGCCCACCACAGCTCCTGAAGCATCTGCTTCCTGAAGCATCTTCCAGAAGGGTCCCTCCTGCCCCTCTCCTCCACAGATGAGAGAGCGAAAGGTGTCTCAAGGACCAGCAGGAAGTGTGGAAGTAAAAGTACCGGATTCTACATGGCCAACAGCACGGTTCGAGTTCCAGACCCAGCAGCTTGAAAAAACACCATGGGGACCAGCAGTTAGTGTAATGGCTATGTGGCTGAACTCCCATGTAGCCGACCACAGTTCGAGTCCTAGACCCAGTGGCTTAAACTCACACCAGGCGCATGTGCGTGCATGCCCAAGATCCTGAGAGGAGAACGAAAGAGAAGGGATTGCAGCGTGGCCATCCCCCCAGGGGGTGATTTCTCGCTTTCTGTCTCTCTGTCTCTCTCTGTTTTCTGGCAAGTGCACGTGCCCTATAGCCAAAACCTCTCCAAAAAATAAATAAATAAATAAAGCAAGAAAAAACACCATGGACATGTGTGTGCACGTGTGCCCAAAATCCCAAGAGGAAAATGGTGGAGCAGGGATCGTGATGTGGTCGTCCCCCGGGGGCCAATTTCTCACTCTGTCTCCGGCAAGCACATTGGTCCTATAGCCAGAACTAAAAAACAAGTGTCTCTAGTGCATTCATTCATTCCATTGAGGACACTGGGAGCCAAGGGTCCTTCCAGTGTGACCCTGTTACTGACATCCCTCCACGGGCACTGCTTACTCTCTAGACCTTGGGACAGCCTTTGGTAAGAGGCTGCCCCATGCCTGGCTGAGAGGTGGGTAGTGGCAATTACTGTTATTACTTTAATATTTATGATAGCACTTATGTACACAAAGAGAGCAAAAGAAAGAGAGAGAGGGGAGATGGGGAGATAGGGAGACAGAAGCACCCTGCACAGGACCCTGGGATAATGTGGTCCTCTCCCAGTCCCCCAGCTTGTCAGGATCCTGGCCAGCCATGTGTGCCTGGCACGTTATCAGGCCAGCCAAGGGACCGGAACTCAGGTCATCCACGGGGCTTCTAGTGCTGCAGCTCAGGGCGCTGTGGACTGTGCCAACCGGGCTGAGCCCTGGGGGGAGGTCTGAAGCCACTTCATCCCGCCGTTACCTTTTCTCCTCCCTTTCCCTTTCCATCACGTTCACTAGCTCCCTACTCCAGCCTCCTGGCCTCTAGCTTCACAGGGCTTCTTCCCTCTGTGTCTTTTTCTCTTCTGTCTCTCATGAGGACATTTGTCATTGGATATAGGATCTACTCAGGTAATCCAGGTGGATCTCATTTCAAGAGCCTTAATTTAATTAGATTAATTAAATTAATTAATTAGATATCCAAAAAGTATCTTTCCAAATGAGATCACAGTTTTAAAAATTATTTATTATCATCATTATTATTATTTTTAATTTATGACAGGGCATGTGCACTCACCAGGGAGAGACAGAGACAGAGAGAAAGAGAGAGAAAAGTGAGAAAGTAAACCGCCAGCTCCAGGACTTGAACCGTGATTGGCCATGTGGGAGTCCAGTGTGTCAACCACCATGCCACCTGCTGGCCCCAAGATCACAATTAAAGATGGGTGGAGGTCCAGCAGGTGGTATAGTGGTTAAAGTGTTGGACTCTCACATGGTTGATTATGGTTTGAGTCCCGGACCTGGCAGCTTAAGACTCATGCCGGGCACATGTGCATGTGCACCCAAAAGCCTAAGAGGAGAATGAGGGAGAAGGGATTGTGGCATGGCCATCTCCCTGGAGGGTGATTTCTCACTTTCTGTCCTTCTGTTTCTCTGTGCCTCTCAGGTGAGTATACATACCCTACAGCAAAAATCTCTCTGAAAGAAGAAGAAGAAGAAAAAGAAAAGACTGGATGGACATATCTACAACCAGTATTAGCTGAGACCAGAAGAATACTGGCATGTGGTAATGCAGTGCTCTGCAAGGCTGACTCACATGGAAAGGTTCAGGGTTTGAGTCCAGGGGCCTCCCTGAACATGCCTGGTGTGTGTGGTCATGATCTGGGGCGAGCTAAAGGGGTAGACTGTGGCTTGAAGACTCTAATGGGAGAGACTCTCTCTCTCTCTCTCTCTCTGTTTCTCTTGCTCATGAAGAAAGAAATTTAAAACACGCTCATGCACACCTGCACACACGCATGCTAGGTGGCAAAAAGAAAAGCAGCAAATACTAGAGATAAAAGAAAGCCCCACCGTTTAGAACTGAAAGATGGCGAGCACAGCTGGAGGCTAAGAGAGTGGCGCTAGGTGGTGGGAGTGGGCAAGCTGGTTCCGCCTCTGACAGACCAAGGCAAGGATATAGGGCTTTGCCTCATGGACTGGAGGGGTTTTGTTTGGTTGTTTTTTGGAGATTTTGCCATAGCGCACCTGCACTCACCTGAAAGACAGAGATAGAAAATGAGAAATCACTCCCTAGGGAGGATGGCCATGCCACCGCTCCTCCTTCATTCTCTTCCTGGGATTTTTGGACCACATGCACATGTGCCCAGCAGGTTTCAAGTCGCTGGGTCTGGGATTCGAACCGCAGTTAATCACATGGGAGTCCAGTGCCACCTACTGGCCCTGATATGGGAGGGTTTTAAGTGAGGGAATGACGTTAATCAGTTTTAATTGATTATTGAACATCTGTGGAAAGGATAACTTGTTATCTAAATAGAAAAGAAAAAAAAAGGCAATAGAGGGAGAGGGATTCCTGCATCATGATACACACAAAAATGATTTCCAAGAAGATTAAAGTCCTCAATTAAAAAAAAAAAAGACAAACTTCAGACCCAGCCCCAGTAGCACAGGGAGTAAGGAGCTATGTGTGATACTGGAGCCAGACAGGGGGACCCAGTTTGGATCCCAGGTCAAACCTAAACTCCCAAGCATGCCTGAGTACCTGGGAGCTGGCCTGGCTGGAAGGCTGGTGAGAGGAGTACAGTGTGTGAGATCTCGCTGTGGGTGCCTGTCTCTCTCTCGTTCTTGGAATAAATAAAAGAAACTTTTTTAAAAAGCAAAATGTTGGTGAGCCAGCAGGTGGCGTGGTTGTTAAAGGCAGCTAGATCTCATGTGCTAAAGTCCCCAACAAGATAGCTTGAATTCATGCCAGGTGAATGTGAATGAATGCCCAAAATCCCCAAAGAAGGGAGAGACCAAGAAGAGATCGTGGCATGGCCATCCCCCATGGGCGGGGATGGGGGCTTTCTCACTTATCTCTCTCTCTGTGTCTCTCTCTGTCTCTCTCTGTCTGTCTTTCCCAGGCAAGCACACGTGCCTCTGGTAAACTGAAAAAATATATATAGCATTACTAAACTGTTTTTCTCTTATGAACAAAGGCTCAGTCTACACCACGGTTTTCCTCTGGGTGATCACTTGTCATTCACAGATAATATACTACCCACATGCCCTGTCCCCAATCACATATGTGATCCATGACCAATACAAAAGTGGTGGACCAAGATGGCATGGACCAGGCAGTCCTGTTCCACTCTGACGGGAGTTCATGGTTCTTCCTAACTTGGTAGAAGATTCACATTTGTGAACTTAAAGTTTCAGAAGAGGTCAGGGGTCCAGCCTGGTGGCATGCACTGCTAAGATACTGTGCGCCATAGGATGGGACCACAAAGAAGGCCTGGATTTTTTTTTTTTTTTTTTGAGAGGTTTTTGCTATAGGGCGTGTGCGCTCGCCAGACAGACAGAGAGACAGAAAGCGAGAAATCACTCCCAGGGGGGATGGCCACACTGCAATCCCTTCTCCTCCATTCTCCTCTTGGGATCTTGGGCATGCATGCACACGCGCCCAGCATGAGTTTAAGCCACCGGGTCCAGGAATCGAACCGCAGTCGACTACGTGGGAGTCCAGCAACATAGCCATTACACTAACTGCTGGTCCCAAGGAGGCCTGGATTTGATTCCTGTCCAACCTAAGCAGGTGTGTGGTACGTGTTTATAATCCCAAAGCCTTAGAGAGGCTGAGGCGGGAGCATTATGACAGCAATAACTTTTTTAAAAAAAATTAATGTTTAAAAAGGTTCAGGGACTCAAAGAAGAGAGCACTCATCTTTCCATATCTAATTTTTACCTAATAGAAATTTTAACCGTAGAGTATTCTAATGTGCTGGTGTATTGCCCCCTAGCGCTCAAAACAAGAACAACGCACCAGGTGAGTTGCGAAGAATTGACCTCAGAGATCTTAATTCAACTGGAACTCTCCATTTCACACTTGAGGAAGGCAAGGTCCACAGAGGTAAAGGGAAACAATAGACTCCCACGTGGCCAACCATGGTTCAAGTCTGGGCCTGGTAGCTTGCTTTCTCACTTTCTCTCTCTCTCTCTGGTCAAATTAAAAAATAATAATAAGTGGGACCAGCAGTTGGCGTAATGGCTATGTCGCTGAATTCCCCTGTAGTTGACCACGGTTGAGTCCCGGACCTGGTGGCTTAAACTCACGCCGGGCGTGTGTGCGTGAGTGCCCAAGATCCTGAGGGGAGAATGGAGGAGAAGGGATTGCAGCGTGGCCATCCCTCCTGGGGGGTGATTTCTTGCTTTCTGTCTCTCTGTCTCTCTCTGTCTTTCTGGCGAGTGCATGTGCCCTATAGCAAAAACCTCTCCAAAAAATAATAAGTAAAATTAAGTGGACATATGGTAGCTTAGTGATAAGGACAGAACTAGAACCAAGTCCAAAACTTTGACTCCCGTATTCAGGATGCTTATTACAGAGTGATTAACAGAGAAATGTATTTATTTATTTTTTAAATTTGTTTTTTATTTGCTATTGGGCACATGCAAATAGGGATGCATGTTGACCAGAGGGAGACAGAGAGAGAAGGAAAGAGAGAAAGCAAGCCTCTAGGTCCAGGACTCAAACTGTGGTTGACCATATGGGAGTCCGGCATCCCAATCACCACACTAACTACTGGCCCCAAGAAATGACTTCCTTCCTTCCTTCCTTCCTTCCTTCCTTCCTTTCTTTCTTTCTTTCTTTCTTTCTTTCTTTCTTTCTTTCTTTCTTTCTTTCTTTTTTTTGAGAGATTTTCGCTATAGGGCACGTGCGCTCGCCAGACAGAGAGAGACAGAGAGACAGAAAGTGAGAAATCACCCCCCAGGGGGGACAGCCACGCCGCAATCCCTTCTCCTCCGTTCTCCTCTCGGGATCTTGGGCATGCACGCACACGCACCTGGTGTGAGTTTTAAGCCACCGGGTCCAGGACTCGAACCGCGGTCGACTACGTGGGAGTCCAGTGACATAGCCATTACGCTAACTGCTGGTCCCAGGAAATGACTTTCTTAAAAGAACCAATGACCCAACATAGTACAGCAAAGTGCACAGAAAAAGTCTTTCTGACTCAGCCATGGTGGCACACAGAGCCACCACTTGGGAAGCTGGAGGCTACAAGGGAGGCCCGAGTTTGGTTCCTGGGCCGATCTGAAATAGTTGGGGTGGCGCCTAGCGTCCTTGCTAGTCATCACACATGGCGAGACCCTGTCAAAGATACCTATCTGGAGCTCTCTTCCCTTAAGGGGCCTTATGGCAAAAACCTTTAAAAAAAGAAAGTAGGAAGGAAGGAAGGAATGAACGAACGAATGAACAAACAAATAAATAGGAGAGAGCTGGGCTCAGTGGTGCATGCCTGTAATCTCAACTACTCTGAAGGCTGAGGCAAGAGGCTCATGAGTTCAAAGTCAGCCTGGGCAACATAATGAGGTCCTGTCTCTTAAAACAAAACAAAACAAACAAACAAACAACAACAACAAAAAGAGAGAGAGAGAGAAAGCAGGGCCAGCAGGTGGCATGGTGGTTAAGGTACTGGGTCTCACATGGCCAATTCTGCAGTTCCAGCCCCGTACTCAGCAGTTTGAAAGACGCCAGGTATGTGTGTGTCCATGCACAAAATTCCAAGAGGAGAAAGGAGGAGAAGGGATAGTGACATGGCCATTTCTTCGGGGGGGGGGTGATTTCTCACTTTCCCTCTCTCACTATCTCTCTCTCCAGCAGGTACATTTGTCCTATGGCAAGAATCTTAAAGTGGGGGGGGGGGGGGAGGAGCTGGACAGTGGTGCAGTGGTAAGACAATGCTCTGTAAGGCTGACACACACAGGAGGGCTCCCGGCTTGTGCCCTGAGACCTCCCTGTGCACGCTGGTGCACAAGCCCACGGCTTGGGGTGGCCGACACTGAATAGATTGCAGAATGAAGACCCCATGGGGGATGCTTGTCTCTGTCACTCTCATGAAATAAATAAATAAACTTCAAAAAAAAAATGGGGCCAGTCTGTGGCCTGATGGTTAAGGCACCTGAATCCCACATAGCTGACCACTCAGTTCAAGTCCCTGACCCAGTGGTTTGAGAAACATGCCAGGCTCGTGTACACGCACGTTCAGAATCCCCAAAGTAGGGAGAAATGGAGGAGAAGGATTGCGGCATGACCATCCCCCATGGGGGGATGTTTTCTCTCACCTTCTCTTGCTCTCTCTCTCTCTCTGGCAGGAGAGCTGGGCTTTTATGCCCTATTCCATTAGTCAGTCAATGACCATGGGCTGCTCCAGCTATGTGTGTAACCTTCCAGGCATCTCTTAGTAAGGCAGATCCCACTAGCTAAGAGAATCTTCCAAGGGGGCCTGCAGGTGGCATGGTGGTTAAGGGCACTGGACTCCTATGTGGCCAACCATGGTTCAAGTCCCAGACCTGGTGGCTTGCTTTCTCACTCCCCTACCCCTCTCTGGTCAAATTAAAAAATAATAATAAATAAAATTAAATAAATATTTTTTTTAAAAAAAAGAGAGAATCTTCCCAAAAAGGTGATAGCCATAAACTTTTAACAGGCAACGCCCTTAACTGGGGAACAGGTACACTGGGCTGGCCTGATAAAGAGGACACCAACAGCATCCATTTCAGAGATAACAGCATCCACTACAAAGATGACAGCATCTACCTCAGAGAAAACAGCATCTGCCTCAGAGACAACAGCATTTACCTCAGAGGCAACAGCCTCCCTCAGAGACAATAGCATCTACCTCAGAGATAACAGCATCTACTTCAGAGACAATAGCATCTACCTCAGAGATAATAGCATCCAGAGATAATAGCATCTACCTCAGAGACAACAGCACCCATCTCACAGCTTCAGAGACAATAGCATCTACCTCAGAGATAACAGCATCTACTTCAGAGACAATAGCATCTACCTCAGAGATAATAGCATCCAGAGATAATAGCATCTACCTCAGAGACAACAGCACCCATCTCACAGACCAAAATATCCACCAGAGAGACAACAGAATCCACCTCAGAGACAGCATTAGCATCCACTTCAGACACCACAGCATCAACGTCAGAGACAACGGCATCCACCACAAAGATGATAGCATCTATCTCGGAAAAAAGATCTACCTCAGAGACAACAGCATCCTTCACAGACCATAGCATCTGCCTCAGAGACAACAGCATCCTTCACAGACAATAGCATCTGCCTCCATTTCTCCCTACAGCATCCGGCTTGAAAAACCTTCTGGGCTTATGCGTGAGCAGGCCCCAAATCCACACGGGATGGAGAAACAGAGAAGGAATTGTAGCATGACCATGCCCTGCTGTGGGGTGCGCGCTCTCTCTCTCTCTCTCTGTTGAGCGCATGTAACCTATGAAAATTAAAACACACACGCATGCACACACACACACACACACACACACACACACACACAAAACAAAGGTTGGCCCTATAACCTAGTGATTAGGGGAGCCAGATCCTACAATTTGAATCCCAGTCCCCGTGGCTTAAAAGATCACACTGTTGGGACCAGCAGTTGGCATAATGGCTATGTCCCTGGACTTCCATGTAGTCGACCACAGTTCAAATCCTGGACCTTGTGACTTAAACTCACACCAGGCATGTGTGCATGTGTGCCCAAGATCCTGAAAGGAGAATGGAGGAAAAGGGATTGCAGCATGGCCATCCCCCCGGGGGGTGATTTCTCGCTTTCTGTCTCTCTGTCTCTCTCTGTCTCTGTCCTTCTGGCGAGTGCACATGCCCTATAGCAAAAACCTTTCCAAAAAAAAAAATGTATATCACACTGGACACATGCGTGTACATGTTCCAAATCCAACAGGATGCAGAAGTGGAGGAGAAAAGATTGTGACATGACCATCCCCATTGGAGGATGCTGTCTCCCTCTCTCTGTCTCTTTCTGTCTCTGTTTCTCTCTCAGGTGAGTGCATATACTTTTGGCAATGAAAAAAAGATTGACAAATGAATTGCAGGTACAGGTGGTGGTGCAGTGGTAATGCAACTAGACAAACATAAGAAAGGACATGGGTTCATGTCCCAGGGCCTCCATGTACACACTGGGCATACAGGCTTGGTCTCTCTCTCTCTCTCATAGAAGTAAAACAAAACCATAAAAAAATAAATAAAAGATTAAAAATAAGTTTGCTCATTAAAAAAATGAATTTCAAAAAATTTTACAATGTGGCAAAGGTTGATACTCATTGGGGAAACCTTGGACGTGAGTTAACTATTTTCATTTTGGGAATCTGCTGACTACGACTCTAACAGCCATCGCTGCAGGCACAGTGAGGACAACTGGCCACTAGATGGCCCTGCAGCTCTTTGCAGCACCTTCGCCAACTGCCTTGGCCTGTAGGTTCCCAGGGTCAAATAACAAGAGAGTAGAGAAATGAAAAAAATCCCATAATGTAGGGCATTTTTCAAAAAGCCTACTGTACTAAATTGATAAGACCATTCTATATTGCCTAATTGTGTTCTCCCTAGCCTTTTGAAAGGGATAATTTCTTAGTTACATTTAATTGTTGTAGATCTTTGGGGATACAGTCAGGTTTTTCAAAGTGGGATATTACGATGGTCATCATTGTCATCAAAAAACATCACATTATGTTGTGCGCCTTCCATTTTGTTCACCATCTTTTTAAAAATTTATTTCACTTTATTTGTTTATTTATTTGTTTAATTTTAATTCGACCAGGGAGGGACACAGTAAGAGAGAGAGAAAAGGAAAGTTAGAAAGCAAGCTGCCAGATCTGGGCCTTGAACTGCAGTCAGCCATATGAGAGTCCAGTGCCCTTAACCACCATGCCACCTGCCAGCCTCCATCTTTTCTTAATAATATATTATTTTCCTACCTTGACTCTGTTGTAGTATACCGTAACATGCCTGTTTGCTTTGTTTACATACATTCTTGTAACTGTTAAACGTTTTTTACTGAACCCCGTTTCCCTACTCTTCATCACCCATACAATCTGTATCTTGAGTGATGATAAAATGATCATTTTCTCCTTGGCAAATGGTCTTCCTTGGCAAAATTGACCCATCTTAGGGTATGCCCTGCTAACACCACCTCCTCCCCCTTTTTGAAGAATGATGTATTTAATATATTAATTTTATTTATTATTAGAGAGAGAGAGAGAGAAAGAGAGAGAGAAAGCAAGAAAGGAAGCTGTCAGGTCCAGGACCCAAACCAAAGTCAGCCATGTGAGAGTCCAGCGCCTCACCCACCATGCCACCTGCTGTCCTCCACCTCCTCCTATTTAAAAAAATCATTTTAGGCTATGAATTCTGAAAGTCTAGGGTCAGTAAAGTACTAGCTTCCCATTCAAAACTACTCCAAGTCAAGTGCTGTATCTTTTTTTTTTTTTTTTTAATTTGCAAGAAGAAATATGTGCTTGTTGGAGAGAGATTGAGAGAGAAAGAAAGGAAGCACCTTCATGAGGAATGGCCCCTTTTTCTATCCTGTTGGGATTTTGGACACACATTCCCTGCATCTTTGTGTTTTTCGAGCCTCTGGGGCTGGGATTCAAACTGTAGTCAGCCATGTGGGATCTAGTGCCTTAACCACAAGGCTATGAGCCAGTCTCATACTTTTTACTTTTTTAGATTTTTGTCATAGGGCGCATACACTCTCCACAGAAAAGGAAGTGAGAAATCACCATCCATAATCCCTTCGTTCCTGCCTCTTTTGGGATTTTGGTCACATATGCACACGCGCCTGGCATGTTTATCAAGTCATCAGATCTGAGACTCGAACTCCATGATCAACCTTGTGGGATCCAGCTCATGAAACTACCAGGACCCCAGCTGGCCCAAACACTGTATCTTCCTGTGGTTTATAGATACCCAGCCCTCCAAGCTATGGCCCTTGAAGTAAACAAACTCAAATGCCTGCATGAGTTAAATATATGTGTTTTATTAAGAAGTATTTTTGGGGGGCCCAGCAGATAGGTGGTTAAGGTGCTAGAGTCTCTCATGACCAACAGCAGTCTGAGTCCTGGACCTAGAAGCTTGAAAATCACAACAACAACAACAACAACAAAAATATATATATATTTTTTTTTATTTAATTTTTTTTTTTCAAAGAGGGACCAGCAGGTTGCTTGGTGGTTAAGGGCAATAGGACTCCCACAAGACTGACCTCAGTTCGAGTTCCAGACCTGGAAGCTTGTGTTCTCATTTTCTCTCTCTCTCTCTCTGTATTTGGAAATAAATATATAAATAAAATAAAGTGCAGTAAATTTTTAAAAAGTTGTTTTGAGGGCCAGGAGGTGACGTGGTGGTTAAGGTGCTGGATTCCCACATGGCAAACCACAATTCCAAGTTCTGGGCTTGGCGGCTGGAAAGTAACTCTGGTGCATGTATGTGTGTACCCAAAGTCCTGAGAGGAAAATGGAAAAGGGATTTCAGAGTGGCCATGCCCTCTGGGCAGTGATTTCTCACTTTCCCTCTCTCTGTCTCTTTCTGACTCTTTCTGGAGAGTACACGCTCCCTATGGCAAAAATCTTAAAAAAAAAAAAAAAAAAAAAAATATTCTATATGGGGCTGGCTCCTGGCCCAGTGGTCAGGGCAGCTGGATCCCACATGGCCAACTGTAATTTAAAGCCAGTCCTGGGGGCTTGAGGAACACCAAGGTGCAGGGAATGTATGTCCGAAAGCCCAACAGGATGGAGAAATGGAGAAGGAATTGTGTCAAGGCCATGCCCCATTGGAGGGAGTGCTTTCTCCCTCGCCTTCCTTCTGTCTCTCTGTCCTTCTCTGCCAAGTGCATGCACCCTCTGGCAATTAAAGATGTTGTATGTCCATGTTTTTGGGTGTGGCCAACAGGAAGCAAGACCAGGGGAGAGGGGTAGAAAACAGTACAGAAGATCATCCCATCTTGTACACCCACAGCAATGTCATTTGTTTGCTTTGTCCTTAAGAACTGTTGAGGGGACTGGCAGGTGGCAGGTTGTTAAGGCCACTGGACCCCCACATGGCCAACTCTGGTTTGAGTCCTGGACCTAGCAGCTTGCTTTCTCACTTTCCCTCTCTCTCTCTCTCACTCGCTCTGTTCCTCTCTGGTCGAATTTTTTTAAAAAATAATTATTTTATTCAACTTTATTCATTCATCCATTCATTCATTCATTCATTCATTCATTTATTTTAACTTGGCCAGAGAGGGACAGAGTGAGAGAAAGAGAGAGAGGGGGAAAGTGAGAAAGCAAGCTCCCAGAGTTGTGGGAGCCCAGCATCCTTACCCACCAAGCCACCTGCTGGCCCCTCTCTGGTCAAATTTTTAAAAAAATAAGTAAATAAATAAAGTTAAATAAAATAATTCTAAAAAAAAGAACTGTTGAATCTGGGGCCAGCAGATGGTGTAGTGGTTATGTTGCAGGTCTCCCACATGGCTGACTGCAGTTTAAGTCCTGGACCTGGAGGCCTGAAACACACTGGGCATGTGTGTGTGCAAACCCAAGATCCTGGCAGGAGATTGGAAAAGGGATTGTGACATGGCTATCCCCCTGGAGAGTAATTTCACACTTTTCCTCTCACTGTCTCTGTCTCTCTTGATCTCTGGGGAGTACACACACCTTATGGCAAAAACATTAAATAAAAAACCAAACAAACAACTGTTGAATATGAAAGCCTCAGCCCCACCTTGCTTCCAGAAGTCTTCACTGGCTCCTGCTTTCCTTGCACACAAGAAGCCATCTGTCTGCTGCTGCTTCTTAGCTTTGCTTGAAATGTTACTTCTAGGGGCCAGCAGGCTGCCTGATGATTAAGGCACTGGACTCCCACATGACCAACCACAGTTCAAGTCCCAGACCTGGCAGCTTGAAAATCATCCTGGAGAGAGACTGAGAAAGAAAGAAAGCACCCTCCATTGGTCATACCGCAATCCCTTCATTCCTCCCTCCTTTGGGACTTGGGGCACACGAGCATACACACCTGGCATGTTTATCAAGTCACCAGGTCTGGGACTCAGCCCAGAATCACAGGAGGAGAAGGGATTAAGGCATCGCCATTTCTCCTGGGAGGTGGTTTCTCACTTTCTCTCTCACTGTCTCTCTGGTAAGTACGCTTGCCCTATGCCAAGAACCTGGGGGAAAAAAAGAAATGTTATTTCTGTGTTTCTCGAACCAACAATTTCCTAAAAAGAAAAAAAAAGGGAAACAATTTCCTTAGTCCTACAATATGCCAGTCACAGTTCTAATGGTGTGTGTGTGTGTGTGTGTGTATTTTTTTTTGGTAGAGGTTTTTGTCTTAGGGAGTATGTGCTCAATGGAGAGAGACAGAGACAGAGACACCGAAAAGGAAAGTGAGAAATCACCCCCCTGGGGGGATGGTCATGCCGCAATCCCTTCTACTCCATTCTTCTCTCAGGATCTTGGGCATGCATGTACACATGCCCAGCGTGAGTTTCAAGCCACCAAGTCTAGGACTTGAACCGTAGTCACTCATGTGGGAGTCCAGCGACGTAACCGCTACACCATCTGCTGGCCCTGCTGTATATATATGTCTAAGTTGATGTATTCAGTTCTTTTATGAGGGAGACACAGAGAGATACAGAGGGGCGCTGGGATCCACTGCTAGTCTCAGCCAGCCTGTCTCAGGCACTTACATGCACGTGCTTAGCAGGCGCAGGAAGCCGTCCCAGGTGCGTGACCGCTGCACCACCCGCTGGCACCTAACTAACTGCTGTGCATTTTGAATCTTCACAGTCTGAGTAATTCCTCCCAAGTTACCAATGAGGAGCCTGAGACTGCCCAGAGATGTTGTCATTCTCTCGGGGTGACTCTCCCTCTTGGTCATGCAGGTGGATCCAGGGTTTTCCAGGTCAAGTTCCAGGAACTGAGCAGGGCATGGGGTGTGGCAGCAGAACTGGAGTTTGAGCCCAGGACAAAGAAGACCAGGGAAAGCCCAAGCGTCAAGTTTAGGAAAGGCTGGACAACAGTGCTGTGGAAGCCAAGGCTGGGCATCCGAGAGTGAGAAGGGTGGGCCAGCAGGTTCAGGAAGCCATGCTGGGAAGATTCCCAGAGACACAGGGGCTAAGAGGTGAAAGAACCTTGGAGGGACCAAGGTGACTAAAGTTATGCTCTAAACCTCGTGTCGTAGGCCCCCAAAACACTCAAACAACCCTTACTTTCCTACTCTGCTCTTCAGTCTCCACACACTGAGTGTCTATGCAGGCCTAGGTGCACAGTAGCCAAGCATCTGAATACCTTCAGGGTCATCGAAATCCTCAATGGTTATCGATTTTTTTTTTGGTAGAGGTTTTTGCCTTAGGGAATATGTGCTCAATGGAGAGAGACAGTTCCTGCTTTAAGGAAGCAACTTCTTTTTATAAATGTGAACTCATAATCTTTTTCTGTCGACACCACGTTGCAAAACACAGTAAAGGAGAGATTTTATCACAGAATGACCAGAAACTACCGCAGGGGCACAAGAAATACAAGGAACCAAGAAAATATTTCTCCCTTAAGTGAAAAGAACAAGCCTTTATCGTCCACAGTAGAACAGTACAGTAGAACTCATGGAAATGTCTGATAGAGAACTCAGAATATTTATAGTGACAAAACTAAATGAGATGCCAGAGCGGAGAGACAATGGACTCCAGAAGATCCAGGAGAAAAGAGACAATGAGTTTTAGGAGTTGAGGAAATTCTTGCACAATCTGAAAATGGAGCTGTTAAAGATGAAGGCTGCAATACAGGAAATCAAAACCTCCCTCAAAAGTATTTTAAAAAGACGGGAACCAGCAGTTAACGTAATGGCTATGTCGCTGGACTCCCACGTAGTCGACCACGGTTTGTGTCCCGGACCCGGTGGCTTAAAACTCATGCCGGGCACGTGTGCGTGCGTGCCCAAGATCCCGAGAGGAGAATGGAGGAGAAGGGATTGCGGCGTGACCATCCCCCCTGGGGGGTGATTTCTCGCTTTCTGTCTCTATGTCTCTCTCTCTGTCTGTCTGGCGAGCGCACGCGCCCTATAGCGAAAACCTCTCAAAAAAAAAAAAAAAGAATTTTAAAAAGACAGTCCATGCAGAAGATCGAATCTTGGATGTTGAAGGCAAAACCTCTGACCTAGAAAAAAAAATGAGGAAATAACCAGAAAAAATGAGAATACAACACGAGAAATACTAGATACCATTAAGCACCCAAACATCCGGATAATCAGTATTCCAGAAGGTGAAGAAACTTAGGTGATGGAAATAAGGGTGGGGCTGGCAGGTGGCATAGTGTTTAAGGGTGTTGGACTCCCACATGGCTGACTGCGGTTCAGGTCCTGGAACTGGCAGTTTGCTTTCTCACTTTCTCTTTCTCTCTGTCTGTCTATCTCGGGGAAAATTAAAAAAATAAATAAATTAAGTTAAATTAAAAAATAAAAAAGAAAAGAAAAGAAGGGCATTGATAATCTATTCTATGAAATCCTGGAAGAAAACTTTCTAAATCTAGAGGGTCATTTGAATATCCAGACCCAAGAAATACAAAGGACTCCTAATAGAATCAACCCAAGAAGATCTTCTCCAAGTTACATCATAGCCAGATTGGCCAAATCCACAAAGACAAGATAGTAAAATTGGCAAGAAAGAAATGTCTCAGGTTACTTGTAAAGATTATTCTATCAGGCTAACATCAGACCACTCATTAGAAACAATGTAAGCAAGAAAATAAGAAAATATAGTGAAAGTGTTAAGTGAAAAAGTTTCAACCAAGAGTACTATACCCAGCAAGATTATCCTTCATATGAGAAGAAAAGATAAAAACATTCTCAGATAGACAAAACCCGAAAGAATTTACCAACACCAGACCAGCTCTTCAAGAAATTCTGAAAGGAGTGCTTTATCAGGAAAACTAACGACACACATACAGAAATAAGAGAACAAAAAGCAACCAAGAAAATGACTTAATACTAGGGACAAGAAATATTAATAATAATGTTGAATAATAATAAACCAGGATTTAAACGGAAAGATTGGACCACAGTAACACTGCAAATTCAACAGAAGAAAGATTAATCACATAAGACTGAACTGGATAAATAGAATTTTGACTTATGAGTAAAATATTACTGTCTTTTTCTTTACTATGCTTTGTTTTCCTAATTTAAGGGTTTTGCTTTCTTTTTATTTATTATTTTTTTTTGTAGGGGTTTTTGCTATAGGGCGCGTGCACTTGCCAGACAGACAGAGAGAGACAGAGAGACAGAAAGTGAGAAATCACCCCCCAGGGGGGACGGTCACGCCGCAATCCTTTCTCCTCCATTCTCCTCTCAGGATCTTGGGCACGCACGCACACGTGCCCGGCGTGAGTTTAAGGGTCCGGGACGCGAACTGCGGTTGACTACATGGGAGTCCAGCGACATAGCCATTACGCTAACTGCTGGTCCCGGGTTTTGCTTTCTTTTGAGGTGTTGAGAGGTTTAGCTATTTGTTAAAATGTATGTTAAAAAAAAAAATAAGAGGTGAAAGAACCTTGGAGGGTTTCATTGTGTGCTACCCAGAATCTATAACTGCTTGTTTGTTTCTTTAAATGGAAACATAACCTTTTCTCCCTTCCTGACCCCACTAGAATGAGAAAATTTGGGAGTATTCTTATTTTATGGCAGAATTGTTATTTGTATAAGTTTAATAATACCTGTTGCTTTGAATCAGAAGTTGGAATTACTCATTATTGGACGGGGCTTTGACTGGAATGTCATATCTGAAGGTTCAACCAGAAAACTATGGAACTAAGGTAGATCTCAAGTAAGTCAACTGAAGCTCTTGGAAAGATGGCCTGGCACCGTAAACAGTTCTGCCTGGTAGAGAAGGTTAGAGAAGCTATATGAAAGAATTTGCATCATAAAATAACCTGGACTTTTCCAGTCTAGCATTGTAGTCAATAGAGATTGCAAAAGAGCAGCCACAACCAGAGGATTATCTTGAGGAAGACTTTGAAGGAAGAAAAAGAGACTGATCTTTGCTAACAGATGGTATATCACAGAATACTTGGTAGACAGGGCTGAATTGAGAAAGGTTTATGTGTGAATTGTGTGCTGGGTGTTTGCTTTTTAACAGTTTGAGTAGTGGACATGTAAATATTTTCTCAAAAATATTTAAAACTGTACTGTATCTGTTATAGAATCAGAAACAAAATTATAACAAATATTTCGACCATTATCTTTAAAATTCAGTTATTTGAAATTTTGAAAGTTATTTCCTAACTGTCGAGAACTATGGAGTTTGAGCAAAAAAAAATTTTTTTCTTTGGAGAGGTTTTTGCTATAGGGCATGTGCACTCACCAGAAAGACAGAGAAAGACAGAGAGCAAGAAATCGCCCCCTAGAGGGGATGGCCACACCACAATCCCTTCTCCTCCATTCTCCTCTTGGGATCTTGGGCACGCATGCACACGCACATGGCGTGAGTTCAAGCGACCGGATACAGCACTCGAACCGTGGTCAACTACATGGGAGTCCAGTGACACAACCATTACACCAACTGCTGGTCCCAAGCAAAAATTTTTTGATATGTAAAGGAAATGTTTGTGGGAAAATATAAAAATAAATAAATAAATTATTAGGAAAAAAAAAAGAGGTGACAGAACCTTGGAGGGTGCCAGTGTGTGGTGCCCAGAATCTATAACCTCAGATGGCAAAGGCAGGAAGAAAAGAGACCAGCCCCGGTACCCTAGTTCATCAGAGCCCCAGGAGTTAGGAACCGTGGGAAGGGGGAAGAGAACACCCTGTTTGGGACAACTCTACACCAATCCTCCCTTTCCCCTCCTGGCTCTTCCCTCTGGGTGCTCTGAGCTCTAAAATTAATCCTAGTTTTCCTAAATGGGAAATAGGCAAGCAAAATACTAAGTTGTTGAAAAAATGATAATGTATTTTTCTATGCATTGCGACTTTTCTGACAACTCAATAGTTTGGTAGGCATGCAACTTGATCACTCTAATTCTCTTTAATTATTTAATTTGTTATTATCATTTTTAAAAATTTAATCAGAGAGAGAGAAAGGAAATGTGAGAAAGCAAGCCACCGGGTCTGGGACTCAATCCACAATTGGCCATGTAAGGAGTCCAACACCTCAACCACCACACCACCTGCCGGCTCCAATCATTCTAATTCTAGGTTTCTTTTATTTTTTTAGAGAGAGAAATTTTTTGCTACAGGGTGTGTGCACTCAGTAGAGAGACAGAGACAGAAAGCAAGAAGTCATTCCTCAAGGGTGATGGCCACGCTGCAATCCCTTCTCCTCCATTTTCCTCTCAGAATCTTGGGCACGCACGCACACACACCCAGCATGAGTTTAAGCCACTGGATCCGGGACTCAAACCGCAGTCAGCTACATGAGAGTTTAGTCACATAGCCATTACGTTAACTGCTGGTCCATCTTTATTTATTTATTTTTTAAAATTTTGCCAGAGGACACATGTGCTCACAGGAGACAGAGAGAGAAAGAAATGGGAAGTGAGAAAGCTGCCCCCACCCCCCATGGGGAATGGTCACACGTAATTTCTTCTCCATCTCTCCTTCCCTTCAGGATTTTGGACACATGCGCACACTCGCCTGGCTTGTCTCTCAAGTTACCTGGTTTATGACTTCAACTGTGCTGTTGGTCATGTGAGATTCAGCTGCCTTAACCACTGTGCCACAGGCTAACCCAGCATATTTCTTAATACCAAGGGCTATCTTTTATTTTGTTTTTTTTTCATAGAATCCTGTTCTAATTTTATGGATGCAATATTTTCTCTGTCTGTTTGAGGTTAAAAACTCTATTCGGGGGAACCAGCAGTTAGCGTAATGGCTATGTCGCTGGACTCCCATGTAGTCGACCGCGGTTCGCGTCCTGGGCCCGGTGGCTTAAAACACCAGGTGCGTGTGTGTGCGTGCCCAAGATCCCAGGAGGAGAATGGAGAAGGGATTGTAGCGTGACCATCACTGGGGGGTGATTTCTCGCTTTCTGTCTCTATGGCTCTCTGTCTGGCAAGCGCACGTGCCCCATAGCGAAAACCTCTCCAAAAAAAAAACCCTCTATATTCGGGAGTATTTGCTTATTTTTATTGCTGTTTTGTTTCTTCATGCCCTCACATGGTCTCTGTTTCCTTGGGTCCTATTTTTCTTTCTGTTGTGCTCTGAGTTTCATATTGAAGGTTTCCCTCAAATGTGTGGGGGTCCTCAGCCTTCAGTTCCAAGTTAAGAATGGAGGAACTAGAAACCTGACTGAAAGTTCTGTATTTATGCATAAGGCGCATGTTCATCACCTGGTGTTCCCTATAACGTGATCACAGGGAAACTCGGCTTTTCATTTGAGAAACCCCAGAATGACAGTGCACATAGGTCACTTATCTGGCCAGTTCAGTTTTCTAGGGGGGAAGAACCTGGAGTTTCCTGTCTGGGAATAAACTTTCGGGGAGTAGAAGACATAAAGGGCCTGGATAGCTAATCTTTTATTATGCTGACTTCCAGGTAATCCCTTCTCCTTCACTCTCCTCTCGGGATCTTGGGCACACACGCACACACACAACTGGCGTTGAGTTTAAGCCACCAGGTCCAGGACTCGAACTGCGGTCGACTACATGGGAGTCCAGCGACATAGACATTACACCAACTGCTGGTCCCCAGAGAGACATTTTTGACAGAGTCTTGCCATTGTCATCCTCTGCCCTGTGGTCGGATTGCAGGAGTGTGCGACCTTGCAGGGTCTATTCAGGCTCGTTCAGGATTCACACATAGATCTCCCATGTGCCTAGTCTTGCACAGCAGTACCTGCCTGCCTGTGCCACTGCAGCTGGCCCATTTAATACTGTGTGACAGATGTATGTTCTCTGTAACCACTGCCCAAACCAAAATGTGGAACGTTTCCTTCTCCCCAGAAAGCCCCTGACTGCCTCTTTCCGGTAACGCCCTTTCCTTCCCAAGTGCAACCACTGTTCTGATTTCTATCACTATAGCTTATCTCGTTCTTGAACTTCAGATACCCAGATTCGTAGATTGTATGCTTTCGTATCTGGTTTCCAGCTTCTTTCTTTCTTTCTTAAGATAGGATCTTGCTATGTCGTGATCCTTCTGCCTCCTGAGTAGATGGGACTACAGGTACACTCCACCTGCCCCAGCTTTCAGGGTGGGCTGGGAATTGAACCCATGCCTTCCTTGTGGCCTCAGCTTGCTAAGCAGCAGTGTCTGTCGGCACATGTCACTGCAGCCGGGGCTGCTTCTTTCATTTAATGCAACTGTTTTTTCCATTGCAAGGCGGTTCAAGTAACGTGAAATCATTATCAAGTGAACGATTCCACGGCATTTAGTACATTCCCGATGCTGTTCAACCACCACCTCTATCTAGTTCCAAGACATTTGCATGTTTCACGTCTCCCAAAGGAGACCTCGTACCTATTAAGCAGTCACTCTGTTCTCTCTGTCCTCGGCACCTGGCAACCACTAATCTGCTTTCTGTCTAACCTTTTTCTTTTCATGGTTCATCAGTTTCTCTGCTGTCTGGTACAATCCCACAAGTAGAGAGGAATTATTAAAAGGGCTGCAAGGGAGAAAAGGGAAAACAAAAGCAACACTCAGTAAAATTAGGCCAGATGATTAAGCTCCAGAAAAGGACAACGTACCCGACACCAACAAGACGAGGCTCAGATGGCTCTTGAAACCGGGGCCTATCTACCTGAGCGGCATTTATTTTCTTATCAACAAGGCGCCACTCAACGGCAACGTTGAAGGGAAAAGCTCCCCAGCTGGCTCACAGTACAAATGACATTGACATAAAGACCAAAGTAAATGTTAGCATCCTGGAAACAGCAGCAGGTGCTTTAAATACAAGTGTCGCAGCTGTTGGGGAGAACCGTGGCCACCTGCTAAGAAGCACCTACGCAGAGTTCATTTGAAACAGAAATAAAAGGCATAGCTCCTGACTTCTGAGTTTGCATTTTTATCATGTGTCTTTTTGCTAAGTTTTTCTCTGCATTCTGGGGATTTCCAGGCAACTTCTGAGTTTCTTCTAACCAGGTTCTTGTTTACCACCATACCCTTCGCCACCAGGTACCTAGGGTGATGTATGGCACACAGTAAAATTCTTGGAACGAATGAATAATCTGTGGCTACTTACTCTAACAGTGACATTCTAAAATCACTGCATTTTAGACGTAGAGGAGAATTAAGAAAGAGAAAGTAAGAACGAATAGATGAGATCCCACCGGGGACTCTGCATAAGATGGTTTATATGCATGACGCCCTTTCATTCTCACGATGACCTTAGAAGGGATGTGCGTGCCAGTTTTATAGAAGAGGAAACTGATGGTCACAGAGGCACTCTGCTGTTACTCAGCACATTAAGTTCAAGCCTTTCATTTGGAAGTTGAAGAACTACAGGCCCAAAGCCATCAGGAGCCTTAACCCAGGCGTGAAGTTAACCTCATTAGCAGCCTGCCTACACTGTTCCCAGTTCCATTTCTAGCTGAAGGTTTGCTGTGGTGACCCTAGGAACAAGATGACCATTTGTGTCTTAAGGCACAGAAAGCTTCCAAAGGCACTGTTTGTCTGGAAAGAAAAAAAAAAGGCATGGGACCTCCCTGGGCAGGTTTTTGGCAAGTAAACCTTTATTTATTCATTTAAAAGAATGATTTATTTATTATCATTATTTTTCAATTTTGACCAGAGAGAGACAGAGAGAGAGAAAGAGAGAGACAGAGAGAGAGTGGAGCAAGCCACCAGGTCCAGGACTCAAACTGTCGTTGGCCATATGGGAGTCCAGCACCTTTAACCACCATGCAACCTGCCGGCCCCAGAATGTAATAAGCCTTTATTGTTACCCAGGCTGGATTCATAGCTCAGACATCTCAGGGGCTGGATGCAGGTCAGCAGCAGTAGGCTGGATGTTCAGGAGCATAACGGTCCTTGTGCTGGAGCAAAGGGGATTTGCCCGCAGTCTTGGCTACACCCCTATCGGCTTCCTGTGTCTCAGGTAATCGACTGATCAGGGATGTACTGAATGCCTACCAGGTGCTTTGCCAAAAAGGACAAAATTAGCCAGTAATAATTACTGGGTGCCACCGAGTGGCTCGTGGGTTACAAAGGCATGCACATAAGATCCAGTCTCTGCTTCTTGCTCTGATCAGTAACCAGCCATTCAGGTTTGCTGGATTGTCCTAGTTTGAGCTCTGAAAATCCACAGCCTAGTAAACCCCTCAGTCCCTGGCACAGTGGAATGGTTGGTCACCTATGTGGGGTCTTGATATGAAGAGGAGCTGCACAAGCAATGACGACGAAAACTAGGGCTGGACAGTGACGCAGCAGTAAAATATGACACTCTGCAAGGCGGATCCACGAAGGAAGGTTACCAGTTCAATCCGGGGACCTTGAGTGCACCAGGCCAGCATGTTGTACCCGTGATCAGGGCTGGCTGAGGTGGGGGGTGGATCACAGCATGGAGACTCTGTTGAAGATGCTGCATCTCTGTTTCTATCTCTGTCTTTCTCTGTTTCTCTCACTCAGGGAATAAACAAACTTTTTTTTTTTTTTTGAGAGATATTTTCTATAGAGCACGTGTGCCCACCAGAGAGACAGAGACAGAAAGTGAGAAATCACTCCCTCTCCTGGGGAGGGAGGGAGGGAGGAGATGGTCACGTCCTAATCCCTTCTCCTCCATTCTCCTCTCGAGATTTTGGGCATGCACACACACACACACACACACGCACACACACACACATGCTCTCAGTGTGAGTTTCAGTTGCCAGGTCCAGGACTCAAACCACAGTTGAACATGTGGGATTCCAGCACCTCAACCACCATGCCACCCATTGGCCCAAACATTTTTTAGTAATGAAAAAAAAAAGTAGAATGTATTGGATAGTGAAAAAATTTATGACATATTTTTATGTTTTTCTCAGCAAAATGCATCATGACTACTTTTCTGATGACCCAATATATTGAATGGGTACAATATAACGTAATGTTAAATGTTGAAGATGATGAATATGTTTATGTCCTTCATTTGACTACTGCATGCTGTACACGTGCTCTACAAACCATGCTGGGGGAGGGTGGCGGCCTGTGGCCGAGCAGTTAAGAGAGTCAATCCACATAGATGTCTGTAGTTTGTGTCCCAGCCCCAGATGCTTGAAAAAACATGCTGAATGCGTGTGTGTGCCCTAAATCCCAACAGGACAGAGAAATGGAGGTGAAGGGATTGTGGTGTGACCATTCCTCATGAAGGGTGCTTTCTACCTCTCTCGGTCTCTGCCATGCACACATACTCTGATGAAATATAAATAAATAAATAAATAAATTTTAAAAAGGAAAAATTGGGGACCAGCATTTGGCATAATGGGTATGTCGCTGGACTCCCATGTAGTTGACCACAGTTTGAGTCCCGGACCTGGTGGCTTAAACTCATGCCAGGTGCATGTGTGTGTGTGCCCAAGATCCCGAGAGGAGAATGGAGGAGAAGGGATTGTGGGCATGGCCTTCCCCCTCCATCCGGGGGTGATTTCTCGCTTTCTGTCTCTGTTTCTCTCTGTCTTTCTGGTGAATGCATGCACCCTATAGCAAAAAGATAAAAAAATAAAAAACAGTTCTCCAAAAAAAAAAAAAAAGAAAAAATCAAGAATACCCATTTTTAGGTATTTACATTTTCGATATTTTGTCTTTCATGGGTTTGTTGCATCACTTTAGAAATATTGCACCCAAATATTATCTGTCTTGGTGATTAAAGTTTTTGGTTTGTCCTTTAAATTTTGTACCTGAGTGTCTTGCTTGCCTCACCCTTGTCCCACCCCTGCAGGGAAGCCCTACCTGCTACACCTGATGCTTCCAATCCAAGCATTGTCTAAAAGTTCATGGGAAGTATGTATTATGAACAAAATGTTCATAGATTTCAAAGTTCTTTGCATCAAAATAAACTCATATATATATATATATTTTTTTAAGAGTTATTTTTACTATAGGGCACATGTGCTCATTGGACAGACATAGATAGACAGAGACAGACAGAGACAGAGAGACAAGAAAGTGAGAAATCTCCCCTCAGAAGGGATGGCCATGCCACAATCCCTTCTCCTCCATTCTCCTCTTGGGATTGAAAGCACACATGCACCTGTGCCCAGCGTGAGTTTTTAAGCTGCCAGACTGGGACTCGAACTGCAGACAACCACATGGGAGTCCAGCAACACGACCATTACACCATCTGCCAGTCTAATAAACTCATATTTCAATTCCATTCCCTGTAAATGTTTTCTTTTCTTTTTTAACATTTGCTATATGTCACGTGCACTTCCGAGAGAGAGAAAGTGAGAAATCAGCTCCAAGGGGGATTGGCCATGCTGCAATTTCTTCTCCTCCATTCTCCTCTCAGAATTTTGGCATGCACATACACATGCCCAGCATGTTTTTCAAGCCACCAGGTCTGAGACTCAAACCGGTAGTTGGCCATGTGAGATCCAGCTGCTTTACTTTTTTTTTTTTTTTTTTTTTTTTTTTGAGGGTTTTTTTTTTGGGGGGTTGCCCAACACGCA